>NC_064644.1:18292569-18602212 GCF_023864345.2 Schistocerca serialis cubense | reverse complement strand
ATCGAACCGGCTGGCACGTAGAGAGAATTTTTCATACAGTGACTGGCTGACTCATTCAGGTCACCATGGATAAGAACCAGGGTGTTCGTGTCTACATTCTGGGTGACAATGTGGTGACCTTTCTTCCACATGTTCATGAGGAGTATGCTGGAAATACTCTCGTACTCGAGGGTGACAGCAGCTGGTACGTAGCACCTCTTCTGAGCTCGTGCCCATATCGGTTGGATCCTAGGCGACTGGAAAACCATGGGCTAGTCAGATGGTTCCCAATTTCACTGATGGTAAGTTTCGAGTGCAGCGCAGACGTCATGAAGCCATGGACCCAGGTTGCCATCAAAGCACTTTGCAAGCTAGTGGTGGCTCCATAATGTTCTAGGCTGTGTTTATATGGAATAGACTGAGTCATTGACTGGAAATGGTAGTGTTCGGCTACTTGGATAACATTTGCAGCCATTCATGGACTTCGTGTTCCCTAACAAGAATGGAATTTTTTTTTTGAAGAGAATGCGCCATGTCACCAGGACACAGTTGTTCGCAATTGGTTTGTACAACATTCTGGACGATCCGTGCGAATGAACTGGCCACCCAGATCGCCCAACGTGAATTCTATCGAACATTTATGGGAGATAATCGAAAGGTCAGCTCCTGAAAAAAATTCTGCACCGGCAGCCCCTTCGCAATTACGCAACTTGTTGAGTATCTGCCACGTCGAGTTGCTGCCTTACGCCGGGCAAAAGGAGGTAAGACACAATATATATATATATGTGGTATTCCACGACTTTTGTCACCTGAGCATATGGAGCACATTACAACTATTTGCTACACTGAGAGTCGAAAGCGGACGTTTGCCTTTCGTGGTCAAGTGTTCTAGCGAATTAGATACCCGAGAACGCCTGACAACACGTCCTCAAAGATGTGAGGACGAGGTTCAGTCCCAGTCTGGCACCCACGGAGTTTTAACCTGCCACGAAGTTTAATAGTTATAGTGTTAATATTTGCAGCTGTTCTCCCTCAGGTACTAGATAAATTCTGTTTGGCTTGTAACAAGAATAACTATTGTTCTTCTTTTGAAGTGATTTACTTTATTTTATTTTACTTTTATTTCTTTTTCTGTTTTTAGCCGATGATTGACCCAATGCAGATATGTATAACACAGGAGACATTAGACTAACTGAAGATGCCTAAAATAGTTAGATGAAACATGTCTGCATAGAAATAATGATAAATATTGTAAAAGTACGAGTAGTTCTCGTCTACAAGATAATCAGAACAACGACAATTAATATATTCGAGCACTGAAAAGGTTAAGGTATCGTTATAATTCCAGCCAGTGGAATGCAGACCTGGACTCGTTCTTCCACATGTCACAAATAGCTCGCCTTCGCTCGGACCAGGAGCCGGTAAGCGCCGTCTACGGATTAGCTGACGTAACGGGGTAGCCTTCTAGCCAGGAGCGGATATCCTCTGGTCGAGGTGAGCCTGCCGTGCCCTGGCTGTTACCCGCTGCCACTTTCTCCTTCCGTTACCCAGCAGCTCACGGCGCCCGTCAACAGCGCACGCGGCGAAGCAGACGACCGTCGGGGATTCGGCGTTATTTGGAGTCAAAGAGCCACACGTCGCTGCCTGTCTGCAGGGTAGTCCCAACATCCACAGTCGCGAACGGTGCGGTATGGGACAGTGAAGATGTATACAGACTCTCTGTTGTGGAGGGCCGTAGGAAGAATCGAAGCAGGAGAGTCGCAAACTCGTGTGGGCCGATGGCTTAATGTGAATCGTTGTGTTGTTTCCCGGATGAGGCGACAGTTTATAGAGACCGAAACCGTATCCCAGAGACCTTGGCAGGGCCGACCACGTGTGACATCAGAAAGGGAGGACCGTCATTTAGCTGTAAGAGCACGACAGTACTGCCTTAGTACTGCTCGGCAATTGGCATGTGAGCTCGCAGCATACACTGGACGTGTTGTATCGAGGCAGATGGTGTGAACGATACTTGGGCAGAGTGGCTGTTATTGTGGGAGACGTGCTGTATGTCTACTTCAAACTCCTCTTTACAGAAGGGAATGTCTAGAGTGGAGTCATCAGCATACCACCTGGACGGTCGAACCGTGGGCCAATGTTGTTTTCACAGATGAGTCCCGATTTGGTCTGGAGAGAGATTCTCGATGGATTCCCATGTGCAGGGTACGTGGAATACGATTTCGGGACCCAAACATTATCGAAAGAGACTGAAATTGGCAAGAGTCCCTAATGGTGGGAGCGGGGATTATGTCGACCACTCGAACACCTCTTCATGAAATTGTACAGGTGATTCCGCAAGACCACCCCATACTGAGCACATTAACCATTAGTCGGAATGCGTATGCAAATATGTTAAGTCGGAAAAAAACAAAGAGCACCGTTTCTACCGTTATGCGTATAGCAGCTACGAGGGTTGGAACTTGAATAGTGGCAACTATTTATTTACAGCTCGTACAAAATAGATATATGTTTCAAAGTTTTACTGACCTTCAAAGTAGTCACCAGCATTGTGTATAACCCGTTGCCAGCGATGTGGAAGTCGTGGGATACTCTTAGTAGTGCCAGTTGAGTTGACAGTTCGAGCGGCGCGGACTATTGCACGACGAATTTGTAGCAGTTCTGAAGCGAATGCCGTGAAGTGTTTCCTTCAGTTTAGAAACACCGTACTGCGTCCTGTTGCTTAAGAACCCTTCGAGCCGATCACATATCTGGGAACTTAATCCGTGTGATCGTACCTTCGTTGGCGGCCTGCAGTGGTGCATTGTATCAAACGCTTATCGGATATGTCGGGATATGGAATCTGTCTGTTGCCTTTCATCCATGGTTCACAGGATATCACATGAGAAAAAGACAAGCTGAATTGAGCACGAGAGATGTTTTTAAATCCGGGCTGATACGTGTACAGAAGCATTTCCGTTTCAAGTAAATTTATTATTTGTTTTCTGGATCATGTTCTTTCTCGTCTTGACTTTCTCAGACGTTTTTGATGTTTTCTTCTGACCATCTTGTGTGGCTGTTAGAATTACGTCCCGGAGGCACTGGATTAGAATCTCCATTTCCGAAGATCAGCTAACAACCACTCTTCCGAAAGTTGCATTAATTTGGATCTTGTAGCGTAAATCAGACATCAGCCATGCAAAGTTTCTACGTGTGGTTTCTGGTTTGTTAGCAGTGTACAAGTTAAATGAAATGGAACCAATAATGAACGTTGTGGTAACCTATTGTTGAGATTCCTTTAGTTGCTGATGTCGCTGCCCAAAACTACTTGAGAGTTACCATTTCTGAAGATACGCAACTGGCCATTAAAATTGCTACACCACGAAGATGACGTGCTACAGACGCGAAATTTAACCGACAGGAAGAAGATGCTGTGATATGCAAATGATTAGCTTTTCAGAGCATTCACACAAGGTTGGCGCCGGTGGCGACACCTACAACGTGCTGACATGAGGAAACTTTCCAACCGATTTCTCATACACAAACAGCAGTTGACCGGCGTTGCTTGGTGAAACGTTGTTGTGATGTTTCGGGTAAGGAGGAGAAATGCGTACCATCACGTTTCCGACTTTGATAAAGGTCGGATTGTAGCCTATCGCGACTGCGGTTTATCGTATCGCGACATTGCTGCTCGCGTTTGTCGAGATCCAATGACTGTTAGCAGAATATGGAATCGGTGGGTTCAGGAGGGTAATATGGACGCCGTGCTGGATCCCAACGGCCTCGTATCACTAGCAGTCGAGATGACAGGCATCTTATCCGCATGGCTGTAACGGATCGTGCAGCCACGTCTCGATCCCTGAGTCAACATATGGGGACGTTTGCAAGACAACAACCATCTGCACGAACAGTTCGACGACGTTTGCAGCAGCATGGACTATCAGCTCGGAGACCATGGCTGTGGTTAACCTTGACGCTGCATCACAGACAGGAGCGCCTGCGATGGTGTACTCAACGACGAACCTGGTGCACGAATGGCAAAACGTCATTTTTTCGGATGAATCCAGGTTCTGTTTACAGCTTCATGATGGTCTCATCCGTGTTTGGCGAAATCGCGATGAACGCACATTGGAAGCGTGTATTCGTCATCGCCATACTGGCGTCTCACCCGGCGTGATGGTGTGGGGTGCCATTGGTCACACGTCTCGGTCACCTCTTGTTCGCATTGACGGCACTTTCAGCAGTGGACGTTACATTTCAGATGTGTTACGACCCGTGGCTCGTTCCTTCATTCGATCCTTGCGAAACCCTACATTTCAGCAGGATAATGCGCGACGGCGTGTTGCAGGGCCTTTACGGGCCTTTCTGGATACAGAAAATGTAAATGTTCGACTGCTGCCCTGGCCAGCTCATTCTCCAGATCTCTCACCAACTGAAAACGTCTGGTCAATGGTGGCCGATCAACTGGCTCGTCACAATACGCCAGTCACTACTCTTGATGAACTGTGGTATCCTGTTGAAGCTGCATGGGCAGCTGTACCTGTACACGCCATCCAAGCTCTGTTTGACTCAATGCCCAGGCGTATCAAGGCCGTTATTGCGGCCAGAGGTGGTTGTTCTGGGTACTGATTTCTCAGGATCTATGCACCCAAATTGCGTGAAAATGTAATCACTTGTCAGTTCTAGTATAATATATTTGTCCAGTGAATACCCGTTTATCATCTGCATTTCTTCTTGGTGTAGCAGTTTTAATGGCCAGTAGTGTATTATTTATTAGCTGGATCGCTGTTTGGCAAGGAATCTTCCGAAGAAGATATACACTTTTAACACAAAAAAACGACGCACGACAAAGGAATTATACCGATGGCACGGAAATCGACTGATGTGATGCACATGGGCTCACAAACAAATGAGTACAATTTCAGAAAAATTGGACGATTTGTTCAAGAGGAAGAGCTTCACAAACTGAGCAAGTCAGTAACGCGTACGTCCAGCTCTGACCATTATGCAAGCAGTTATTCGGCTTAGCATTGATTAATAGGTTGTTGGATGTCCCACTGGGGAATATCGTTGCAAATTCTATCCAACTGGCGCATAGGAAGGTCAAAATCCCGAGCTGGTTGGAAGGTCCCTCGAATATTGCACCAAATGTTCTCAACTGTGGAGACATCAGGCAACATTGCTGAACAAAGTAGGGTTTGGCAAGCTCGGAGACAGACAGTAGAAATTCTCGCCGTGTGTGGGCGGGCATTGTCTTGCTGAAATGTAAGAGCAGGGTGGCTTGCCATGAAGGCGAACAAAAGAGGGGGTAGAATATCTTCGAGGCACTGCTGTGCTGTAATGGTGACGCGGATGACAACCAAAGGGTCAGGCCATGAAAAGAAATGGTACCCCACACTATTATTTACTGGCTGTCGGGCCATATGACGAACGACAATCACGTTGGTTTCCCACCTCTCTAAGGGGCCTCTCCTGACATGTTTTTGGCCTGCGATCTCATTGACTGGAGAAGAATTGTCTTCATTGATGAGTTCCGCATCGAATTGAGCGCCGGTGACCACCTAAGAAGTGTCTTTTGCTTGTCTCCATGTTTGCCATACCTTATCTTGGACAGCTAGGCCGACGAATCTCTCCCCAATCGAGAGCTTTTGGAGCATTGTGGGCAGGGCCCTCCAGCCAGCTCCGGACTTTGACTATCTAACTCGGCAGTTGGACAGAATTTGGCGCGATATTCCTCGGGGCTACACCCAGCAACTCTAGGAGTCAGTGCCAAGCCAAAATAACAGCTTGCATAGGGGCCAGTGATGGACCAACGCTTTATTGAGTTGTTCAGTGTACGAAGCTCTTTCTCTTGAACAAATAATTCAGTTTTTCAGTTATTTTCATCGTTTGTTTGTCTGGACATGTTGTATATAATGCCGTGACTCCAAATTGCCTCGTAGGGTACAGAGTGACACTGGTGATGTTTCAAGCTCCCTCTGAATTGCTGCTCGGTTATAGATATTGAGTGACGGGAACTGCGCTGTCGGCAGGTGTGGCTCCTCGCGTGGACGTTGGCCTCAAAGCCAGGCCGCCAGCGTCTCAACCCAACTCCGCGCTTCCATCTCAGCCTGGCAGCTGCCGCCGTCTGCCGTTGGCAGGTAAGTCCGCTCACTGCACGATCACAATTTCCGGGGCCTTCACTGCCGTCGGTAGGTACAATTCAGGTTCGCTCTTTACTGTACTTCTGTGCGCCATAACAGGTCCGAATTTTCATTTTGGTCGCCACCAAAAGTTACGTCTCACCAGAGATACTGACAATGTGACATTCGCTCCAGTATCTTCTTACAACACTTTTTTGTGGGTTTAGTCTGTTACTTGTCAATACGCTAAATTATGTCTAATTTTAAAAAAGCATGATTTGTACACCGCTGTCTGCGGTTTTTTTGTATGTTAACATGCTTATAGTTTTCAGTCAGATCCGCTAAAGCCGGGTGTAATGTGACAAGCAAAGTAGCTTTATCAGACGATCTTCGCCGTTCCTTGTCTTCCAGTGCTACCGTCCTCAAAGAAGTTGTGTTTATGAGACGACGAGATGCAGACAGTGTTGTCGCTTAAATGTCAGCCGTAGCGTTGTGTCTTGCGTGAACAACTTTCGCAAAAGTATGGTCGTTTTCGAAGCACAACTCGACTCTTTGCGTTCCTCTAGCACTTCACATTCACCGCAATACGCAGAAAGAATCCAGTTTCACAGCCACTATTAGTGAGCTCTCATTTCTAGTTGGTGATTAAGCGTTCAGCAAACCTATCCTGTCAGATAGCCCAGAATAAAAACTAGAGGCTCATACTTGGTACACTTACCACGCTTCCCCGTCTAACCAGTACTGTAACACAAGTGCAAACTATGTACTTCCTCCATTTCTGTGTGATAGCATTCACTATTTACGCACTGCAGTCTTCTTTGAAATTACAAAAACTACTCTGGAAAATTAACACTTTTTTGTGCAATCTTGTCAGTAGTGCATTTAATAGTCTACCTGTTACATTGTTACTCTATTACACACCAGTAATCAGTAAGTGGAATCGAAATAACCAGAAGTATTATCAAAGGCCAATTACAAGTAAAATAAATTTTCAAATAGAAACTATCGAAAACTAATGTAGATTTCCATTTTTAAGACGCATAAAACTGTCTAGACATTAAAGAAACGCAGTTCATTTGCAATTACCACACGTTCCATGGAAAAAGACCTATTTCGTGGTATAAGACGGTGCACAACTACGAAGTGTGGCTTAACTAACAAGTCTCTTGTCGTAGCCGTTTTCGCAGCAGGTCTGTATAAATTTCAGTAATTTAAATGAAAGACGAATTTTGCACGCTGCACTTTAATTTTTTATTTTACTTTGTACCCAAACGCGTTTCGAACTGTTTACAAGGCATCTTCAGGAAGTGTCCTGAAATATTACACGATGTTCTTGTTTGCACTCAGTATGTATAGATTATAGATTTAAAACAGCGCATAGAAGTTTTATAATTAGACGGAAAGGTACTAACAGATCACGGTGGAATTCATTATTTGTAAGCCAGACAGGTTTCTCTCATGTAGAAAACAAACGTGCTGTGCTATTTGCAAACGAAAAACTAGTATAATATTTCAGGACAGCCACTGAAGATGCCTAAGGCGAAAGGTGTATGGGCGCAAAAGTAAAATAGAAAACTGACGTGTAGCATGCAACAGGCGTCTTTGTTATAAACTACTACAACTGATGGCTTAACAGTTCACATGTTGTTGTTGTTGTTGTTGTTGTTGTTGTGGTCTTCAGTCCTGAGACTGGTTTGATGCAGCTCTCCATGCTACTCTATCCTGTGCAAGCTTCTTCATCTCCCAGTACCTACTGCAACCTACATCCTTCTGAATCTGCTTAGTGTATTCATCTCTTGGTCTCCCTCTACGATTTTTACCCTCCACGCTGCCCTCCAATGCTAAATTTGTGATCCCTTGATGCCTCGGAACATGTCCTACCAACCGATCCCTTCTTCTAGTCAAGTTGTGCCACAAACTTCTCTTCTCCCCAATCCTATTCAATACCTCCTCATTAGTTACGTGATCTACCCACCTTATCTTCAGCATTCTTCTGTAGCACCACATTTCGAAAGCTTCTATTCTCTTCCTGTCCAAACTAGTTATCGTCCATGTTTCACTTCCATACATGGCTCACTCCATACAAATACTTTCAGAAACGACATCCTGACACCTAAATCTATACTCGATGTTAACAAATTTCTCTTCTTGAGAAACGCTTTCCTTGCCATTGCCAGTCTACATTTGATATCCTCTCTACTTCGACCATCATCAGTTATTTTGCTCCCCAAATATCAAAACTCCTTTACTACTTTAAGTGTCTCATTTCCTAATCTAATTCCCTCAGCATCACCCGACTTAATTTGACTACATTCCATTAACCTCGTTTTGCTTTTGTTGATGTTCATCGTATATCCTCCTTTCAAGACACTGTCCATTCCGTTCAACTGCTCTTCCAAGTCCTTTGCTGTCTCTGACAGAATTACAATGTCATCGCTGAACCTCAAAGTTTTTACTTCTTCTCCATGAATTTTAATACCTACTCCGACTTTTTCTTTTGTTTCCTTTACTGCTTGCTCAATATACAGATTGAATAACATCGGGGAGAGGCTGCCTCTATTTTACCCCTGCCACCTTCAGAATTTGAAAGAGAGTATTCTAGTCAACATTGTCAAACGCTTTCTCTAAGTCTACAAATGCTAGAAACGTAGGTTTGCCTTTTCTTAATCTTTCTTCCAAGATAAGTCGTAAGGTCAGTATTGCCTCACGTGTTCCAACATTTCTACGGAATCCAAACAGATCTTCCCCGAGGTCGGCTTCTACCAGTTTTTCCATTCGTCTGTAAGGAATTCGCGTTAGTATTTTGCAGCTATGACTTATTAAACTGATAGTTCGGTAATTTTCACATCTGTCAACACCTGCTTTCTTTGGGATTGGAATTATTATATTCTTCTTCAAGTCTGAGGGTATTTCGCCTGTCTCATACATCGTGCTCACCAGATGGTAGAGTTTTGTCATGCCTGGCTCTCCCAAGGCTGTCAGTAGTTCTAATGGAATGTTGTCAACTCCCGGGGCCTTGTTTCGAATCAGGTCTTTCAGTGCTCTGTCAAACTCTTCACGCAGTATCTTATCTCCCATTTCGTCTTCATCTACATCCTCTTCCATTTCCATAATATTGTCCTCAAGTACATCGCCCTTGTATAAACCCTCTATATACTCCTTCCACCTTTCTGCCTTCCCTTCTTTGCTTAGAACTGGGTTGCCATCTGAACTCTTGATATTCATACAAGTGGTTCTCTTCTCTCCAAAGGTATCTTTAATTTTCCTGTAGGCAGTATCTATCTTACCCCTAGTGAGACAAGCCTCTACGTCCTTACATTTGTCCTCTAGCCATCCTTGCTTAGCCATTTTGCACTTCCTGTCGATATCATTTTTGAGACGTTTGTATTCCTTTTTGCCTGCTTCATTTACTGCATTTTTATATTTTCTCCTTTCATCAATTAAATTCAATATTTCTTCTGTTACCCAAGGAGTTCTACTAGTCCTCGTCTTTTTACCTACTTGATCCTCTGCTGCCTTCACTACTTCATCCTTCAGAGCTACCCATTCTTCTTCTACTGTACCTCTTTCCCCCATTGTAGTCAATTGTTCCCTTACGCTCTCCCTGAAACTCTGTACAACCTCTGGTTTAGTCAGTTTATCCAGGTCCCATCTCCTTAAATTCCCACCTTTTTGCAGTTTCTTCAGTTTCAATCTGCAGTTCATAACCAATAGATTGTGGTCAGAATCCACAGCTGCCCCAGGAAATGTCTTACAATTTAAAACCTGGTTCCTGAATCTCTGTCCTACCATTATATAATCTATCTGATACCTTTTAGTATCTCCAGGATTCTTCCAGGTATACAACCTTCTTTTATGATTCTTGAACCAAGTGTTAGCTATGATTAAGTTATGCTCTGTGCAAAATTCTACAAGGCGGCTTCCTCTTTCATTCCTTCCCCCCAATCCATATTCACCTACTATGTGTCCTTCTCTCCCTTTTCCTACTGACGAATTCCAGTCACCCATGACTATTAAATTTTCGTCTCCCTTCATGACCTGAATAATTTTTTTTATCTCGTCATACATTTCATCTATTTCTTCATCATCTGCAGAGCTAGTTGGCATATAAACTTGTACTACTGTAGTAGGCATGGGCTTTGTGTCTATCTTGGCCACAATAATGCGTTCACTATGCTGTTAGTAGTAGCTAACCCGCACTCCTATTTTTTTATTCATTATTAAACCTACTCCTGCATTACCCCTATTTGATTTTGTATTTATAACCCTGTAATAACCTGACCAAAAGTCTTGTTCCTCCCGCCACCGAACTTCACTAATTCCCACTATATCTAACTTTAACCTATCCATTTCCCTTTTTAAATTTTCTAACCTACCTGCCCGATTAAGGGATCTGACATTCCACGCTCCGATCCGTAGAACGCCAGTTTTCTTTCTCCTGAGTAGTCCTCCCCCCCCCCCCCCCCCCCGGAGATCCGAATGGGGGAATATTTTACCTCCGGAATATTTTACCCAAGAGGACGCCATCATCATTTTATCATACAGTAGAGCTGCATGTCCTCTGGAAAAATTACGGCTGTAGTTTCCCTTTGCTTTCAGCCGTTCGCAGTACCAGCACAGCAAGGCCGTTTTGGTTAATGTTACAAGGCCAGATCAGTCAATCATCCAGACTGTTGCCCCTGCAACTACTGAAAAGGCTGCTGCCCCTCCTCAGGAACCACATGTTTGTCTGGCCTCTCAACAGATACCCCTCCGTTGTGGTTGCACCTACGGTACGGCCATCTGTATCGCTGAGGCACGCAAGCCTCCCCACCAACGGCAAGGTCCATGGTTCATGGGGGGGCATGTTGTATAAATAGTTATAAAATATATAGCATTTAACTCACAATAAAATCTTGTTCCTGAAGAATTAACATACATGTTTGACATTGCGTCAATTCAATTAATAATATATTCCAAATAGCTTTGACATGTTGTACAGCGCATAAATATGCAGAACCCAAAAATTTACAAATGCTATGCAAAACGCAACCTCATGTCTAACAACAAAAACTGTAGATGGCGGAATCTGCTTATGGCGGTCGGTAGTGAGCATTTCTTCGCGAGATTCTAAAATCGGTCACCAGACTGAAGTACCGACCAGAAATTCATCGTGTCTGCTGAGGTACAGCCTCCAGGTACAATACCGTCCCCTACTACCGATTTTCTAATGAGACGGCGAAAAAGAGTATACTAAACTGTCGCTAATATGGCCCTCAGTAGTCCGGCCTCTCAGTAATCCGGCACACTTCCAGCTTCTAGTCCTTCAACCTGAAATGACGCCTACGGTAACGAAATTTCGTCTGCAAATATGTTGTTAGTTAATTACAATGTTCAACATTCCTGAACAGTTTGAAATTGTGGCTTTCCTTACGGATCAGTATCATGGCTTCTAAAGGGAAATACGTTATGATAGACCTCAAGCAGAAACTCGAGATTAGATACAAACTGAACTGAGGTTCTTCACAGAAATCCATTGTTGCTGGCAACTGTTTATGACCAGACTTCAGCAGAAAAGAGGTAATCATACGCTCACAGGAAAGTACCGATGAAACTGACGAAGAAGAGGACACAGGAGGAGAGAACAAGAGGATATCTCAGACTGCTGGTGCTGAAGCTGGAGACGTCTGCCTCGAGTACATTATGTAACAATCAGAAACATGGCAGGACCTGTGAAACGCTTGTAAAGCCGTTGTGTGATAAAGCGTACTACCGTCGCCTATCATCATGGAACAACTAAAATTTTTGGACATGTTTCATAGTGAATGTCGAGTGCCGGCCGCTGGTGGCCGAGCGGTTCTAGGCGCTTCAGTCTGGAACCGCGCGACCGCTACGGTCGCAGGTTCGAATCCTGCCTCGGGCATGGATGTGTGTGATGTCCTTAGGTTAGTTAGGTTTAAGTAGTTCTAAGACCTAGGGGACTTATGACCTCAGAAGTTGAGTCCCGTAGTGCTCAGAGCCATTTTTTAATGTCGAGTGATACGAATATGCATGTACACACTCAAGCACTAAGTTTTCTGTAAAAATGAAAGTATCTTTTGATTTGATAAAGTACAGTCCCAATGTGTTTATACTAAATTTTAGACACTCAAGAATCCGGCGCTTCCGCCAGTCCGGCACCCATATGTGCTAGGAATGGCCGGTTTAGCAAGAGTCTAGTGTATCTTTCTTCTGAATACGAACAAAACCAAGAAAACTAACAATGGATTTATACAGAGAACTTCTGTGTTAAACAGAAAGGTCATATATCAGAGGAAGTGTGACTCTCTGCCTAAGGGAAAGGACAAGCTACGTCTGTTGAAACACACAATTCACTCGCAGAGAACTTCCTTGTAACCATGTCAGACGGAATTAGGTCGGTATGACCTAAGTTAAGGGGATGACAGAGCAAAGTATTCCTTCTCTAGTGAGGGGATCTCCATTTGAATAATGCTGCTGTTGTGCTATTTGAGGAAAGTCTTTTGCAGCTCTATGTGTTGTAATAAGACCACATCCACACTACGTATGTGTTTGCTCTCGATTATAACTGAACATACAGGGTGATATATTGAACTATATGAAATAAAATCGTCAAAACTTCTGAACGGTTTGCTTTAGGGCGTTCAAATTGCACGGTTTGCAGCGGGGCATGCATTCTTGGTTTAGCGACGAAGCCCACTTTCATTTGCATGGATTCGTCAATAAGCAAAATTTTTGCATTTAGGGGACTGAGAATCCGCATTTTCCAATCGAGAAGTCTCTTCACCCTCAACTGGTGACTGTGGTGTGCAGTGTCCAGTCACGGAACGAACGATGCGATAGTTCTCCATGGCACAGTGACTACCGAACGCTACGTGAAGGTTCTGGAAGATGATTTCATCCCAGTTATGCAAAGTGTCCCTGATTTCGACAAGCTGAGGCTCATGCAAGATGGCGCCCGATCCAATCGAAGCAGGAAAGTGTTCGATATCCTGGAGGAGCACTTTGGCGACCGGATTCTGGCCCTGGGGTACCCAGAGATCACTGGCATGGGGCTCGATTGGCCGGCATATTCTCCCCACCTGAACACATGCATCTTCTTTTTGTGCGGCTATATTACACACTAGGTGTACAGCAATAACCCAAAACTGTTACTGAGCTGAAAACAGCTCAAACTTCCTCACAGATTAAAACTGTGTGCCGGACCGAGACTCGAACTCGGGACCTTTGCCTTTCGCGGGCAAGTGCTCTACCATCTAAGCTACCCAAGCACTACTCACGACCCGCCTTCACAGCTTCAATTCCGCCAGTACCTCGTCTCCCACCTTTCAAACTTCACAGAAACTCTTCTGCGAACCCTGCAGAACCAGCACTCCTGGAAGAAAGGATATTGCGGAGACATGGCTCAGCCACAGCCTGGGGGATGTTTCCAGAATGAGATTTTCATTCTGCAGCGGAGTGTGCGCTGATATGAAACTTCCTGGCAGATTAAAACTGTGTGCGGGACCGAGACTCGAACTGGGGACCTTTGCCTTTCTCGGTGAAGAGCTGTACCAGGTTCGCAGAAGAGCTTCTGTGAAGTTTGGAAGGTAAGAGACGAGATATTGGCAGAATTGAAGCTGTTAGGGGGGGGAGGGGGTGGGGCGTGACTCGTGCTTGGGTAGCTCAGATGGTAGAGCACTTGCTCGCGAAAGGCAAATGTCCCGAGTTCGAGTCTCGGCCTGGCACACAGTTTAAATCTGCCAGGAAGTTTCATATCAGCGCACACTCCACTGCAGAGTGAAAATCTCATTCTGAAAACATCTATTCAGGAGGTCATCGACAGCGTCGAATTCCGACACTTACAGAGGGTCATGCAGAATTCAGCTATTCGTCTGCGCCACGTCATCGCCAATGATGGCACACATAGCGAACATGTTATAACCAAAAACCGAATGTCTATAGTGACGTTTACTTGTTGAATAAGGAGTATGCACGCCGTAGTTCGTATATAATTGACGTTTTTTCATATAGTTCAATAATTGTCAACCTATGTGATTAGTGTGGGCCTGCATTCGTGTTGAGGTCTTGGGACTGAAGGGTTGTTTAATGCAACTTCCCACGCTGGTCTACCCTGTATGAGTCTCACCACCTATGCGTTACAACTGCAGTATACATCTATCAACGCCTGAAGCAATTCGTCCAGAGGTTCAAATGGCTCTGAGCACTATGGGACTTAAGTTCTGAGGTCATCAGTCCCCTAGAACTTAGAACTACTTAAACCTAACTAACCTAATGACATCACACACATCCATGCGCAAGGCAGGATTCGAACCTGCGTCCGTAGCGGTCGCGCGTTTCCAGACTGTGGCGCCTAGAACCGCTCGGCCGCGCCGGCCGGCTGTCCAGAGGGGCAAGACTATAATTGTTATTTTAATGTTATGGATATCACAAAAAATTCATTGTATCCCAACGGACTGATGTTTATCCATCTGCATCTAGAAGTGTACGAGAATTCTATGAACAATAAAAACTCTGTATTCTACATTCTAGGAGGGAGGGGGGTGCCTCTTCCCCCCCCCCCCTGTCCACCCATACACACACACACACACACACACACACACACACACACACACACACACACACACACACACACCCTTTCCTCTTTTAGCAAAGTAACTATCCTTTGATATCTCGGTGTGTGTCCTATCAATTTATCACTTCCTTTGCTTAAGGTGTCTTCTAAAGTGGCTTTTCTCCCCTGTTCAATTCAGCACTTACCCATTGGTTATTCGATCTATGCCTCAAATCTTCAGCATTCTACTGTAACGTCATTTCAATAGCTTTCTTGTCCGCTCCGTGATCGTCCACATTACACTTCTTTATAAGGCTACCCTCCAGGCAAACATTTTTGAAACGTGAAATTTATATTTGTACTTAACGTATTTTTCCTGTTCGTAAAATCTCTGTGAGCTGTTGGCAGTCTACATTTTATATCCTCCTTCCTTCTGCCGTTGTCAGTTTTCTTCCACCCAAATAGAAAAACGTGTCTACTACTTTCAGGGTCCCGATTCCTAATCTAATTCTCTCAGCATCACTTGATTTAATTCCACTACACTGAAATATCGACCTTTTACTTTTGCTGATGGTCAACTTATAACCTCTTCCATACATTGTCCATTCGATTCAGCTGATATTTCTAGTCCTTTGCGCCTTTGACGGACTTACAGTTTCATTGGAAAACTTTAAATTTCTTATGCTTTAAATTTATTATCCTTTTCCACATTTCTCTTTGGTTTCCTTTAATGCTTGTCCAGTGTCCGCATTGAATGACACTGGGTGCGGAGTTGGAGGGGGGGGGGGGGCGGGGTTGGCAGTCTCTACTCATGTGCTACCTCCCTGTCATGTATTTATGTAAGATGTCGCATGTTTAATTATTTTGCCAAGAAAACATACAGTATGTCCAGCGAAGAGTCCCTGATTCCAAAATTAAATATCTCGAAAACTAAGATCGATAGACGAGTGTAGCAAACAGTATATGTGTTTTGTGAAAGCCGTAAGAATTTTATACAGCAGTTGCATAGAAATTTTGAACTAGTTCAAAAAGCACTAAGTGACGGCGCCGTGATCGCAATACGTAGTGCCTATAAATAGTGTGCCGCAGCTCACAGCGACAACGTGAAGACAGTCCAGAGTAAAGACGCATGACACACCACCACAAGTATGGGAGGCAAAGAAATAATTTGCTGCGAACTCCAACATACTTCAGAGGGACAAGTGTTCTATGATATGGCCTAATCTGCTCGCTACGTAGACTGCTCATTTTCACCGTTGAAACGTAGGAGGAAGTTAAATGACCGAAGGTAGAGGTTGGAATCGGATATTCCGTTGAACAGCGTGTTTTTCTTGTTACTGGAAACCACGCGTTAGAACACAGCCCTACAGCAACAAGGCTCAGTCTCAAACACGATTTAATGTTCCAAAAGAACACTATGCGAAAACTATTCGCAAGCTTTTCGCCAAATTCCAACGAACAGGCAGGATGATGATAGAGCGGAGAATGTTGGCCCTAGACAAAAGGCTGGTTTGAAGCGTTCCAGCACGCAGAGAGTAATGGGACATGGACTACACCTGATACCATTCAAAATCCAAAGCTACCAAGCCATACCTGTAAGAACTGTGCGACAGAGGGCTTAATTTGCCAACCACATTCTCACAGTGATTGATAGCGACGGATTTGGTGTTGACTGCATCTGGTTCACAGACGAAGCGCACTTCCTCTTACATGGAGTCGTGAACAAACAAAACTGACCATTTTTTAGTACCGGGAATTCCCATTGGTGTGGATTTTCCTAAAGTTACTGTTATGGCTGCGGTACGCAGCAGAGGCATTATTACCCCGTTTCTCATGCGAGAAACTATCACTGTTGAACGTCATGTTGCAATTTTGGAACAATTTGTCGCCAGAGTGCTTAGCATTGGAGGATCGGCTTGGTTCATGCAAGATAGGAGCAGACCACATATCACCGAATAGTTATTTCGCTTACATGATGAATACTTTCGGAACAAGGTAACTAAGTTGCATTACTCTAAATTTACTGGCGCAGGGACGAGTTGACCTCCATATTTGTCCGATCTGACTCCTTGTGACTATTTTTTGTCAAGTGCATAGAAAGACAGTATCTACCAGAAGCATCCCACCACGCTGGACGATACCGAATCGGCGATCCGTTTGGCATCTGAATCCGTTTCCGTTGAGACACTACGGGACGTGATGATAAATTTCATCGTTCGTTTGCACCACACCCCTACTGCAAATGGTGCACATTTCGATAAGATTGTGTTGTGGCTACCAAGACTGCTTGCAGAGATCGAGTTTAACTACGCACGCTGATGTGTCTGAGCTGCACACCATACAGCGCCACTTGTTGGCAGCTTTTCGATCTGTTTCTAAACTTCTGTATAACTTCCGTGTAAAATTCTTACCGCTTTCACAATAAACAAACGTGTTGATGTACTCATCTATCAATTTTAGTTCTCGAGCTATTTAATTTTGAAATCAGAGACTCCTTCGCTGGACACCTTATATAACTGTCATATAACAACCATATTGGACTCAAACAATGGAAAATCCAGGATGGAATGTAACAATATAATGAAAAGGATAGTTGCTACTCAATATATAGCGGACATACTGAGTGGCGCGAAAGGACAACAAAAATTGTCGGAACGCTAGCTTTCGTTCAACAAGGCCTTAGTCAAAAATAGACAATGTACGCATACGCACACAGTCACGCAAACGCAGTTCACACACCATGACCAAAGTCTCCGGCAGCTGGAGTTGAGTGCGGCTCCAGCTGCTGGAGTCTGTGGTCATGTGTGGGTGAATTGCGCTTGCCTGAGTGTGCGCGCGTGTGTGTATGTTGTCTATTCTTGACAAAGGCCATGTTGGCCAATAGCTAACTTTTCGATAGTGTTTTTTTTTTTTTTTTTTTTTTTTTTTGTCTTTCTGCGATTCAGCATCTCCGCTATATGGTGAATAGCAACTATCCTAATCATATTGGACTGTTTAACAGCTTATTAACTAATGTTTGTAGAAATTGGAACGGCAATAAGCATACTTATGACAGGAATTAAATGTATACCACTAAATTTGCTATTGTAACGTTCGCCTGCTTAGCTGGGTGGTAACGTGCGCGCGTTCTAGTGAGTGGGCCTGGGTTCGATTCCCAGCAGCGTTGGAAATTTTTCTCCTCTCGGGGACTGGGTGTTGTGTTGTACTCATCATCATTTCATCCTCATCACCGGCACGCAAGTCGCCCAGTGTGGCGTCCAATGAAATAAGACTTGCACTTGGCGGCCGATCTTCCCCGAATAGGGGCCTCCCGGCCAACGATTCCATACACTTATTTCCATTATTTTTTTTCTCATTGTAACACAAAACTGTTCACTATGTCTGACTTTGAGAGCTCACTGGTGCTGCAGCCAGAGTCTTCAAATGTCGTGTCAAAGATTTAAGGAGAGCCTGAACGTATTACCAGAGAATCTCCTTACTCGCGGTTTGTATACGAGTACACAAAGTGTGAGAAGTAGTTGTTGGATGATAGCAATGAACTGTCGGCTGACCAAACGTATCTCTCACAGGCTCGATGGTCGAGGTGTCAGCAAGGATGGCAGTTACCGCTGAAGCAACCGGTTTTCTGTTATACCGTTATTTACGTCTCCAGCTCAACCTGACAGTTGATTCAAAGTAACTAGTTCCTGAAGTAACAAATTTCGGTTTTTTATTGCTATAATTTCCAGTAATAAACGTAAAACGAATAAAGACTGAAAAATTCAGATGAAGGTGAAGGAGTACGAGATCCCGATCGACATGAGGGTGAGATCGTGGCGGAACTCGGTCTCAGTGTCTCCAGAAAAGATGGCGAACGTGGAGGAGACAGGCGAGGTGGCTGCCAGAGCCGAAGTTCACAGGTTGTTGACTCGTGCATCGTCACTTTTGGAAGGCAATAATTTTTCACGCTGAAACAACCACAAAATAAAGAGTTCATACCATCCCAAGTTAATAATATGTCAATAAAATTATAGGTTTGTCAGTCTAATTTACCTTCTTTCCCAAGGAACATTGTGGACACGTTTGTTTGTGTGGCCATCTTCCGCACCAGCTGTTAACATCTGTTATTGTAGGTTATCTGTCTTGAGCTGACTGCAATCTAATTAAAAAGAATTATGCCAGACGCGTTTTGCTTTTGTTTCCAAAGCATCTTCTGTGGTATTCTGTAAATTGGATACACACGTTTGTACATTTTTTGATTGTTTTAAGTTTAAAAACAGCGTTTTCTGTATAAAATTCGTCTGCAAGCTACTTACTACGGTGTTTCTTTACATAACCTGCATCTTCTCTTCTTGCTAGCAATGATTGGTGTATTCGTTTGTTTTCGTTCACATTGTGAGTGTTTCCAACCTATGAAACAATGTATGTGTGTGTGTGTGTGTGTGTGTGTGTGTGTGTGTGTGTGTGTGTGTGTGTGTGTCAGAGGGGGAAGAAAGTTAGTGGAATTGTCTTGTATGTAGGTAGAGACGTGAGAGAAGTATTTTATTTTTTTTGCCTTTTTTTACCTGGTCTGTGATTGTGGGACAGATCTGGGAGGAAATGGTAGTGGTAAATGGAGCCTGTGGTTGTTTGTGTACTTTTAATGTTATATTAAGTGGTCAATCAGTTTAAAGAGTGTGTGGTTTTCCAAGTTGATGTGATCATTTTTGAGTTGTTCCTTTTCTGTTATGGTTTTTTTGGATGTGATAGTTTTCTTGTAAGGTGAGGAAGTGTTTTTTTGTTGTTGTTTATACTTATGATTTCGATGTCTGTGTGTCTGGTTGTAATTTTATGTTGGTGTTGTGCAAAAGTTGAATGATTTGTCCTATACTTCCGTGCTCTTACATGTTCTTTATATCTGGTGTCAAATGTCCGCGTTTGACCTACACTCCTGGAAATGGAAAAAAGAACACATTGACACCGGTGTGTCAGACCCACCATACTTGCTCCGGACACTGCGAGAGGGCTGTACAAGCAATGATCACACGCACGGCACAGCGGACACACCAGGAACCGCGGTGTTGGCCGTCGAATGGCGCTAGCTGCGCAGCATTTGTGCACCGCCGCCGTCAGTGTCAGCCAGTTTGCCGTGGCATACGGAGCTCCATCGCAGTCTTTAACACTGGTAGCATGCCGCGACAGCGTGGACGTGAACCGTATGTGCAGTTGACGGACTTTGAGCGAGGGCGTATAGTGGGCATGCGGGAGGTCGGGTGGACGTACCGCCGAATTGCTCAACACGTGGGGCGTGAGGTCTCCACAGTACATCGATGTTGTCGCCAGTGGTCGGCGGAAGGTGCACGTGCCCGTCGACCTGGGACCGGACCGCAGCGACGCACAGATGCACGCCAAGACCGTAGGATCCTACGCAGTGCCGTAGGGGACCGCACCACCACTTCCCAGCAAATTAGGGACACTGTTGCTCCTGGGGTATCGGCGAGGACCATTCGCAACCGTCTCCATGAAGCTGGGCTACGGTCCCGCACACCGTTAGGCCGTCTTCCGCTCACGCCCCAACATCGTGCAGCCCGCCTCCAGTGGTGTCGCGACAGGCGTGAATGGAGGGACGAATGGAGACGTGTCGTCTTCAGCGATGAGAGTCGCTTCTGCCTTGGTGCCAATGATGGTCGTATGCGTGTTTGGCGCCGTGCAGGTGAGCGCCACAATCAGGACTGCATACGACCGAGGCACACAGGGCCAACACCCGGCATCATGGTGAGGGGAGCGATCTCCTACACTGGCCGTACACCACTGGTGATCGTCGAGGGGACACTGAATAGTGCACGGTACATCCAAACCGTCATCGAACCCATCGTTCTACCATTCCTAGACCGGCAAGGGAACTTGCTGTTCCAACAGGACAATGCACGTCCGCATGTATCCCGTGCCACCCAACGTGCTCTAGAAGGTGTAAGTCAACTACCCTGGCCAGCAAGATCTCCGGATCTGTCCCCCATTGAGCATGTTTGGGACTGGATGAAGCGTCGTCTCACGCGGTCTGCACGTCCAGCACGAACGCTGGTCCAACTGAGGCGCCAGGTGGAAATGGCATGGCAAGCCGTTCCACAGGACTACATCTAGCATCTCTACGATCGTCTCCATGGGAGAATAGCAGCCTGCATTGCTGCAAAAGGTGGATATACACTGTACTAGTGCCGACATTGTGCATGCTCTGTTGCCTGTGTCTATGTGCCTGTGGTTCTGTCAGTGTGATCATGTGATGTATCTGACCCCAGGAATGTGTCGATAAAGTTTCCCCTTCCTGGGACAATGAATTCACGGTGTTCTTATTTCAATTTCCAGGAGTGTTTGTATCTTCCATCACATGTATTGCATTTCAGTTGGTATATTTCTAATTTCTGATGCAGATCAGTTTTTCCTATTCTTTTTGGGAAGCATTTCTGAATTGAGTTGTTGGTTTGGTGTACTATTTTTATGCCTTGTTTTTTGAAAGTATTGGATATTATGTGTTTGTACTTGTGGTTGTATGTCATTGTGTTCCATCTTTTACTTTGTGTTGCTTTCACACTTTGTGTTGTTTCTATTATCGTATTTTGTGTATCTGTTTGTGTGTGATTTTGTCCTTGTGTTGGTGATAGTTGAGTGTTTATTCTTTTCTGTTTCTTGATTTTCTTGTTCAGCTTTGTTACAAAGTTCTCTTTGTATCCATTGTTTGTGCCTATTTGTATTATAGTATTCATTCCTTGTTGTAATTGTCTGTATCTAATTTACTGTGTTTATAGTCTGTGGAGCATGTATGTAAGTGCTGCCTGCTTTTGAGAATTGGGGTGTTGTGATGTGTCTTGTATAATCGTGTCTGTTGTCGGTTTTCGGTATATTAGTCAGTTTTATTGTTTGGTTCATCTATTAGGCACAAGATGTCATCCACATATCTAATCCAGTATAGGATGCCCCATAATCAACGTTCCGACCAAAAAAAAAAAACATTATCTCACGTCTCTACCTACACACAAGACAATTTAAGTAAGTCAGTCTCTCTCTCTCTCTCTCTCTCTCTCTCTCACACACACACACACACACACACACACACACACACACACACACACAAAATCGTTTCATAGGTTGGAAACACTCACCATGTGAACGAAAACAAACGAATACACCAACCACTGCTAGCAAGAGGGGAAGGAGCAGATTATGTAAAGAAACACCGTAAGTAGCTTGCAGACCAACTTTATAGAACACGCTGTTTTCAACCTAAAACAATCAAAAAATGTACAAACGTGTGTATCCAATACCACAGAATATGCTTTGTAAATAAAAGTGAAACACATCCGGTGTAATTCTTTTTAACTAGATTACAGTCATCTTAAGACAGATAACCCATAAAAAAAGCATTGTAGATGTTTTCTCCCTATGTGATGTAGCTATTTTGTTGGGCCTCCTCCCATTTTTAATCTTTTAAAGCTCTCTCTGGCTCTGGCTCTGAGCACTATGGGACTTAACATCTGTGGTCATCAGTCCCCTAGAACTTAGAACTACTTAAACCTAACTAACCTAAGGACAGCACACAACACCCAGTCATCACGAGGCAGAGAAAATCCCTGACCCCGCCGGGAATCGAACCCGGGAACCCGGGCGTGGGAAACGAGAACGCTACCGCACGACCACGAGCTGTGGACTCTTTTAAAGCAAATGCAGCATTGTACTTCATTGCTAGCGCACTTCATAAAATATTTCCATAGTAGGAATCGTGCGTTTCTGCAACAGGTGTCCGAGAACATGGCGAGCAACTAACATATAGTTAAGATGGGGACAAGTCCTGTTCGCAGCATATACTCGCATACCACGTAATAGGCCCCGCCACACGGCTAGGTACATTGTTGTAGGAGCAGAGCTGTGCCGATTCTTACGCCATGTGTTTCTTGCTAGTTTGTAACGGTCGTCGTTGCTAGTAACATAGTACTAACAGCTTTTCTTATTTTTATAACAACCTAATATCTCAAAGCAATGGAAGTATTCTGTGCGAACAGTACTCTTTTAAAAAAATTAGTTAAAAAGTAAATATTTTAGCACTGCGGCTAATGCAAATGATATGCCGGTTTTTAACCCAGCTTGAAGTCAAAAATGAAAAAAAACTGTTACAACCGAGACCAAACAAATAACGAAAAATGCCGGCTATTTAGAACTAAAATATCGTTATCGGTTTTAATCGGTCGGTTATTCCCATCCTCAGAAACAGGCTAACTCTCAGGCCAGGTAAACAACGGTACTCCTAGTTTTAGGAAGAAACACGCGAAGTATTCGTCACATCCTGCAGAAATGTGTCATACAGATCTAGGTACCGCAGGCACAAATGTTTTTGCGTGAGCTGGTTATTGGCCATCTGCTCAAACCCCAACTTGACGAACCTGTCTCTTTCCCGCAGACTTTAATGCAAAACTCTATTCCGCAACGCAGAATTTTTCTGGTCTTCTGCCCACATTTTAGTTGAGATTCAGGTCAATTCTTTCCCGACAACAGGACTGTTGCAGCTGGCAACGAAACGTCAGGGGAAGTATTTCTACTATTGGACCACGGCCTCTTAGCCCGGACGTTTTAATTACTGAAGGCGCCGGCCGTGGAAGCCTACACGCTATGGTAGGACTGTTGACCAATTTTCATGTGTCCAAGAATTTGCAGGAAAAAGACATTGGTTTTTATGCTGACGATCTTTACAATGATTCCTAGGAAAGAAAGTCACCTATAGACAGCCGCTCCTGATTTAAATCAGATGCCTTACGAATGGAACAGATTTTCGGCGCAGAAAAGTAAAACCATAACTACTATACTTAAACACATAACTCGCGTGAAATTAGTGTTGACAATAATATAATGTAACAAATCAAGTATTTCTAGTATCTTGGCTGTGATATAACTTACGAGTGTTACAGTTTAAAAAGAAGATGAATATGTGTTTTCTTGGTAATTCGCTTTTACGTGTAGACGAATAATTATTGCTAATTATAGCACTAACTGTGTAAAGCAATAACAAACTATATTTTTCACGGTTGTGTATACCAGTGTGTGAATAAGCAGCACTCGACCATGTATGTAACTGATCTATGTGTAGTCTGTGTAAAATGCTACTTATTCTGTATTACATAGTAGAAAGCATTTATGAAATGAAACCTAAGTCGTTTTTATTTTCTAATGCATCATAACGTTGAGACTCTTCGGTACTGCCGCGCTATTTTTATTCATGTTTTTCCTTTTAATACGAGATTTCCTTGTGTACAATTGAGCCAACAGTTAACACACACGAAACAGCAACACATACTCCAGTGTGCGAAGAATAGAAGAATTCTGCCATATAGCAACTCATGGGTAACTGAACGCTCTCCGAGCATGCATCAAACACATTCCAATTAAAGTGATCTTTTTACATCTGTTGAAACGTAAACTCAGTTCCTACGCGATTAATAGGCCTAGATTGCGAAACTTCACTTCATATCGCCTGTCACACAGCATTCTTTCCGTTTGGACGTAGAGTGTTGACCGTGAACTTTTGCCCTGTGTACTTACGCAATGTACATTGCTGATATGTCTCTGTTATGCAAGCAGGCGTGCATAGAGATGAGCTACGAAGGTCTTCCCACATTTGTGAAAGGCAGTCTCCACGCCCCTCCCCATATGATATGCTAGAATGCTTGCAATGTTGTTGACGCCCGTTATATAAACGGCAGGTTACACCAGACAACACCATTTTTGTAAGACAGTTGTCTCTGCCTGCGACTGGTTGCTTTTGTCGTGAAATGAAGGTAAATCGATATTGTTTTAGTACGGATTTGTTTTTAGAACATGCCATTCACGCTTTGTGCTTTTGCCGATGCTTTTTAAATGTAATATGAACCAGAGTGCTTTATTTCTGAAGTGTTTACTGAGGGCATATAGGGCGTGAAATATGTGGTGACGTGTACTTCAATGACTAAAGTGTTACTGTCGAGTGTTTACCGTCTAACAAAAATATCTTATCATAGCTTACGAAAATGCCTACACATGGAAAGAGAAAGTGTCACTTCTCGGATGATTAGACACAAGAGTAGTCCTCTGTGAAGAAAGGATGTACAGATCAGGAAGCGTTGTGTGACATTTGTAGCTGTTTCATCTCATTAACTCACAGAGGTAGGGCAGATGTGATGCATCACATTTCTACGAAGAATCGTACAAATAGATTCGCGGTAGAATCTATATCAAAGCCTACTTCTGCATTCATGATTAAAACATATATCCAATAAGAATTGTCCGTTACTGCTGCAGAACGAACAACTTATAAAGTTGTCAAGCATCATCAGTCCTCAGTTCTCTTGACTGTACAGTAAAACCGAATGGCGCAATGTCTCCTGACTCCAAAGCCGCCACAAAACAGTGTAGCCAGGAAGAAAAGCTACAGCGACTGTTAAAAATATTCTCGCACCACACTCCCGTGTCCGAATGCATAAAACAGTTAATTGCTAGAAGTTTCGTTTTACGGCGTAGGCACCGATGCACCGAACAACAGGGCTGATAAGGCGTTTCCTTTAGTTATTTAATACCTTACTGAAACTGAGGGAACCTGTTGAACTTTGATTCCCTGAATAACGAAACCACGAAAACTGCAAAGTTTTGTCTAGACTCTGTGAGTCAACTGCAAATTCCATTACAGTTATTACTCGCTTTTCATGGATGCAATACCAACACCAACCTCGGAGGGCTTCATCGACGTTGCCAGCGGAATCTGTTTCACTAAATTAAAGAAGTAGAAAAAATGTAGAAGGCATTGGATGCCCTGCTCTTATTCCTCACAACACTATATCAAGCGGTGCTGGATTCTTAACTGTCGACATTGAAATAATAGTCACGAAAATAATAATTTTTCAATATACATTGTAAGTACAAAGAAGCTGAAAGAGTTCTGCGTATATGTTGATGTCATCATCAGAATTTTCTATCCCACAAAAAAACAAGATAGCTGTCGTTAATGCCCGCAGTTGAGAGAATTCTTAAGCTTTGGATTCCATCAAAAGAACGCCGAAGACAGGCCACCTAAAATAAATTCAGATTTTTCCAGTAGCCCGATCATTGAAATATACTTCATGTTTCTGGTGTCAAACTTGTCTCAGTTTGAAAAAATTTGGAAAGGTGTAGAAGAATAAAGTCTCGATAACTGAAAAAGAAGTATATTAATCTACACTCAAAGTTGTCTGAATGAAAGGAAGATTGCCAATTTTATTGGCAAGCAAACCAAGTTGAATTTGAACAAATTAAACAATAAGGACCCTAATCAAGAAATAATTTTTTTTATTTCGAAATTTGAGGATGAGACAATGGCTTTCTGTAGCATAGCATTTGATTACTTAGAGAAATGGTCTAATTCTTTTATTAAATATCAAGTATCTGATTGGATGATGCTGTCTGAAATCCCAGTTTGGGTGGTGATTGAAAACACTATTATGTACCTGATTAACAATGGTGTGAGAATTTCTGGAGACACTTGTTTTCAGGAATATATGTATCCGAAGAACTTCTTAGAAACTCAGCGTGACTCGGATGAATGGAAGTCTAAAGGCTCTATGGAAGAAAGGTGGATTTACTTTCTTAAGGAAACTGAAAATCCTGAGCGTTAATTCCACCTGCTAAAATTATTTGAGGTTTTTTTTTTATTGTTTTCGGCGATGGCCCAGTAGATTGTTGAAAGAAATGGACTGCTACCAGGGACTGTGGAAACAATCTTACAGTGATTGTTTAACTACAAGCGGACTAGTTTGAAGTGTCATAAATACGTAAAAGAGAAAAAAAGACTTGCTGAAGAAGCTGAAATCTCTGAAAAATACGGTATACCAACTACTCCTTCCATAACAAGTTCCACGTAATTGTGTTCTAAATAAAAAGTAATTATACACTCCTGGAAATTGAAATAAGAACACCGTGAATTCATTGTCCCAGGAAGGGGAAACTTTATTGACACATTCCTGGGGTCAGATACATCACATGATCACACTGACAGAACCACAGGCACATAGACACAGGCAACAGAGCATGCACAATGTCGGCACTAGTACAGTGTATATCCACCTTTCGCAGCAATGCAGGCTGCTATTCTCCCATGGAGACGATCGTAGAGATGCTGGATGTAGTCCTGTGGAACGGCTTGCCATGCCATTTCCACCTGGCGCCTCAGTTGGACCAGCGTTCGTGCTGGACGTGCAGACCGCGTGAGACGACGCTTCATCCAGTCACAAACATGCTCAATGGGGGACAGATCTGGAGATCTTGCTGGCCTGGGTAGTTGACTTACACCTTCTAGAGCACGTTGGGTGGCACGGGATACATGCGGACGTGCATTGTCCTGTTGGAACAGCAAGTTCCCTTGCCGGTCTAGGAATGGTAGAACGATGGGTTCGATGACGGTTTGGATGTACCGTGCACTATTCAGTGTCCCCTCGACGATCACCAGTGGTGTACGGCCAGTGTAGGAGATTGCTCCCCACACCATGAAGCCGGGTGTTGGCCCTGTGTGCCTCGGTCGTATGCAGCCCTGATTGTGGCGCTCACCTGCACGGCGCCAAACACGCATACGACCATCATTGGCACCAAGGCAGAAGCGACTCCCTCATCGCTGAAGGCGACACGTCTCCATTCGTCCCTCCATTCACGCCTGTCGCGACACCACTGGAGGAGGGCTGCACGATGTTGGGGCGTGAGCGGAAGACGGCCTAACGGTGTGCGGGACCGTAGCCCAGCTTCATGGAGACGGTTGCGAATGGTCCTCGCCGATACCCCAGGAGCAACAGTGTCCCTAATTTGCTGGGAAGTGGCGGTGCGGTCCCCTACGGCACTGCGTAGGATCCTACGGTCTTGGCGTGCATCCGTGCGTCGCTGCGGTCCGGTCCCAGGTCGACGGGCACGTGCACCTTCCGCCGACCACCGGCGACAACATCGATGTACTGTGGAGACCTCACGCCCCACGTGTTGAGCAATTCGGCGGTACGTCCACCCGGCCTCCCGCATGCCCACTATACGCCCTCGCTCAAAGTCCGTCAACTGCACATACGGTTCACGTCCACGCTGTCGCGGCATGCTACCAGTGTTAAAGACTGCGATGGAGCTCCGTATGCCACGGCAAACTGGCTGACACTGACGGCGGCGGTGCACAAATACTGCGCAGCTAGCGCCATTCGACGGCCAACACCGCGGTTCCTGGTGTGTCCGCTGTGCCGTGCGTGTGATCATTGCTTGTACAGCCCTCTCGCAGTGTCCGGAGCAAGTATGGTGGGTCTGACACACCGGTGTCAATGTGTTCTTTTTTCCATTTCCAGGAGTGTATTAAATAAAGACCGTCCGTGCGTGGTGAAGAGCCACATCCTACACGAGATGACCCTGTTAACGCAGAACACGGCGGATCTATAGGAGAAAACCTTGAAAAAAAATCTCACATTCCAAATCCTCAATGCGTCTGTACTCGAGTCGAGCGGCAGCGAGGTCAGCGTCTGTCCATCTAGTAGGTGCGGCTGTATTATATGCTCCAGGAACTGACAATCCCTGGTTCTAAACACCCAGTGGAAACACTGGACCAAAACTTACAAGCTATCATGATTCGTGAGAGTAATGACAGAATTACCCCAGGTGGTAACCAATCCACTCGTCGACAGACGACAACTGGGTTTTCGGATTCTGGGGAACCCGGGCCATCACGATCAGAGTTCTCAAGCAAACTTCGTCCCAAGGTTCCCATGTACATTGGTACCTTTAACATTCAGACCCTAATTCAACCTGGAAAACTACACAACTTAGTAACAGAGCTAGACCAACAAAAAATTAAGATCTTAGCGTTACAAGAAACTAGATTCACGGATGAAAATACAATAGACTATGGAAACTATCGGATCTTCAAGAGCAAGACTGACAAACGAATTGCCAATGGTACGCCACTCCTGGGCATGGCATTTGCGGTGCACAGAAATATATTAGGCTCAATTAGAGAGGTCTCTTCCATAAATAATCGCCTCATGACCATGCGTATCCAGTGCGCCAACAAGAAATACACATTGATAAATGTTCATGCACCCACAAACATAGACAACAAAAAACGCCAACTACAAACTGAAAAATTCTGGACTAAACTTGAAGATGTCATGGCCAAAATTCCCCGGGATGATATCAAAATCTTAATGGGAGATTTCAATGCACAAATTGGCAGAGAGAAAGAACACCAAAAAACTGTAGGAAAATATCCAGCACACAGATTCACCAACAGAAACGGACTGAGATTTATTGAACTATGCCAACAAAATAATCTAAAAATAATGTCTACATCTTTGAGAAAAAAACCTAGAAAACAAAAGACCTGGAGGTCCCCCATACAAGAGATCGGCGAATATCGGATTGACCACATTGCCATCTCCTATTTCGTACAGAAAGAGATCCATGATGTCCAAGTCCGCAGAGGGGCGAACATTGACTCAGACCACTACTTAACACGCATTAAAGTGAAATTCACCCCAAAAAAATTCCATCCGAAGAAAACACACATGATGAAATTTGACACACGAACAATCAAAGAAACCAATCTGAAGGAGGAGTGGGAAAAGGAACCAGCTGACTCTTGGGAAAAATTTCGAACAAAAATTACAAAGAAGGCAAAAGAACTGCTCCCATTGAAAAAGAACACAAAACACCCCTGGTGGGACTCTGGATGTGAAAAAGCGCTGGAAGAAAGAAAGAAAGCCTTTCTGAAGTATAACAGTAAAAAATCCCCAGAAAATCTAGATCACTTCCACAACACCAGAAGACAAGTGGCAAAAACAATCAGACAAGTCAAGAGGAAGTACCTCAAGGAACAGTGTGAGTCTATTGAAGAAAATTTCCGTAACTATAATGTACGAGACTTCTATAAGACCTTTGCTGGGAGAATCAATGGATACGGCTCACGAAATCTATGTTTCAGAAAACCAGATGGAAAACTAGCGCTCACAAATCGGGAAAATTGTGAGGACCTGGCAAGATACTTTTCCGGACTCCTCAATTGCCCTGAACCTTCTTCAAGATTCCCTCAAGAAACTGCTATCTACACAAACCCAGAATCCCCACCACCTACACTAGAGGAGATCCAAAGACATATTCATAGACTGAAAAACAACAAGGCATCCGGAGAAGATAATATCACTGCAGAACTACTTAAAAATCTTGGACCAAATTCCCTCAAAGAACTCACTCAAATCATCACAGACATTTGGCAGACAGAAAAACTACCAGAAGATTGGAAATGCGCCCTAATTCATCCACTGCATAAAAAGGGAGACATGGCAGATATAAACAACTATCGAGGAATCTCCCTTCTCCAAGTCACTTATAAAATCCTCTCAGCTTGTCTTCTTCAACGAACACAAGAACAACTCGAACACAGTATTGGTGAATACCAAGCTGGCTTTCGCCCTCACCGATCCTGTGCAGAACAAATTTTCAGTTTGAAGACAACACTAAAATACAAAGCAGTCAGAAACAGTCCGATCATTTGTTCCTTTGTTGATTTCGCAAAGGCTTATGATTCAATCGATAGGCAATCTCTCTTTATTATCCTTGAGGAGCTAGGACTCGATCCGAAAACCCTAAACCTTATCAAAGAAACGCTCACAAACACAACTTCTAAGATAAAATTCCTGGGTGAAATATCAGAGCCCTTCCTGATCAAAACCGGCGTCAGACAAGGTGACGGCTTGTCTCCACTCCTCTTCAACCTTGTCTTAGACAAAGTCATCCGAGAATGGGACAAAGAACTGAAGAATCAAAATTACTGGAAGCCTATACAACTAGGAAGATCTAAAGATGGTATTAAAATTTCATGCTTGTCATTTGCAGATGACGTGGCCATTCTAGCAGAAAACGAGACCACAGCAATTAAACAGATAGACATTCTCAAAGATGCGCCGAAAAAGTTGGGCTACAAATTTCCTTCCAAAAAACCAAATTCATCTGCTGAAAATTTGAAACTCAGAAACTGACTACAAAATATGGACAAATTGAGAGAGTTCCATTCTTTAAATACTTAGGCGAGGTCCTAGAACCCACAGGGGGAGAGAAAACTGCACAAAAAGTTCGACTGCAAAAACTGAAAAGAGCATACTGGAAAAGCCACAACATCTACAATAAAAAGTGTCTCTCCATTCACTCAAAAATACGACACTACAATACAGTAATCAAGCCCGAAGAACTATATGCCAGCGAAACACTCACACTCCATAGAAAAGGCGACCTGAAAGGCATCCTGAAAGAGGAACGCAAAATTATCAGAAAGATTCTTGGCCCAAAAAGAACGGAAGATGGATACAGGTTACAGTCTCGGAAAACTACAGAAAAATTATCTAACCTCGCCGCAGACATCCGGAAAAGAAGACTAAAATTTTACGGTCATATCCACAGACTCCCAACACCCAGACTCTCCCACAAAATTTTAATATACATTGAAAAATTGAAAACCATACCCTGAATACAAGAAACCAAAACAGATCTAGCAAATGCACAAATAAATTCTTCAGAAGTTATAAACAGAAATGTATACAGGCAAAAAATCAATAGTTGGAAAGTACAACCCGAGAATGAAGTTTGCAAGAGACAGGGGACAAAATGGACAGAGGAAAGAAAGAGAATTCATGGGGAAAGAATGAGAGAAGTTTGGAGAATTAAAAAATTGAATCGGAAAAGCTTTGCGTGATCCGTATGGGTCCAATCGCACATAATAATAATGATAATAATAATAATAATTAAATAAATTTTTTACTTCATTTCTACACCACCATCTCAGAGTCTCCCGACGATGTCCCAGCTAGATATGGCAGACTTACGTACAAGGCCACTACAAATGATTCATTCGTCCAAATATTGCGTTTGTATTATAAGGTCAGAAGGGCTTCTTTTAACTGAGCCACCCTCTATGTTGTGATTGTTACTGTTTTCAATGATGCTCGCCAATCGGCTAATCGAATACTAATGGGTTTTCCCCCTGTTTCTGCGCAATACGTTAAATTTATTTATGTTGAGCTTCAGCTGATCGCCCTTGTAACAAACGTCGATACTCTGGAAGAGTGTTGCTGCCTTTCACTACAGTCTTGTGCCGTTGCATCCGTTCTGTGGAGATCTCCGTCACCCACGAACACTCACTCCCACGGAGCCTTCGACGTTATTCGCCAAACCATCGGCACGTAAATCCAGAACAGTAACTGCTCTGTGATTCTCCCTCGGGGCACACTCGATATTTCTTGTACACATTGCGATCTAGCGCCGTTAACGACGACGTATTGAGTTCTACCCGCTAGGGAGAACTGGATCCAGTCACAAAGCTGGCTCGATGTTTACTGAAATACTAAAGGGGTACTTCCCCCAGCAACCAAGTTAAGGGAACGCTGATGTCGTTAAAATAACACTACGTAGCGCTTGCCATTAACGGCATAGTTTCCAACGAGCGTTGTTGGCGTGGCTGGAAATACACATCTGATACCCGTGTGTTATTCTGAATTGACCGCCACACTGAGGAGAGGCGGATGCGACAGTATAAAAGGAGGCGGGAAGTATCGTGTTGTCAGTGATTGCTTAATTCCTGTCGTTCCCTCTGGAACGTAGGGCAGTGACGAAATTCCTCCACCTGGTACGATTTCTAGCAAGTCTCTTCACTTCACTCCAGGTTTTCCTATCCTCTGCAGCTTCTGTCTCAACCGTCCTTTCCCACGTCTGTTTGGAACGACCACGTTTTCTAACTCCTTGAGGGTTCCAATCCAATGCCATCCTTTCAATAGCTCCATCTGGTTTCCTCAATGTATGCCCAATACATTTCCATTTTCTTTCTTTGATCTGTATATTGTTTGGTTGCTGATTTGTCTCCCACCAAAGATCTTCATTTGTCATTATATCTGGCCATCTGACATTTAATATACGCCGGAGGCAGCGGTTGATAAAAACTTGGATCCGGTTTTTGATGTGGTTAGTCACCTTCCAAGTCCCACAACTATACAACAGAACAGCCTTCACATTGCTACTGAAAAGCCGGAGTTTGGTCTTCTTTGAGATCTTCCTATTTCCCCACACAGGGCACAGTTGTACAAACGCACCATTTGCTATGTCGATGCGACTACGGACATCATCCTCAGCGCCTCCTGTAGTCGTCACTATACTTCCGAGGTAGAGGAAAGGTTGGACCTGTTCTACGTCCTCTCCATTAATGGCCAGCCTATTCGTGATGGTCAAATTTATCCGCCTTTCCTTGGTTTTGTGAACATTTTTATTGAGGTCTGCAACTTATGCCTCTCTCTGTAACCTGGCCAGTTTCTCTTCGATGTCTCGATATCGTTGTACCATTAAGCAGATGTCGTCTGCGAAATCTAGATCTTCGAGCCTATCCCGCATCCCCTATTATACACCTCTCTTCCGTCCCCCCATCACTCTCTTCATCACATTGTCCAACGCCAAAAGGAATAGTGCTGGTGAAAGAATACACCCTTGTCGTACTCCCGAATTAACTTGGAAAGGCTCTGTTAGTTCTCCACTATGTAGTACTTCATACATTTCCTTGATGATGTTAATAATCTTCGTTGAAATGCCATAAAATGGTTCAGATGGCTCTGAGCACTATGAGACTTAACATCTATGGTCATCAGTCCCCTAGAACTTAGAACTACTTAAACCTAACTAACCTAAGGACATCACACAACACCCAATCATCACGAGGCAGAGAAAATCCCTGACCCCGCCGGGAATCGAACCCGGGAACCAGGGCGTGGGAATGCCATATTTTGCAAGAGTATCCCACATGACTTCGATGTCTGTGTTGTCAGTAGAGAAGCCATAACAACACAATGGGTCGTTCAGGAGACGTCAGAGACTTCGAACGTGACCTCGTCATTGTACATCACCTGAGTAAGAAATCCCTCAGAGTCCTTCTTATAGCTGTCCAAGTTGACTGCCTGTGATCTGACTGTGCAGTGAAAACGCGAAGTAACTATCGCAGCTAAACCAAGGCCAGGGAGACGCCATGCACTGAGCGAACAGGGTCCGACCACAGTGCGGAGGGCGGTTGTAAAGAGTCGCATGAAATCAACGGAATGAAGCACTCGTCAGTTCCAGAGTGCTGCCAGCAGTTCGACCAGCTCAGAGACTGTACGTAGGGAATTAAAAAGAATGGTGTGATTGAGCAGCTCATCGTAGACCACACATTTATGTAGTGAATGCTGAGCGACGCTTGAGCTGGTGTGAAGAGCGACACGGCTGGACCGTGGATGATTGGAAACGAGTTATTTGATTCATGAATCATGCTGTACCGTGTGCCACACCGATGCTTCGGTTTGGCCAATGCCTGGCTTCGTGTGAAGTGCCAACAACAGTAAACGTATTAGTAGGCTGTATTTACACGGAATGGAAAAAATGGTTCAAATGGCTCTGAGCACTATGGGACTTTACATCTGAGGTCATCAGACCCCTAGGACTTAGAACTACTTAAACCGTACTAACCTAAGGACATCACACACATCCATGCCCGAGGCTGGATTCGAACCTGCGACCTTGGCGGTCGCGCGGCTCCAGACTAAAGCGCCTAGAACCGCTCGGCCACAGCGGCCGGCACACAGAATCGACTAGACACTGGTTATCTTCAGGTACAGTTTGGGCTGTTGAAAGCATCCTTTTAAAATGTTTTAGTACATTTAAAACTGAGTGTCAGATGGCAAAGCACGGAGGAGGTGGCATTGCAGTTTGCCGGTGAGTTTCGTAGTTGGGGTATGATATCCTCATCGTGTTTAAGAAGATGGTAAATGCGAAAGGATATGAACACATCTGACAGCATTGTAACTGCGTTCAGTAGAGGAACAGTTCGGAGACGATCGTTGTATCAGTGTGACAATGTACCCTATCTGAAAGCAGCATCTGTGAGACAATGTTTTTTGACAGCAACATTCCTAAAATTGACTGGCCTGTCCAGAGTGCTTACCTGAACCCAATGGAACACTCTTGGGATGAATCAGAATGTCAGTTTAGCTCTAGAAGCCAGCGTCAAATTTCACAACCTTCTCTGGTATCGTCTTTTGAGGATGAACGGGCTGCCATCCCTCAACAGAGATTCAGACACCTCACTGAAACTGTCACCAGCAGAGTTCACGCTGTCATAATAGGTGTCCGGATACTTTTGATCGTATAGTGTTCACCGGTAAGCCATTTGCATTAAACTGTAAGAACAGTACGAGTGGAGAGACATACATACATGAAGATGAGTAGAACTGAAATCGTTGGGGTCTTTCTGACGCAAATTACTTTACTGGGACAGCTGGCGTCCGCTTACGCTCGCCAAATTCTCAGTCATAGAGGAAGGCAATGGCTGCGGTTCCTCTTCCTCCAGGGAGCGTAGTCCCTCGCGCGTCATAATTCCCGCAGACCGGAAACGTAGCGCTTGCCATGTTTCTACACCAGTGGGCGCGAATAGTGTGTACTGCAGGGGCATAGTCTCCCTCTATTAAATATATGACTCCTTAAGTCACAACTCTTATCTTAGAAGATAGATTAAGGAAAGGCAAACCTACGTTTGTATCATTTGTAGACTCAGAGGAACCTTTTGACAATGTTCACTGGAATACTCTCTTTCAAATTCTGAAGGTGGCCGGGGTGGAATACAGGAAGCGAAAGGCTATTTACAACTTGTACAGAAACCAGACGGCAGTTATAAGATTCATGAGTCATGAAAGGGAAGCAGCGGTTGAGAAGGGACTGAGACAGGGTTGTAGCCTATCCCCCATGTTATTCAATCTGTATATCGAGCAAGCAATAAAAAACACAAAAGAAAAAAATCGGCGAACGAATTAAAATCCATAAAGAAGAAATAAAAACTTTGAGGTTTGTCGATGACATTGTAATTCTGTCAGAGACATCAAAAGACCTGGAAGAGCAATTGAACGGATTGGAAAGTGTCTAGAAATGTGGATATAAGATGAACAATGTGATGAACATCAACAAAAGCAGAACGAGGATAATGGAATGTAGTCGAATTAAATCAGGTGATGCTGAGGGAATTAGATTAGGAAATGAGACACTTAAAGTAGTAGATGAGTTCTGCTATTTGGGGAGCCAAATAACTGATGATGGTCGAAATAGAGAGGATATAAAACGTAGCTTAGCAATGGCAAGGAAAGCGTTTCTGAAGAAGAGAAATTTGTTAACATCGAGTATAGATTTTAGTGTCAAGAAGCCTGTTCTGAAAGCGTTCGTGTGGACTGTAGCCATGTATGGAAGTGACATATGGACGATAAATAGTTTAGACAAGAAGAGAACAGAAGCTTTCGAAATTTGCTGCTACAGAAGAATGCCGACGATTAGATGGACAGATCACGTAACTAATGAGGAGGTACTAAATAGAATTGGGAAGAAGAGGGATTTGTGGCACAAATTGCCTAGAAGCTATCGGTTGGTGGGACATATTCTGAGGCATCAAGGGATCACCAATTTAGTATTGGAGGGAAGCGTAGAGGGTAAAAATCGTAGAGGGAGACAAAGAGATAAAAACACCAAACAGATTCAGAAGGATATAGGATGCAGTAGTTACTCGGACATGAAGCAGCTTGCACAGGATAGAATAGCATGGAGAACTGCATCAAACCAGTCCCTGGACTGAAGACCACAACAAACATGTCACAAATATTCATTTTAAGCCCATTCGTAATACTTAAATCGTAATATAATACCTGTTGTACAGTCCGTATTTTCTTTTGTTTCTACTGACAGCTCGTTTCTGTGTTGCACAAGAGGTGGTGTGCCCGCATCGGCCCTCCCTTGGAATAGTCCTTGAAACGTAAAAGCAAGGCGCCGCGGACTTTCGAGTCCCATTAGGCCGTTTGTGACGCCACCTAAAGCTCGCGTGAAACGTGGGTAGATGCGTGCAATAGCAGATTGCATTCAGCACGTTTTCTCTTCTGCTACCCTGAATTGTGATGTTATAGTAAGCTTTTTTAATAAATCTTTCCACTGGCGGCCATTCAATGAAAAGATAGAGCTTACTAAAAACGGTGGACCTGCTACTCACTCTCAGCAGTTGAATCCCAGAGCACTAAGGGGAGAGGGTTATGTTCCATCGCTACGAGGCCATCGTGCATTTTACTACTCCAAATTTTATTCAAAGGAAGTCAAGTTCCAGTATCACTGCTTAAAACATTTATTGATTATTACGATAGTTGTTTCGGAAAATTTCCGTTTTCAAGCACCTGAATATACGAAGTTTGAGAATTACAACATTCTATAGTTCTAGAGGAATTTTAGGCGTAATTTTTTTTTTATATAAGGGAAGAATTTCGTAAATTATTGAGGTAGAACTGAAACTCCAGTCATAATTTTCACTATCACGAAGCAAATGTGTGTAATTGATATTAATTAATTAATATTTATATTTCTGAATTACGTAAGTAAGAGGTAGAATTGCGTCTACGTTGTCCTGACGCAAGTCTCCCTCCTACTTACATACTTTAGAAGTACAAAAATTAATTACAACATAGTTGTTTGTGTAATTCGTGATAATGAAAATTGACTGCAATTTCAATTATAGCTCAATAATTCACGAATTTTTTCACTGATAAAAAATTAAGTCTAAAATTCCTGTAGAACTACGGCACATTGTAATTCTCAGACGTTGTTCAAACGGCTCTGGGCACTATGGGACTTAACATCTGAGGTCATCAGTCCTGTAGACGTAGAACTACTTAAACCTAACGAGCCTAAGGACATCACACGCATCCATGCCCGAAGCAGGAATCGAACCAGCGACCGTAGCAGCAACGCGGTTCCGGACTGAAGCGCCTAGAACCGCTCAGGCACAACGGCCGGCTCAGACGTTGTATATGCAGATACTTAAAAATGGAAATCTTCCGAAACAGCTGTCGTAATAATCAATAAATGTTTTAAGCAGTGATACTGGAATCTTACTCTCAATGTCCTTTCAAGACATACATTTCACTGCTGGCCCAGTCGCCAAGAAGACATAATTGATAGGTTATGCACTAGTTAATTAGAGTTGTTATATCTCGAGTGGTATGTTACATACAAAATAAGTACAAAATGTCCTGTTTTACACTCTGTAACGACAAGGTTACTGCTCAAAACGTTATTGGAAAAAACTCGTGATTTATGGTGTTTACTTACTACAAATTATTATAAACATTATAGCTCCATCAGTGTTTCATACACAAAATGGGCAGAGTCTTCATGTTTAGACACTATTACTGCAATCTAAACGAGACCTAGCTCGATGCTCTGCACAAATGGTTCTTGAGCAGTGGTTACAAACTCTTCGTTTGCTCGAGGGACAAAATGAGCGTACTTTCCTCCCTTTAGATTGTTGTTGTCCTCACTAAATTCTCCGTCATTTGCGTCTTTATCAGTTTGTTCGTGCAGATCGTGCAGTACTTAGTGTCAAAATCAAACTCAGCGCCATCCACATTGTGCTGATTTGAGTAACAAAAGACGAGATTAGTGCTGAGGGAGACATGTGATACCAATACTTACCTAAATGTGACTGCTTGATATTTCGCCTACGTTGCAACTCCGAGATAAGTCCAAGCGACAAAACAAGTACGCAGACCATTAGAAAGCACGCGCTCCATTTCTAAAAATTCGTAATATTTACAAGAGCACCAATGTCGACAAACCTGTGTCGTCAGCCAGTAAATGATTCAACCATTGTTAGCAATAATGTTTGCCACGAAGGTACTCAAGAGCACGTGAGCACTTGTCGCTTGTATGTCCAGATTGGCGGAGACCAAGTAGAGATACCAACGGTAATCACAAATTTTACGAGGATTTAGTAATCTAGGGTTAAAGACATAGAACAAATTCAGAAATTTCATACGGCCATTCAATCCTGATATTTGCAACAAAACAGACTGGTTGTGTGGCAGTGTAAACTCTTCTGTTGACCATTTTTATTGCTGGGAAAGGACAGATCTCCTTGGAAGAGTAAAAATTGTGTTTATTCGGACCTTAATAATCTACACACTGCAGTTTCAAGGCATTAAAAATCTAAGTTTCATATCCATGCATGGATAGCTTTCAGTATATTTGCTGGAAGTAGGACTAATTTGCACTTCGGTGAAAAGAAAAGTCGAAGCATTTTGAAGCACAATGAAGCAGTGAAACAGAACCGGAAAATACGTTAGGGACTGACAGCATCCGCGTGCCATTTACAACAAGAATTATCAATTTGAGGACACAGGGAATGCAGCGACTTCAACAATAGAGGCAATTATGTGGAGTTAATTCATTGTTAATTATCAGTTTTTGTTGGCTGTGTCCAAACCTGAATACAAAATCGATCGATTATCTATAGATATTGTAGAGGCCTGTCTATAGGAATAGAGTGTCTAGATATTTTGTCTCGTGTACACGCTTGAATTTATTGTTCCTCGATATTTGCTAAATATGAGTGACATTGTTGGGGTAGCAGCTTGTGTAGTGACAGTAATGGATAGTGAGAGAAATCGAAAGAGCAGACGTTGGTGGAAACGTGAACTGTTTGTCGAGGGGTCTCGTTTCGGCAGTAATTTACTGTCGACTTTGAAAGTAGAAGACAGTAAGTTTTTTTATTTATTCCGGCATCACTCACCTATATTGAATATTTTTTGGCCAGCTCTTTGACAGCCAGCTGCTTCGTGTTGCAATTTTTGTTTTATGAGTTACCAACTTCCCAGAAACATGATGCCACATGAAAATCTTCAATCTGGTGCAACACTTTTTCCGGTGGCCACATCTTGATAAGTAATGTTTAACAATAAGAAAAACAAAAATAATAAAAAGCCAGTATTTCCCGCGGTTCAAAGATAATAGCTAGAGGCTATGTCAACCAACACGTCCACACTACGAAAGGTTGCGCAACATTGTCTAAGAACTGTCTCATGTCTTCCATTTCGAAAAGTCAAAAGTTCTGCGATTTTGTTGCAATAGCGAAACTATAGACAAGAAATGTCTCCCAATTATCTTTATATAAAATCGCTTGAGTGTGTATAGGCACTGTCTAGATACAAAAATCGCTCGACTTTGTATACTAGTGTAAACAAGGCCTTGGACGACACATCAAGAATCCACTTATCTACAACCTCTGTGTTCAATAGATTATCTCCTCTCATTCAAATTATGTGGTTCAAAGCGTACATGATGTTATGCTCTCCGAAATAAAATCACAGATGACAGAAACTATTTTAATAGATGAGACTTCGGATGTCACAAATCTTTCGCAGTTACCAACTGTATTCAGACATACACACAAGGGATAGATTTGTGAAATATCGGTAGGGTTTAGTGACGGGGTATTTAAACGGAGCGCAAAAAAAAGTAGAGAAATAATTCCACGTCCCATATTTTGTGCACTGTCCACCCGCAAGTTCAATTTGGTTGTATCACAGGCAGTAGTATCCTGAATGCGCGCATGTAGAGGTTTTTTTGTAATTTATTGATTTTGTAACATTTTTTGCCCATTCTTCGAAGACAGCAATCTTACTAGGTACAATAGAGAAGAAGAGATTTCCAAATCGTACACCAACAAGTTGCAGTTACTCAACTCGTTTGGCACAACCTGTGCCACATCATAGGGTTGAAATTAGAGATTTGTAAGAATTCATTTTGGAAACTCCACAAAATTGAGACGCAATTACTATTAATGAAGCATGTGGATTTCTCACAATGTTACGAGCTTTTCAATTTAAGTTGCTTTTGTGTCTGTTTGAACAACTGTTTTCGCTCACAGGCGTTACATTTAACATTGTGCAGTCAAAATCCTTAGACATTACATTTTGCAGCAAAGAAGTGGAAGACTTGAAAGAAAAGCTGCGCACACAGATATACAATGGCTTTGAGGAAATATGATGCAAAACTGAAAAGCATATTATGTGGTACTCCAAGGTAGGGAAGAAAGGAAAACTGCACAGAAACATCTGTCAAAAATGACTATAGGAGGATCCACCTTGAGATGTGTCAGATTTTTTTATTTTTTATTTACCCATCAAGTTCCGTAGGACCAAATTGAGGAGCAAATATCCGAGATTATGGAACGTGTCAGTACATAAAATTACAGCATAAAGGTAATAACAGACAAAAAAAGTCTATGAATCCGAAAAAAGTCAGTCCATAAGTTTAAGTAAACGCAATCGACAATACAGAAAGAATCAGCTTAAGTTTTCGAGGAACGCCTCGAGAGAACAGAAGGAGTAACCCATGAGAAACTTTTCAGTTTCGATTTGAAAGCGCGTGGATTACTGCTAAGATTTTTGAATTCGAGTGGTAGTTTATTGAAAATGGATGCAGCAGTATACTGCACAACGTTTTGCACGAGAGTTAAGGAAGTCCGATCCAAATGCAGGTTTGATTTCTACTGAGTATTAAGTGAGTGAAAGCTGATTATTCTTGGGACTAAGCTAATATTGTTATAAGGAACAGGGGTGGCCCCAACACTGTTCCCTGGGGCACCCCCCACTTGACCGTACCCCACTTTGCCCCCCACATCACAGCCATTCTCAACATTGTGAATAATGACCTTTTGCTGCCTGTTGCTAAAGTAAGAGATGAACCAACTGTGAGCTACTCCCCGTATTCCGTAATGGTCGAACTTCTGTAGCAATATTTTGTGATCAACGCGATCAAATGCCTTAGTTAAATCAAAAAATATACCTGTCGTTCGAATCCTTTTATTTAACCCATCCAGTACCTCACAGAGAAAAGAAAATATAGCATTTTCAGTTGTTAAACGACTTCTAAAGTCGAACTGTACATTGGATAGCAAATTGTGTGATATAAAATGATCAATTATCCTTACATACACAGCCTTTTCAATAACTGGGTCTAAAGTTATCTATATTATCCCTTTCTCTCTTTTTATGAAGCGGCTTTACGACTGAGTACTTAAATCGTTCAGGAAACTGACCATTCCTAAAGGAAAACTTACAAATATGGCTAAATACAGGGCTAACATGTGCAGCACAGTACCTTAATATTCTGCTAGGCACTCCATCGTAACCATAAGAGTCCTTAGTCCTCAGTGATTTAATTATTGACTCAATCTCCCCCTTGTCTGTATCACAGAGCAGTATTTCAGTCATGAATCTCGGAAAGGCATTTACAAAGAAAGCTATATGATTCCTTGCAGAAACTAAATTTTATTTGATTCACCAGCAATGCTCAGAAAATGACTGTTAAATACTGTACATATATCTGATTTATCAGTAACAGAAATATTTTTACTACGAACTGACTTTACGTAGTCGACCTTGTGCAGCTGACCAGACACTTCCTTCACAGCTAACCATATGGTTTTAATTTTATCCTGTGAATTAACTATTCTATTTGCATACCACATGCTCTTTGCCTTCCTAATAACATTTTTAAGCACCTTACAGTACTGTTTGTAATGGGCTACTGTAGCTTGATCATGACTACTTCTAACATTTTGATTTAATTCCCACTTTGTTCTACAAGATATCCTTATTTCACTAGTCAGCCACGCGGGCTGCCTATTACTGCTATTACCCCGTTTACAACATTCTAATGTGAAGCAACTCTCAGAGAGCATGAGAAATGTGTTAAGCAAATCATTATATTTGTCATCTCTGTTATCAGCACTATAAACATCCTGCCACTCTTCTTCCTTGACAAGGTTTCAAAACTGTCTATTGCTGTTGGATTAACTTTCCTACATAGTCTGTAACTATGTGTGACATTTGTTTGACTACAAAAGCCTTTTAATGTTAAAATTTGTGCATCATGGTCTGAAAGGCCATTCACCCTTTTACTAACAGAATGCCCATCTAGTAATGAAGAATGAATAAAAATATTGTATATGGCTGTGCTATGTTCCCCTGCATCCTAGTTGAAAAAAAGTCTGCATCAGATCGTATGAATTTAGGAGATCTATCCTTTTTCTTGCACCATCGTATACAAAATTTTTATCGAAGTCACCACATATAACTAATAACAGAGTGAATCTAGAACCCTCTCTATCTTGAGAAGCCGACCGGAGTGGCCAAGCGGTACTAGTCGCTACAGTCTGGAACCGCGCGAACGCTACAGTCGCAGGTTCGAATCCTGCCTCGGGCATGGATGTGTGTGATGTCGTTAGGTTGGTTAGGTTTAAGTAGTTCTAAGTTCTAGGGGACTGATGACCTCAGATGTTAAGTCCGATAGTGCTCAGAGCCATTTGAACCATTTTTTTATCTTGAGAAGAAATGCTCTGAAGTCAGTCACGGAACCTATAAACAACAATAATTATAAGTTTAGTTTCACCATCTTCCACTGCCCCTGCGCAACATTCAAAAATCTGTTCAGTGCTGTTTTGTGATAAGTCTATGGACTCAAATGAAATACTGTCTTTCTTTGAAAGAAATACAAAGTTTCCTGTGTCAAAATGAATTTGACACCGGACTTCCAGAAGTCTGTGAACTGGTTTTAACCATACTGGCTACATCGTCATCAGTAGAACGATCGTTTTCCGCACTGGAAACAATGACGACACTCATGAAGAATACGTAGGTACACAGTCGTCTAGTCGCATGTCCTGATAAAAGGTTCTGTTGATGGAGATGAAAGCTCGAAACTCGTTTTTCGACTACGTTGCTGAGGAGTTTTGTGAGAAGAACCGCAGAGCGGAATTTCACTACAGGTAAAACGATAGTGAGTGAGCGGTGCCACATACACGTGCAGTTGGTAAGTTTCACGTCGCATGGCTAACCAGCTTTTTCAGTCTACGCCACTGCTGTACTGCCAACGACAATAACCTGTCTCTAAAGTCGACAGGAAAGGTGGTTGCAGTAGAAGTCTGGTGATAACTTGATGCTTGTCGCTGGTGTCGATTTCGTCCTATGATGTACATACACGAACGTTTACCATAACTATTCGTCACTCAGAAATACATTGTTATCTTTCCTGTAACTAAAAAGACAATTTAATTTTACCTTGCAGGTTTGTGTATCTCGTCTTCTGTAACGCTGCCACCGACCACCTTAAAACGGCAATCGTCGCTAACGTTACACCTCTGCGAGGAATTTTTGAATGTTGTGAGTGTGTGATAACCTAATGGAAACACAACAATCAAACTGGGATTCGTTTCCGAAACACTCCAGTAGAGTATAAACAACTGTAAACGGTGGGTCTGGATCAGACGTTCTCCCAGCACAAAAGCATACTGTAACATTACGTATTAAAACCGGCCGCCACCCTTATTAGGCGTTCTTGTGTTACGCAAAACGATGAAGCAGAAGGCAGTGCTAAGGCTGGCCTGACCTTCCTTGACACACAAACACTAAACTCTTTCCTTACATCTGTTCACTCTACAACACAGTAACCTAAGCTTGCAGTTGAAAGTGCTACTAACTGTTAAGTCCGATAAACAAATGGCCAATGAGATAGTAAACAGCAACATATGCCTCTCAACAACAAGTACCTTAAATGAACTATGTGCAACAGTTTATAAAACCAATTACCGACACACATGAAACTAGTAGCAATACCGAAGAGGGAAAAGTTTGAAGTGATTCTGAATTTAAATCAGGGGGTCTGCTTATGATCATAAGCTATAACTTCATTGGTTAGTACAGGGTCTCTGTCTATGCATTAACCAAGTTGCATTAAATAGATAACACAGTAAATAGTTCTTTCTTAAACTCGGTTTGAAGCAACTAAACAGAATGCAGATCTAACTACACTGGCTCTGAAGGATCCTTTGCATTGCTCCATTAACTAACTAGCCTGGTACATGAGGACCCTTAAACTTTCATGGTTTGAAGAACCATACTCATTAACAAAGCTACACCAGTATGTATGAGAAATGGCAAGTATTCTTATCATTAATTATTAATTACTTAAAGCACAACAAACTATAACTCTGTAAATAACAAATGTACTTTTGTAAGCAGTCTTTTGATCTACTCAGAAGTATAATTGGCTGTACAAATGACAACACAACATTAACTTCAAGATGAAACACTTTCTCTTAATAAATCAGGACACTCGGAATTAAATTCACTAGGACAGGAGTCCTATCCAGGTTTGTGATCTGGGAGAATCATTGGTGTAAGACAGAGCTTTTCGCAACACCACGATTGTTATTAAAATCAACCAAATTTCACAAATACCTGGTCCATTTACAGAGTGTGAAATATGAGCAACTTAGTGGAGGGCTGATGGTACTGGTGGCGCAATTTGCAGTGGCTGTTAAGCTGGCGGCGATGCAATCATGGCAATACTGTTGGCCCCGCCCTGTTTCATATCTTCTTGGCGTCGGAATTACATTTATAGGGCCAAAAACCATGTCATGATAATAGTGTCACCAAATGCAGGATCCGAGGCCCATAAATACTGCCATTAAGCTCTTCTGGCCTCAAAACCCCAGCAGTATGAGCCACAACGATCCTCGGCTGCCACGAGGTGTCACCCACATCACCGCTCAGCCCAGACTCCTTACCCCGTCACAAAAGGACGAGTTGCCACTTGCGCGCCAACCACACCTTTTCCACTCCGCCGGGTTACTTCCGTAGCTGCGGGGCTTCCCCACGTCTTTTACATTTAACCCTACGTTCCCCAATTATGGACCAAGTCATTTATAGTACGATACATAACAAACATTTCAGTAGTTATTTAAATTCACAAGCATAAGTTAAACAACATCGTTCAAAAATTCATATAACTGAAACATGTATACATAGTCAGAGAATTTCCATGACAGATGCAACATCATGCATAAGCAATACTGCACATTAACACAGAAATATCGATACAGATACAAAATAGGTCAAAAATAGGTGTTACACTACGTCTACAACGGAAACGATACTGATACTTTTTCAATTAGTTGTAGAAGTTCATATTCGCTACTCTATAAACAGAAATAGGTAAAATGTAAGTGGTTTTCAATGTCTTCTTATGTTATTACTGTGACAGGACACTGTAGTACTGCAGAAGAATTCTGAACATTAGACGAATCGATCGAGTAGCTAATGAAGAGGTACTGAATACAGGTGAGGCTGAAACAGCTTCTTGGCTCAGTTAGACCAAAAAAGGGTTAAGCTTCAAGGAGCACTTAAATTCATAATAAAGTCACATGTATGGGATAAAAATTGCAGAGGGAGAGCAAGGCTTCAATACAGAAAGGAAGTTCCAGTGGATGTAGGTTGAAATAGTGATGGAGAGCTAAAGCGAGTTGCGCAGAATAGGCTAGATTGGTGAGATGCATGAAACAAGTCTTCGGTCTGAGGACTTAAACGTCACTTTGTGTCTGATTTGCCCGTTGTTACAACGGGGGAGGCTTGTAAAGATATTGTGCTTCAATCCCCCTCCCTAGATGACAAGGACGAATTGACCTTAAGTGATGGACAATATAGAGGCTGGTAACATAAACACTTGAGTATCGTGGTTTTCATCCCATGATTCAGATGGACTATCTACTTTGTTGCAAAACATTGGCATTGGTACCTTCTGCAGCTGAAGAACGCGAATTGAATGAAGTATTACTTTATTCCACTATTCCAGGTGTTCAGTACAAAATTCATCTTCTTTGCTATTTCTCTGTCGGTTTTAGTGACTTACGAGAACGAGTCATCATTTAATTGTCTGGTCAGATGTTATTCGGAGAGAGATTTTGCATATCTTAGGTTCGAATGATCATTACGTATTATCTATCATCGGGACTGGAGCTGCCCATTGTTGGGGAGATCGCGTTTGTGTCATTCCAGGCGGAGGGACATTTTGTACGTGTTACCGTACCAGGTTGTGGATTTTCCTAAATCGTAGTGTAGCTGGCTTTCGTATATCTTTCCAGCGAACATAGAACGACCCTCGTAGGAGTTTTTGATTGGTATTAGAAGCAATGGGTTTTTCTACGGCGCTACGAAGAATCTGTGTACATTAGGATGCAAATTGCGCGAAAAAGAACTGGACGCGATATGCACTAGGTCGACGCTTGTAGTTGGTATGAATCGGAAAAAGACCAGTGAGGAAGGCCGTTACTGGAGCAAGAAGGAAGTCATTTGATAATCGCAAAGGTGATTCTTAGAGGTTAAATAAAGAATAAAGTCTGAGAGCCGTTGTGGTTGCAGAATTTCAGGAAACGATCACAGAATACTGCGAAAAGAAGTGGCACCAGGAAGACGACAGTCTTTCAGGAATACTGCTTTTTCGGAGGGTAGGGTTGTGGCTGAGAAGAACCAACGGAACTGCGATTCTGATGCTTTCTGACGGCGGGAAACCACAGATCTGATTCTCGTTGCGGTTGGTCCGTGTGGATGGGACTGCTGCAGAGGCTTGGTTGCATTCAGCCCGAGTCTACGGGATATGTCGGCGGCATCCCCGTGTCGGTTTTGTGCATTACTTTGGGCACTGCTACGAAAATAACGTCACAATGACATTTTAGAAATGTAAACTGTAATATTTAAGGCTTAAGAAGATCTGTGATAGATGGCAGCAGTTTTGTCGGCTATTAAGAAAGCGTATAAATGCGGCAACACTGAGGTGTTTCCATAGAAACGTAAACAATATCACGGTGTGTGGTTGATCGCGGAGTCGCGTGAAGGACAGTTCACAGTCGGGAAACCCTAGCCGTTCAGATCGTAGCAACGGGTGAATGCCCTTGTAGGCAGACTTGTAAGTCGAACTGTGTGATACGCCGTTTGGAAATATGGACGAGACGGCAGCAGATTCCTTGAACAATTCATTCAGTCTTGTTGACAGGTGAGGCTAATATGCTTCGTCGTTTTTATGTTCTTGGGTCGATAAATATTTAAGAAATAGCGCTCTTATACGTTTGTAATGCTCGTTCCTGCTGGTGAAAAACAAAAATTATTACAGGGTCTTTCAAAAAGTACCATCCTATTTCGTAAAATTTATTTTATACCTGAATTAAGACGCAAACTTGGAATGGATTAATATATATTAGCCGGCCGGGGTGGACGAGCGGTTCTAGGCGCTACATCTGGAACCGCGCGACCGCTACGATCGCAGGTTCGAATCCTGCCTCGGGCATGGATGTGTGTGATGTCCTTAGGTTAGTTAGGTTTAAGTAGTTCTGAGTTCTGGGGGACTGATGACCCCAGAAGTAAAGTCCCATAGTGCTCAGAGCCATTTGAACCATTTTTTAAAATATATTTTAGCACAACAGACCATACGAAGAACGGTGCATTTTGAAGACATTTTTAATGTGATGTATCAGTGGAACTGCACATTTTCGTAATACCCACGTTAACTTCGGAAATACTACAATCAAGATGGCAGTTGCTGGATTCGCGTCAGTCAGCCACTCAAAGCACGGGACACGTGATCTAATGAGCCAGCCGCAACAAAGATTTTTCGTCGCGCGAACAAACGGATTAATGGTAGGAAGTGAGGCACTAGTGTGGGGTAGCGATGCCGAAAATTGCTTCCTTAGTTTTTATGGACAGCGATTTAGGTTGAGAATTATTTAAGATCCAGTTTTCTTACCTTGCCTATAGTGCTCGTATCAGTTAGTAAAGAACAAAAATTACTACTGCCCTTTCAAAAAAAAAAAAAAAAAAAAAAAATGTCTCATTTCTCAAGATTCTATCTTTACAAGAATGAAGACAGATACTTGGAATTAATTTTAACTTACGAATCGAAACTACAAGCTGACCTGAATTTTCGGTAAGAGTCGCTTCTGTCGCAGCTAGCTCTTTCTTCGTTCATATTCCAGCGTACGTCGAGTCGGGGTAACAATAACGCAGCAACAGAAGTCATTTTACTTTCGCTGTTTCATCAGGTGCAGCTCAGTTCCACGTTTGAAAGACTCCGTCTTTGTACTTCTGCCTTCACCACTCTTTCCAACAACTTGAGTTAGCTGCGGCGCCGTATTGCAAGAACAGTAAATGTACTAATTCCAGACAAGCTCGGAAATGTATGGGACGAGTGTTTGCCTGTCGACTGCATGTTTCTCGAACATGCGATGGGAGCACACTCAACAGTTTTTAAAGCTAAGTTGAAGCTCTAATCCAACCGTTATTGGAAAAAGCGCCGACATTGAGGATTATACGCTACTAGTTGTCAGATGTGTGATATTTTCAGCACAGCATGTTTCGGAATTAAGTTATCCCCTTGTGAAATGCTATAAAACAAGTAAATCAATCAGTAAATCTCAATATTACACGTACTGACAAACATATAAAAATATTTATATCGTCCTGTAGTAAAACACAGCTTAAAGCTTGTATGCCATAAGGACCGTCAAAAATAACGAGCAAGCATCAAACATGCATTGCCATACATAAAACTCTTCTTAGAACATCTCGTGTTGTCGTGTTATGCTTTCAAGACAAAATTGTATGTAACCTAAACGCAACCGCTTTCGCCTATCAAAGATAGGACATCCCTGCAACGCGTATGTCACAGTCCCCCCAACGATGCTACTTTCTATCATTAAATCTGTAAACATTATATGTCATCAAAAAATCAATAGACTAATGTTCAAGTAGTAGTAAATTCTAAAAATCAGTAGTACACTATGTTGTAACGTGTGCATCCATATAAAATGGACAATAGAAAACAGTTTAATGTACTTGATGGCGGGTTGATTACATAAATAATTTCAAGCTGTACTATATATCCTGCTTGCTATTTTTCATACATAGTTTCATTTCTACATACGTGGTTCTTGTGGCTTTTTCGGTCTTCCCTCTTGGCCTCTTTGTTTTTAGTTTTCGTTTTCCTTCTGTGTCCTAATCCCTTCTTGGTATTTTTCTAAAAACATATTCACTCCTTCTTCCATCCTCTTCCACCTTTTTATCTTTACTTATAATTGAGATGCTTAGCATTCATAAACCACGTACGAGTGCACATGCGTATGTAATGCATTTTTTAATGTTGAACGCTGGTGTAAACAGTTTTTGTATCTTTTAAGTTTCGCAATGCAGTAGCAATACTGATTTCTTTATACTTCTTATTCTTCTTACTTACTGCATAAAATGGTACTTATTTTAATCATGTACTACATTACTCTACAGAATCTCTACGCTGTTCTGTTGGCAACACTGGCGGGTCCGCTTCTTGTGGTACGTAACGGTCCGCTCCGCATTAACACAGGGGTGTCAGAACAATTTAGACCAGATAGCGCATCTCGTCGTCGGCTGAGAATACACTGCTTCTTCCTGCACGTTATGAGCATTTCAACTGAAATTCTGGGTGTGTTTCCGGTGGCTGAACAGACCAGTCCTGGCATGAAACAAGCGTCGACATACACCGCACTGATTGGTTGGAGGACAGCGCCGTTGTAACCGACGAAGCTTTCTTGCTTGTCGCTTGGCCTCTACATGCCTGCGGCGTTCTCCTTCGAACGAGATAACAGCAGTGGATGTAGCGTTGGTGCACAGTAAGCAGTCCACAACATGTTCTTCCCACATTTCTATGTTTATGCTAGTCGTCTTGTAACCTCCCCCTCACTTATCGACCTTAATGACAGTGAAAAGTTAAACCGCATGTACCTAATGGAAATTTGGGAAAAGCAATCGTCACCGAAGTTAATCTGTCGGTAAAGAGGGAGGAAAGGGTTACATCTAAATGAAAGGAAAAATGGAAATGAAACTGGTGGAAATTAATTTTGAAAAGGGGTAAAGTTAATAAAGAAAGTAAATGTGCGGCCGTTACGTTAACAATTAACTAGCGGTAATTAGATATTTGAGATTTGGGGAAAATTGCGGTCGCCAGTCCTATGGACAATTACTATAGTAACTGAAAAAGAAAGGTTATTGCACATATAATTAGCACTAGAAGCGTGGCAACTGAAGGTTGACACGTGTAGTGTGAAAATTGAAAGTTTGTCAGAAGTAATAAATTTCGCTACACTCTGACTTAATTTAGCAAAAGAATTAATAAAACCGGAAAATTGAAAGTTAATTTAGTGACTGAAATTAATAATGAGCTTTGTTTCTGAAGCACTACGAAATTCAATAAAATAAGGTTAGTCTTGGGCTACCTCAACAATCATTTCAAAAGCTACTTGAATCTACGCAATTTAGAAATAAGAGATTTAACTTTGAACTTGAATTAAATGATTCTGAACAGTTAACAATAGTAAAATTTAGTACGTACCAAGCTGAGCTGCAGTCACAGGTAAGCTAAAATATGGTAACAAAACTCGCACTCTTAATTTGTGCTTGTGTAATCTAAATATTGTAGCCAGCTTTGAATACCTTAACTGAACTTTGAAATTAAAGCAGTGAAATGGAATAATAGTGCTTTAATGCTGGCGTTTGAATTTCAACGACACTCGGGTTCATTCCGGAATAGGAAGGGACCCTGTTTGGTAATGCAACTGGGAGAATGAGCAACAAAGGTTCATGCGAAGTTGCTGTACTTTTGTGATGCAACAGTTTGAAAAGCTGTCTGCCATACAGTTCTAAAACTTTACGTGCTACCAGTCTTCCTTGTTAGTTGATTGAAGGTTTGAAGTCGTCGATTGAGGAGGTGGCGACAGTCGCTCATTGTCGGCCGTCGCTGTTGCAGAAGCTGGATGTTGGCGCGCCTTCTTCTCGACACGGTCACCAGGCGAAACGAGCTCTTGATGTGTGCCAGCTAACGCTTCCCGTCCGCGACACCGTGTCAGGAGCTATCATAGCAAGTCGAGCGCAATTACATACTGCCCAACCCCGAAAGCGCCGCAACTCGCGGGAGGGTCACACAACACACCTGCTCCACTGCACTACTCCAGCCAGACCCTCTCTCTGCTCTGCCCGCGCTCCACGCGGCAGAGTTAACACTACCAAAGATCCTAAACACTTTAACACTTCGGTTCTCCACACGACCTATCGATGTAATCGTTCGATAGAATAGTTTTCCCTAGGCCAGACCCAGCGTAAAAATACAAATAATATTTACAAAACAAACCAATTATACATCGCCATAAATGCATAGATATATATATATACAAACAGTAAGACAAATACAATATATAAACAGACAGAAATGTCACATCTTCAGGTGACAAAATAAGGAAACAATTTATAGTACAATAGGTGGAAATAGGAGGATATGCATTTCCGGCGTTACAGTCTTCATGATGTGTTTTATCTGGTACTATGAGGGGGGCTCCATGAGGTCTACTGCCAGAGCAGAGTTTGTCGTAAAGGATTTGGTGGGGAAGTCTTCTACCACTCACGCGATGAACAAGACCTCAGCAACTCAACTGATGAGCGAGCATGGTTGCCTCAGTGCTGTTTTGCAGCGCTTTCTCGAGAACCGTAGTGTGGGTCACATGGTACTCCCATTTAATTTTTAAGATGTATCTGACTTTCTGTTGGTGGAAGCGTTGAAGTTTCTTGATATCACGGCGACAAAGTTTCCAAGTCTCACAGCCGTAGAGGAGCGCAGAAATAACAACAGCTCTGTACACCATGAGTTTGGTGTGCAGCTTGGAGTCTTCATTCATGAAGGCTGTGTGTCTCAACCGTCCAGACGCTGCATGGGCAGCCCCAAGATCTTGTAGATAGTGTATCTAGTACATGCAGATATGGTTGGTCAGGGGAGTTCACTCACTTCGAACGCGAACTAGTTGCTGGGTGTTCAAATAACTTAGGGCTTTGGTGCCGGGTGACGTCGTGGACGGTGGCAGACCGGTGTATTGAACGTAAGCGTCACACACGCTTACAACAGCCGAGCAAATCCGCTATCGCAGAACATTGCCTTGACGCAGGTCATCCTATGGAATACAACAACAAGGAGATTCTGGCTTCCACGTCCAGCTATTGGGATAGTGTTATTAAGGAAGCTGTTGAAATCAAACTATCAAGCAACCTTATAAATAGAGATGGTGGATTTTGTAAGGAGATTCTGGCTTCCCAGCTATTGGGATAGTGTTATTAAGGAAGCTGTTGAAATCAAACTATCAAGCAACCTTATAAATAGAGATGGTGGATTTTGTTTAAATGCTGCTTGGAATCGGGCTCTGTCTCTCATCAAAAAACAGAGGGACAGAATTAGTGCTACCTCACCTGCTGATTAATAGTCACTATCGATTTTTCTGATGTTGGTTATCTTTCGTTGTGTGTTCACTCTGCGGTTACTTGTTCTGTGTGTGGTATCTTCCTTGTTTATCCTATGTGAACCGAGGTATTAAATTCCCTCGCACATTGCTTCCTCCTTGTAGTTGTGCGTTGAGAATGTCAGGGTGTGCTCCTGTCGAAATATCGGCGGTGGTCGACGACGTCACCCAGCCGCAAACCCATAAGCTATTTGAACATTCAATTCGCCGGGAAAAGTTAAGGTCTGGTTGCCGGGTGCCACCTCTGTAACACATTCATCAGCGACATTTCAACCATTCTGAAATTACCCAAGTCGACATTTGGCGATGTGATTTTGAAATGGGAACGCGAAGGAACAGCCCGCAGCTACAGCAGGACCAGGTAGACCTCGTGTCCTGGCGTACAGGGTGGCTGTAAAACATCGCGTCAATTCGGCGGAGAGAATCACTCTTGAGTTTTTTTAAGTGTTGCACCTGTACTCCAGCTAGCACAATGACTGTGACTGGCCGGTTAAAAAGAATAGCATAAAATTGTCGAGCTGCTCCTTATAAGCCACACATTTGTGTAGTTAGCGCTTGAGGTGGTGTGAGTAGCGGCGGCACTGGGCGATGGGTGGCTGGGAGCGAGTGATTGTGAGTGATGAATCACACTGTACCTCGGAGCAACGCGGTGGAAGGGGTTTGGTTTGCCGAGTGCCTGGGGAAGGTTAACCACCACCACGTGTAGTGCCAACAGTGACGCGCGGAACAGGTAGTGTTGCTGTAGAGGGGTGATTTCCGTACGTAGGATGCGGTCTCCTCATGGAAAACACTTAATGCGGAAGGGTATGAATACGTCTGAGAGCACTGTGTCCTCCATACAGTAGAGGAACCGCTCGGAGACGTCGGTTGTTTGTATCGCCATGAAAATGCACCCTGTCGCAAAGTATCATCTGTGAGGCAGTGGTTTCTCGACAAAAACAGTCCTGAAATGTACTGAGCTGCCCATAGTCGCGACCTCGGCTCATCGGAACACCAGTGGGATGGGTTACATCAGGGGTGCCCAGCCCACGGGCTGCGTGCGTCCCAAAGCAAGTACCAGTGCGACCCAAGAAGTGATCGGAAAAAAAAGTACACAAAGTTCCGTTTATATAGTGTTGTGAAAGTAATGAAATCTCATATACAAAATGTCAAGTTAATTCCGTCTTGCTTTTTTATAATAGAGACTCATAAAATTAATAAATTCTAATGTACTTAAATGTGTCAACTATGTACCTCCGACCATTCTTTTTTTCTGAACGGCTATTGTTAAGGATATTATGTGCGGCCCAAAAATACTCATCTTCTTGCAACGTGGCTTGTGTAAGCTAAAAGAATGGACACATCTGGGATAGACTGTCGACTTCACTCCGTATCCCTGCATCCAACGTCACCAACTTGTCCGGTTTATGCTCTGGAGGAAGAATGAGGCTACCATTCCTCTACAGACATTCAGATACTTTTCTGAAATACTCCTCAAAAAATGGTTCAAATGGCTCTGAGCACTGTGGGACTTAACATCTGAGGTCATCAGTCCCCTAGAACTTAGAACTACTTAAACCTAAGTAACCTAAAGACATCACACACATCCATGCCCGAGGCAGGATTCGAACCTGCGACCGTAGCGGTCGCGCGGTTCCAGACTGTAGCGCCTAGAACCGCTCGGCCACTCCGGCCGGCGAAATTCTCCTCAGGCCGAGTTTAAGCCATCATAATGGGGTATTGTGGACACATCTCATTATAATGTTTACTAGCAGATGTCCGGATACTTTTGAACAGATAGTGTATATTCTTGGGGAAAGCAGACTATTTTTTTAACCAATCTCTACTTGGATCACTAATCAAGAACCGATATATTCAAATATGCGCATTGTGAAACGTAGTGTCGGAATTGTGAGCGATATAGGTTGATCTTTGAAGCTCTGATTCAGTGCTCCCACTAGTGACAGCTGGAAAGACGACAGACATTGGTTAGTACATTCAGTAATTCTGCATTATAGAACCGAGTGATTCTGTCATAGATATTATACAGTCATTAATTAAATTAGTTTTTCATTCGACGTGGAAATCAGAACAGCAATCGGGCGATCGCCTTAGCCGAGAGTATTGTGTATTTAAACCGGGCACCTAGAAACGACGGAGAGGCTTCGTCCCGCTGTAGCTCTCAGTGATTCACAACCCCACAACAGGTCACAACAGTCCGCCCACCCCACCGCCGCCCCACACCCAACCCAAAGTTATCGTGCGGTTGGGCGCCCAGTGGACTCCACCCCCCTCACCCCTGGAACGCCTCACACCAGACGAGTGGAACCCCAAATGTTTCCGTACTAAAGTAATTATGTTGTACGCGTACGTGGAGACAGTGTTTGCGCAGCAATCGCTGACATCGTGAAAGGTGGCTACACTGAGTCACAGCGCCAGAGATGGCGGCAAAGAGTATTATTGCGCCACCTCCACTGTGGCAGTTGTAGTTCAGAGGTTGCCGTGGGCAGTGCTTGTTGAGGGGATGTCGAGAGCAGTACAAGTTGAGACCATGTCGTGTGCAGTTATTGTTCTGTTGAGCGAGAGAGTAGATGCTGTTCGGTTGGTGTAATGTATATATGGAAGATGTTGCAATGATCACAGTGTATTTTTCGTCAATATATATGGAGATAACAAAAAATTTTCTTATTTCAAATGTCCTTAAGAATAATGCCTCTTGGTCACAGGTTCAGTCAACAAAGCATCTGGCTCGTGTTCATGTATTAGACTTGTAATTCTGGTTTCTATGTGCAGTTATAGTATTTGTGGTTTTTCAGTTCATTGTAAATGGTGTTTAAAATTTCTTGTCGTATTGAGGAAGAACCGTGCCAGATACATGTACGTTGAACCACACTACCACACACAGAACAGTTACACTTGTGCTTTGTTGTTTCGTAGCTTTTATAGTTGCAGAGGACTTAATTAATCAATTGTGTTAACGGAAATTTCCTTTCATTCTTTATTGTTATTTTATGCAGTCAGATTGCGTACTAATACTAGTCAGGGCCAACCGGTTACGAGACTTCGTAACCGGACACACAGCTACTAAAATTACTTTTATTATAATATTTTTTTTAATTAGGCCCCCGTGCAATAGTGTGACACCGAGGGAGGTGGCGCAGTGGTTAGACACTGGACTCGCATTCGGGAGGACGACGGTTCAATCCCGCGTCCGGCCATCCTGATTTAGGTTTTCCGTGATTTTCCTAAATCGCTCCAGGCAAATGCCGGGATGGTTCCTCTGAAAGGGCACGGCCGACTTCCTTCCCCATCCTTCCCTAACCCGATGAGAGCGATGACCACGCTGTCTGGTCTCCTTCCCCAAACAACCAACCAGCCAATAGTGTGACAAGCCGAGTGTGCTACTGAGACCAACTCCTACGGCTGATGCCCGCAGCATGCAGCCCAGGACAGACGTAGCCTCTCGCGAGCTGGGCTCTCTCTCGTGTTTTCCGCGTGCGCATAAACACGTCTCATTGCCTGTAACTGGTAGAAAGGCCGAATTATCCCAGTCGCTCGCGAGCTGTCAGGTCAAGGTGGGCAGTAGTGTTTCCGAAACCGCGCAGCGGACGTGAGCAGTTGGCGTGCTGTCGCGGTGAAAGCGTGGTCTGGGCTGACGCACTTCACCGATACGAGTAACGGACGCGGCTGCACTGGAGCACCGCAGGTTAATCACGGGGGCCGAAACTGCGGACCACGGTGCAGCCGCTCTCCGCCAGAGTCGAGAGGGGGACGGGATGGCGTGCGTCGAGGTGAGTGCTCGGCGAACCGCGTAGACCACGACGCGAGCCGAGGCGCTTCAGCACAGAAGACTTCAGGTTTGCGCGCTTGCCTTGAAATTGGACCTCTGACACTTGACGCAAGTTTTTGACTTTTCCGATCAGCTCTACTTTTGGATTCACCAAATGAGTCAAAGTTGACGTATAAACTCTCCTTTACAAGGAAGCGAGCACAAACGAACGCGCAACAGAGAACGAGAATTCTCTCTGGTGTAAACACAAGGCGCGTTAGCAAGCGACATTCGGTCGTGTTCGGTTCGCATTCGCTTGTGTTCCGCCGGCTGTCGGTATTTTAGCGAATCACCAAGGGGAAGTTCGCCGCTCTCCGTTTCTGCGTTAGCAGAAGCGTTCGTCTTCTGTCTTGTGTAGTTCTGTTGTTGACATGGATTGCGTAAGCGGTGGAGCGGTCCGAAGAGAACGTAATGTTACTGATAGAAGAGCTTAGGTATCATGCGTGCCTTCTGTGATCCAAGAGAATCACAGCACAAATATCGAAAGAAAAGAAATGTGATGGGAAGAATATTCCCGAAGCACTCTGTGGTCCTACTGGGAACGTGAGAAATAGGATAAATTAATTGGATAGTTGCATAAGGCGGGAGCAGGCTGAGTAAACACAAGATTTGTAATTCTGCTTGTTAACAGGGGAAAGTTTACTTTCCTCGCAAGTAAATAAGTGCGATTATGTATCTATTATGCTGGTTAAAATTAAAAATTATACGAAAGATCTGATCATCCTTTTAGCTTACACTTACGGTATCTGTAATTACATGACTTGTGTATGACTTGTATCAGAGATTTCTTATTATAAATAAAAATAGTTTACCTGACATCACATACCTGACCTGTAACATTTTATGCAGTAGATTGTGTGTATGTGACAAGTCATACAGATATTTCGCATTTCATTAATCAAATTTTACTGACATTATCTGTCTTATAATTATCTTCTTTAATACAACCCTTGAAGTGGTTCGCATATGTCACTGCAGACACGACAAGCTATCTGATGTACAGGGTGGTCAGAAAAAGTCTGAAAAGCTTGTAAGGGTGTTGCAGGGTAGTTTGTACGTAGAGATAATTCTCGACAAAAAAAATCGATACCTTGACCCGCCTCCTTATTATTTAACGTTGAAGCCAATCACGCCGTTTCTCGCTCATATTCAAGCGACCCGCAGATGCAGTTAGGGTCAAATATGATAGCTCACGAGATTGCTCAGCCTTTGGCTCGGTTTCGATCCTTATACTGTTGTCCCATATCCAATTTGTGTATCGCTCCGTTGTTCAGTTTTAGGAAATCAAACGAAGAAAACGTTTTGCGACACCGTCTCTGGCGGGACGCTTGAATTTGCACGCGTAACGGCCTCATTAGCTAACTTCAACGTTAATTAACTCGGAAACGGCAACGTATCGAATCTTTTCTTAATTATTATTTCTCAGCACAGCCTACGATGCAACACCCTTACACTCTTTCCAGACTGTTTATGACCACGCTGCATGCGAAACGTAATAGCGTTTGAGCAATTCAGGAGGCATGTGACGAGACTGGGTCAAACTGGCATGTGCATTTCGTTGCAGATAAGACGGAGAGCGCAGTGCATGTGCACCCCAGACCATCGGACCAATTTGGTGGCATGCTGACAGAGCAGTCCTCCACCCCTGCCAGAACTGCCAAATTTACGCCTCTCCCCCTTTCCCACCGCCCAACTACCTTTCTCCAATTTTTTCTGTAGAAATTTAGAAAAATTCATAGTTTTGTTCCACAGTTTTAATGGCGCACAGTTTTAACTCCGCCGCAGAGTGGAAATTTCATTCTGGAGAATCTATGTCCTAACTGCTGATGGTAGCTTCTGTATATAAGTTTTCGTGCATTTTTAATAAAGAATATATATAACTTGTTCCTCATAAACTATTAATAGTAAATATTTCACTAATTAAAAATAACAATAGTAAGGATCATAGTAAAGAGCTGAGAAAACATCCCTTGCCAGATATTTTGTTGTTACTGTAATTTTAGTTCACATGTTCTTGATCTGAGAGAAGCAAACTCGTTGTGTGCCACTGAGGTCCAGTTTAGCGGCTGTGTCGGATTCTACAGACAATGGAGCAAAATTTGAGTCTGCGTACGTCCATAATCGGCTTCACAAGATTCTGTAGTCACTGGCATTAGCCCATACACTGAAGAAAAAGAAACTTCGAAAATATCCAAATGAGAAGCTCTTCATTAGCTCTTTCACCTGGAACTTGCTGTTTCGTTGTCTAGCGCAGTTGATAATATCTCTGCTACATTTGGCACCAAAATCAGCTAGACGTTTTTCAACATAAGATAGAGATGTGTTGCGTAAGACGTATCTTCTCGGGAAATTTAAGTCAAACTTATCATCACAAGTCGTCGCGCTCACTGCCGAGCGTCGTGATCCCAAGAACCAGGCGTCTCCATCCTGGACGGTTACCAGTTTCTCTTAGAACCTGCTACAGAGGTAGATCCAAGATCTTCTTGATTCTGATCGGTCCACCTCTTCGCTGCCCTTCCTCTCGACCTCTTGCCCTCGATCTTCGATTCCACGATCATTTTCTCCAGGTTTTGTCCACTACTTCTCACAGTATGACAAAAGAACTGGAGAGTTTTTTGTTTGACACGAGAAGAAAGGCGCATGGAGATACTGAGTTGGTCAATAATGGACATATTTGTTCTTCTTTCAGTCCATTTTAAGCGCAGCAAGCTGCGCCAGTTCTGAAGTTCAAATGCATCGTTGAGCTATTTTTCTCTACCTTTAAGAGTTCATGTCTCACTTGCCATAAAAGAAGTATGAATACACGAGTGTTTCAACAAGCCGGCCTTTGTGGTATTCATTGTAGAATTTGTTCTTCCAGACCTTGTTGAGCTTCTGCATAGCCCCTCCCCCTAGCGTGATCCATTTTCTTGTCTTGTCTTCACAGCTTCCCGTGTCTCAGATTGTTGACCCGAGATGGATGAAAAGGTGACCTTATAGGTTTGGCAACCACACCTAAAAAGCTGTACGTAATGTGGACGACTATAAAACAATTTAAAATCAGAGATGGTCAAGTAGTGTATATTAAACCGAGTGAAAGTCCAAATCCACAATAGCTGTTAATTGCTGATTTGGACTTTCACTTAGTTTAATATACACTATTTTACCATCTCTGTTTGATTGTCCTTCACATTATCTAGATGAAAGAATGCACGACTTCCAGTTCCTTCAATCGACCTGTGAATTGAACGTGTACTCCTCGACCATTTATCTTGAGTTTGGACTTGCTAAGATTGATGTCCAGTCCCTATGAGAGACTAATACCCTTTACTTTTGTTGACAGCTTAGCAAGTTCGAATTATCCGCTGAGTAAAAGCAGTCATCAGCAAATCGGAGGTTATTAATAGTTCCACCACTATTTGAGATGCCTTCAGTCCAGTCAACAAGAGCATTCCTAATGACATGTTCTGCATAGATGTTGTACAGTTGGGGAGGGGGGTGGAACACAACCCTGTTTAACACATTTTGAAACACTGAAGACCTCAGACGTGCCAGCACTTGGGTGTCCCTGGAGGAATGGCAGATATTCAGGCATATTGACGCGAATCATCATTGAAAGCAAAATAGTCTAGTAAACATCGGCTCTAAAATACGTACCTTAAAAACTACAAACACTTGTTCATCTTCGGTACTGTAAACACATCTCTTCTACTGAAGAAGAGGTTATTGATACTAAGGCATGCATTTTGGAGCCGTGACATTTGTTGTTCCATTTCACTTATTCGCTTATCAGATACTACGAAGCACGCTGCGTCTAAGAGCCTCGCCCTAGTCTTAGGTCGGTAGAAACAGGCAAAAATAGGCCTTCGATCGGACAGCGTATTTGCTTCAGCACCCTCCCTCCGACGTTTGAGACCCTACAGTTGCAGAGGGAACTTTGCAGCAACAACTCCATTGTTCAACACGATGGAATAATGTAGGCGATAGCAGTGTGAATCAGGGATACTGTTGCCATGTACACCACGCAAGCGGTAGGCATATGTTCGATATTGCCAAATGTAGAGGTATGAAACCGGACTTTCCCTATAGATGGTGCTAGCAGTCAGTGAAGGGCCCGTGACACCGCGTCTGCAGCGCCATCTACTTCCTGTAACGGCTGACGACGAATGGCAACACAGAGTAAAATGGTCCAAATGGCTCTAAGCACTATGGGACTTAACATCTGAGGTCATCAGTCCCCTAGAACTTAGAACTACTTAAACCTAACTAACCTAAGGACATCGCACACATCCATGCCTGACGCAGGATTCGAACCTGCGGCCGCAGCAGCAGCGCGGTTCCATAGGGAAACGCCTAGAACCACTCGGTCACAGCGGCCGGCAACACAGAATAACCCAAGTTTCATACATCGGTATCTGTTTCAAACCGGTACACATGTCGAGTTTTGTACCTACGAACTACGATTTGCGGACAGCATTGGTTTTCTGTTATCATTTGAAGAAAATCGCTGCAGAATCGCATCGAATGTATGTCGAAGATTTCGCCGAACATGCTCTTGGAAAAAAAAACAGTGTTTCGAGTGGATCAAAAAATTTAAAAGTGGTGATTTTGACGTGTGACACGACGAGCGCGGGAAACCACCGAAAAAGTTGGAAGACAACGAACTGCAGACCTTATTGAATGAAGATGATACTCAGACTCAACAGGAACTCGCGGAACAGTTGAATGTGACTCATAAAGCCGTTTCTCTTCGGTTGAAAGGTAGGGCAAAAGTGCAGAAAGCATGAGCTGAATGAAAGACAACAACCAAATAGAAAGACCACTTGTGAAACGGTGTTCCCCAGATACAAAAGAAAGTCGTTTCTCCATCGAATAGTGACAAGTGATAAAAATGTATCCTAAGTGTCGTAAATCATGGGTGAATCCAGACAAACCATCGACATCCATTGCAAGACCGGAACGCTTTGGAAAGAAGACAATGCTCTGTGTTTGGTGGGATCAGAAGGGTGTCATCTATTATGGGCTGCTAAAATCTCGTGAAACCGTGCTACCAACAGCAAATGACCGATTTAAAGCCGCGCCGGATTAGCCGAGCGGTCTGAGCGCTGCAGTCACGGACTGTGCGGCTGATCCCGGCGGAGGTTCGGGTTCGCCCTCGGGCATGGGTGTGTGTGTTTGTCCTTAGGATAATTTAGGTTAAGTAGTGTGTAAGCTTAGGGACTGATGACCTTAGCAGTTAAGTCGCATAAGATTTCACACACATTTGAATTTTTTTTGACCGATTGAAATCGAGCATTAGGTGAAAAATGACCGGAATATGGAAAAAGGCAACACAAAGTCGTATTGCTCCATGATAATGTCCGATCACACACAGCAAAAAGGGTCACGCAAACGATCGAGGCGTTCAGTTGGGAAATACCAGGGCATATGGCTCATTCTCCAGACTTGGCTCCGTCCGATTGTCTCTATCTGCGTCACCGTGATACACTCTCGCTGAACAACGCTTCAGTTCGTATGAAAATGCACGAAAATGGTCCGCTGACTGGTTCGCTTCAGAAGAAGATTTTTTTTTTTGCCGCCGGAGACGTGAGGGAAATGCATAAATAGCAATGGAGATTATTTTGAATAAAATATTGTTTATTAGTTTCAGGACAACTGACGTGTAGCTATTGTAACCAAATTCCGTGTTCATACTTGTACACCTGGTACATGTTTCTTTCTGATGTTACTTAGACCAAGTGACCGTGACAACAGCTTGTGTGCACAGCTGCAGGGAAAGGCTTCTCCTCGTACATAGAGGATAGGAACACGATAGGAAGGAGAAGTCACGAATTCTTAAACCGCCTTCCTTACTTGTTCTTTTTCTGGCAGTTTCTGCCCCCCCCCCCCCCCTCTCCCTGCGCCTGAGCTGTAGACGGGGGCCTGTGTCGCCATGCCCGCGATAGTGCACCGCATACCGAACGTGGCGACAGACGCCCAAAGTTGGATGGTTCAAATGGCTCTGAGCACTATGGGACTTACATCTGAGGTCATCAGTCCCCTAGAACTTAGAACAACTAAAACCTAACTAACCTAAGGACATCGCACACATCCATGCCCCAGGCAAGATTCGAACCTGTGACCGTAGCAGCAGTGCGGTTCCGGACTGAAGCGTCTAGAACAGGTGGGGCACAGCGGCTAGCAAAGTTAGAGAAACGACTACTTTGAATATTACACGTGGTTGAACTTTCTGCACGGAAATAACTGCAGCTGTTACTTCGCCTAGTACTGACTCAACCATGGGAGCAGTCTAATCACTGACAACTGCAACCTGTTACACTGCGTTTATTTCCTGTTGGATACTCGTTCAAAGGTATTTTATTTGTCCTGTACAGAGCGACCTATATGCCCATTGTTTTTGCATTTTTGGGTGAAATGGAGTTGGGGGTAGTGGCGTTGGTGGTTGATTTTCCCTGTAAATTTTGAATGTACGTGTACCGTTGTCCATTGTGATATTTAGGTCCGAGCAATTGATGCTTTTGTCTTGTCGATGTTCTACGGTGAATATAATTTTCTGGTGTGGACTACTGAAGCAATTTACAACGGCCAACGTGTCTTCGGCATCCCCTTTGGCCAAAGACATAGTCCATTTAAGACGGACATGAGCTCGGGGCGCCATTGAACCGATGCGATGCGATACTATGCGTGGGCGGCAGAGGCGAGGCAGCGCGCGAGACTGGCTGACGTAACTGTACTGGCCACCGCCTACGCCTGCCTGCTGTGCGGAATGTTATCAGCTGGCGCCAAGTTCATTGGACGCGGGCACGCACGCACGCACTAGCTCACTGCCGAGGCAGCGGCCAGCAGGAACTCTCAGCAGCGGATCTTGTTCTCACTGTCAGGCCGAGCCAGGCCAACGATTAATGGTGTGTCGCGGCACGTAGTCGGCCGGACGTGGTGGTTTGCCTCGCGAAACCGCTCGCCTTTCCCGGCGGCTTATCTGGCACCGAGGCCGAGGCCGCTGCGTTGCGCTCTGCTATCGCGCCGTCTACCAGGGGAAGTACTCCATTGAGAAGTGTCGCCACAGCAGACGTCTGCTGTTTTATGAGCGCCACGCGGAGTGCCCACCAGCACAGCAGTTAAGTCTGACACGGAGTACGACGTTTCTAATCTACTTTTAACTATACAGGGTGAAGAAAAATTCGCGTACTCGGACTTATCAGCGCGGTCCCTCACGTACAAGCAATACAAAAATGTATGTCACTAAATGTCAGTAAATGGACGTTAAAGATTGGCAGTCTGGCAACACTGTTATGACATGTAAGATAAGTACCCCCGCTTTGCAGTTGCTGCAGTAGATAGCGTTTTGGGGTAGCGTGCAGGAGGTCGAGAGTTCGATTTTGGGTCGAGGCTTATCTGCTTTTATTTGCTAAAAGCAGTCTGCGTTGTACAGCATCTATCGTCTCAATCGTCATACAGCAGTTACAGTGGGTCTCCTGCAAAACATTTGCAGTTACATACTACGAACACAGAAATGGAAGTACAATCGTTTTCATTGGTCAGCTTTTAAAGAAGCCTTTTGCAAGTCGTGGACGCGAAATGTTTCGCTCCACTGCATCGACTAGATGACAAAGCTGTTTTCTGTGTACCTTTCCCAATGGTCCCATCGAAATTATTTGCAAAGCACGTTACTAGCCCCACTGGTGACGTAAGGCCCCAACGAAGTGCAATGCGCCTGAACATGGCAAGAATAATAGTTGGTAGTAATCGATCGAACCATTGGGGGAGGGTAAACACAAAACAAGTTGTAATCTAGTAGATGCGGTGATGCAAAACGATTCGTATCCATGACTTACGAAAGGTTTCTTTAAAAGCTGATCAATGAAAACGATTGTACTTCCGTTTCCGTGTTCATAGTACGTAACTGCAAAATGTTTTGTAGAAGACCCACTGTAATCGCTAGATGGCGATTAAGACGCCAGACAGCGTACCACGCACACTTCTTTTAGCAAATAAAGACAGATAAGCCTCGACCCAGAATCGAACTCTCGACCTCCTGCATGCTACCCCAAAACGCTATCTACTGCACCAGCTGCACAGCAGGGGTACTTATCTTACATGTCATAACAGTGTTGCCAGACTGCCAATCTTTAACGTCCATTTACTGCCCGATATATACAGGGTGGTCCATTGATCGTGACCGGGTCAAATATCTCGCGAAATAAGCGTCAAACGAAAAAACTACGAAGAACGAAACTTGTCTAGCTTGAAGGGGGAAACCAGATGGCGCTATGGTTGGTCCGCTAGGTCAAACTGATATAAACTCCGTTCTTTTTTAAATCGGAACCCCCATTTTTATTACATATTCGTGTAGTACGCAAAGAAATATGAATGTTTTAGTTGGACCACTTTTTTCGCTTTGTTATAGATGGCGCTGTAACAGTCATAAACCATTGGCTCACAATTGTAGACGAACAGTTGGTAACAGGCAGGTCTTTTAAATTAAAATACAGAACGAAGATACGTTTGAACATTTTATTTCGGTTGTTCCAATCTGATGCATGTACCTTTGTGAACTTATCATTTCTGACAACCCATGCTGTTACAGCGTGATTACCTGTAAATACCACATTAATGCAATAAATGTCCATAATCATGTCCGTCAACCTCAGTGCATTTGGCAATACGTGTAACGACATTCCTCTCAAAAGCGAGAAGTTCACCTTCCGTAATGTTCGCACATGCAATGACAATGCGCTGACGCACGTTGTCAGGTGTTGTCGGTGGATCGCGACAGCAAATATCCTTCAGTTTTCCCCACAGAAAGAAATCCGGGGACGTCAGATACGGTGAACGTGTGGGCCATGGTATGGTACTTCGACGACCAATCCACCTGTCATGAAATATGCTATTAAATACCGCTTCAACCGCACGCGAGCTATGTGCCGGAATCCATCATGTTGGAAGTACATCGCCATTCTGTCATACAGTGAAACATCTTGTAGTAACATCGGTAGAACATTACATAGGAAATCAGCATACATTCCACCATTTAGATTGCCATCGATAAAATGGGGGCCAATTATCCTTCCTCCCATAATGTCGCACCATACGTTAAATCGCCAACGTCGCTGATCTTCGACTTGTCCCAGCCATCGTGGATTTTCCGTTGCCCAATAGCACATATAATGCCGGTATACGTTACCGCTGTTGGTGAATGACGCTTCGTCGCTAAATAGAACGCGTGCAAAAAATTTGTCATCGTCACGTAATTTCTCTTGTGCCCAGTGGCGGAACTGTACACGACGTTCAAAGTCGTCGCCATGCAATTCCTGGTGCATAGAAATACGGTACGGGTGGCAATCGATGTTGATGTAGAATTCTCAACACCGACGTTTTTGAGATTCCCGATTCTCGCGCAATTTGTCTGCTACTGATGTGCGGATTAGCCGCGACAGCAGGTAAAACACCTACTTGGGCATCACCATTTGTTGCAGGTCGTGGTTGACGTTTCACATTTGGCTGAACACTTCCTGTTTCCTTAAATAACGTAACTATCCGGCGGACGGTCCGGACACTTGGATACCGTCGTCCAGGATGCCGAGCAGCATACATAGCACGCGCCCGTTATGCATTTTGATCACAATAGTCATACATCAACACAATATCGACATTTTCCGCAATTGGTAAACGGTCCATTTTAACACGGGTAATGTATCACGAAGCAAATACCGTCCGCACTGGCGGAATGTTACGTGATACCACGTACTTATACGTTTGTGACTATTACAGCGCCATCTATCACAAAGCTAAAAAAGTGGCCCAACTAAAACATTCATATTTCTTTACGTACTACACGAATATGTAATAAAAAATGGTGGTTCCTATTTTAAAAAACGCAGTTGATATCCGTTTGACCTATGGCAGCGCCATCTAGCGGGCGAACCATAGCGCCATCTGGTTTCCCCTTTCAAGCTAGGCGAGTTTCGTTCTTTGTAGTTTTTTCATTTGATGCTTATTTCGTGAAATATTTGGCCCGATCACCATCAATGGACCACCCTATATATACAGAGGGGTCCAAAAAAATGTATCGACTGTTTAAAAGTCCATAACCGAACTGCAGCACGAACTACTGACTGCAACGTGTTCAGTTGGATATTTGCACGTGAATGTACGATGGATTCTCGAATTTCATTCAATGTGCGTGGCTTTTGTCGATAAACGACGTTATTTAGTGTTCCCCACAGGTAAAAGTCGAGAGGAGTTAGGTCTGGGGAACGTGGTGGATACTCCACAGTACCTCTACGGCCTATCCATCGTCCTAGTAGATTTTCGTCGAGATACGCCCTAACACGAGTTTTGTAGTGGGCTGGGGCACCACCTTGTTGAAAGTAAACTCTTCCGTCTCCATACAAGTCTCGGATGGCAGGTAAAATGGATGTCTGAAGCTTCTGAAGGTACACCTCAGCGATAACTGTACCAGGAAGATGGATAGGCCGTAGAAGTGCTGTGGAGTATCCACCACGTTCCCCAAACCTAACTCCTCTGGACTTTTATGTGTGGGGAACACTAAAGGACGTCGTTTATCGACAAAAGCCACGCACATTGGATGAACTTCGAGAATCCATCGTACATTCATGTGCAAATATCCAACTGGACACGTTGTAGTCAGTAGTTCGTGCTGCAGTTCGGCGGCATCGTTTGTATGTGGATGTTAATGGTGACCATTTCGAACACCTACAGTGATATCTTTAAGTTGGACTTTAAGCAACACTTCAACCAAAAATGAGGCAACTCTTTCAATTAGCTTGCAAATTATGGAATTTTAAACAGTGGATACATTTTTTTGGTCCCCTCATATTCATAATCGCATTATTCATGGGAAACAAAACTGGTCTGGATCGTATTTAACAAACAGAATGCAAGGAGTTGTGTTGAATAATTCAAAAATGCTGGAAGCAGAAAAAATGTTAGTGACAGAGGAGAAACACAGAGGGAGTCCCACAAGGTTCAGTTTTGGTAGCACTATTGTTCCTTATTATGAGCTACAGGGGAATGTGCACGAAATAGTGCCAGCATGTCGTCAACAAAGACCATCTATCAAAGTTTGGACCGGCATTGTTGGTGACAGTTAGGGCCTCATGTTCTTCCACAAAGCTTTATCATGCTTTCTTGGAGAAAACTCTCTACCTGTTCCACTAGGACATGTGCCTTCACGAGCTACCTTTCTTTGCACCTTTTCGATGTCCTCCGTCAATCGTACCTGGTAAGGATCCCATACAGTGCAGCAGTATTCCAGCAGAGGACGGACAAGTGTAATGTAGGCTGTCTCTATAGTGGGTTTGTCGGATCTTCTAAGTGTTCTGCCAACAAAGCGCAGTCTTTGTTTCGCCTTCCCCACAATATCATCTATGTAGTCTTTCCAATTTAAGTTGCTCGTAATTGTACTTCCTAGGTATTTAGTCGAATTAACAGCCCTTAGATGTGTGCGATTTATCGTATACCCAAAATTTATCGGGTTTCTTTTAGTACCCATGTGGATGACCTCGCACTTTTCTTTGTTTAGTGCCAATTGCCACTTTTCGCACCATACAGAAATTATCTCTAGATCATTTTGTAATTGGAATTGATCGTCTGATGGTTTTACTAGACGGTAAATTACAGCGTCATCTGCAAACAATCTAAGGGGGCTGCTCAGATTATCACCTAGACCATTCATATAAATCAGGAACAGCAGAGGGCCTGTGACACTACCTTGCGGAACGCCTGATATCACTTCTGTTCTACTCACAAGGGAACCTCCCCATTGCACCTCCCTCAGATTTAGTTATATGTTGGCACAGTGGATAGGCCTTGAGAAATGAACACTAATCAATCAAGAAAACAGGAAGAAGTTGTGTGGAACTATGAAAAAAATAAGAAAAATATACAAACTGAGTAGTCCATGCACAAGATATGCAACATCAAGGATAATTTGAGCTCAGGAGCGCTGTGGTACCGTGGTTAGCGTGAGCAGCTGCAAAACGGGAGGTCCTTGGTTCAAGTCTTCCCTATGGTGAAAAGTTTATTTTCGCAAAGTTATGATCTGTCTGTTCGTTCATTGATTTCTCTGTTCACTCTAACGAGTTTAGTATCTATGTTTTGCGACAGCACCGCAAAACCGTGCGATTTGTAGACGAAAGGACGTGCCTCTCGAATGAGAACCGAAAACATTTGATCGGCGGGTCATAGGACAACCGATCCCTTCTCAGGAAAACACGTCTGATATATTTTATACGACACTGGTGACGGCATGTGCGTCACATGACAGGAATATGTTGTCAACCCACCTAACATGTACACTTGGCGAATGGGTAAAAAAATTCTTCTACCTTGCCCGATTTAGGTTTTCTTGTGGATGTGATAATCACTCCCAAAAATGTGATGAAAACATAAGAGTTTGTCACATAAACTGCAACAAATGAATGCAACAGTTCACAGTCGCACAGTTTTCCCTATGCTCTGTCAAAACATATGTTTTTAACGTTTTCAAATTTTTACGTGTGTAGACCGTCAAATCCTGCATATGTCCAAGCAAATCTGAACATGTCCTGCAATTTTGGAGAGCGAAGTTAATTTTGTGTGAGTGCCTGAACTTTGATAATTGTCTGAAAATAAAAAATTAAACTTTTCACTCGAGGGAAGACTTGAACAAAGGACCTCTGGTTCCGCAGCTGCTCACGCTAACCACGGGACCACGGCGCTCCTGACATCACATTCTCCTTGATGTTGCCTATCTTGCGCATGGACTACTCAGTTTGTATATTTTGCTTATTTTTTTCATAGTTCCACACAACTTCTTCCTGTTTTCTCGATTGATCTGTGTTCAGTTTTTCAAGGCCTATCCAGTGTGCCAACTTGTAACTAAATCTGAGGGGGGTGCGATGGGAAGGTTCCCTTGTCAGTGATTTGCCGTCTATCACTACGCACTGTGACCTCTCAGAGAGGAAATCACGAATCCAGTCACACAACTGAGACGATACTCCATATGCACGCAATTTAATAGTCGCTTATGAGGAACGGTATCAAAAGCCTTCTGGAAATATAGGAATATGGAATCGATCTGAGATCCCTTGTCGATAGCACTCATTACTTCATGGGAATAAAGAGCTAGCTGTGTGGCATAAGAACGATATTTTCTGAATCCTTTCAAAAATGGTTCAAATGGCTCTGAGCACTATGGGACTCAACTGCTGAGGTCATTAGTCCCCTAGAACTTAGAACTAGTTAAACCTAACGAACCTAAGGACATCACAAACATCCATGCCCGAGGCAGGATTCGAACCCGCGACCGTAGCGGTCTTGCGGTTCCAGACTGCAGCGCCTTTAACCGCACGGCCACTTCGGCCGGCTTCTGAATCCGTGTTGGTTATGTATCAGTAAGTCATTTTCTTTAAGCTACAAAACGCTATTGTTCAACGTAATTTCCATTCAGTGCGACGGTCTTATACCATCTTATTGGAAAGGTCTGTATCCCTTCATGAAACCACTTCTACTGGAGAACGTCGGAGCCATCGTTTTGCAGCATCATTAACCTCCACACCGTCTACGTACAGCTTCCCGCGGAGTGCATCCTTCGTTGGGCCGAACAGATGGAAGTCCGAAGCTGTAAGATCCGGGCATCAGGATGAATGAGAAAGTACAGTGCAATGAAGTTCTGGAAGCTCCTCTCGGGTGCGCAGACTTGTGTGACCCTGAGTTGTCGTGGAGAGGAGACGTTAGTTTACATTTTTGTAGCGACGAACACGCTGAAGTCGTTTCCTCAGTCACCTGAAGGTATCAAAATCCACTACAGAGTTGATCGTTACACTACTCTCGATCTTCCAGTCACGTCATCTTCAAACCTGTCGCATGAATGAGAGCAACTACCACTCGTGCCTGTGTAAGACAAGGCACCAATATTCTTATCTGACTTGGTGACCATGTGTGCTGCTCACACATGTGAAAGCGATGCTCCTGAGATCAAGATGGAGTTAGAGATACCGGCTGAGGGTGCGGCTGTAAACTTTTTCTTCGGAGGCGAATTGGTGTGGCGCCATTCCGAGGACTACCGTTTTTGTTTCCGGTTCAAAGTGAAACCCACTTTTCGTAGCCTGTAACGATGTCCGACAAAAATTGTCAGGATCAGCGTCGTAAAGCGCAAGCAATCCCTCATAGATGGTCCTTCGTTGCTCTTCACGGTCTTCAGTTAGGCATCGAGAAATCCAGCGTGCACACACCTTCGAGTACCCCGTCTGGTGAACGAGTGTGTCAGCACTACCAACAGAGACGTCCAGCTGTCGAGCGAGGTGTTTGATTGTAATCCGTCAGTCACCTCGAATGAGAGTGTCGACACGTTCCAAGATTGCAAAAGTCACAGCTGTGTGTGGCCGGCCGGCAGGCGGGAGACGGACAGGTTTGCATTTGAATTCTTAACAAGAAGTGCAAAATGGGTAAGCAGGGATGGGTAGAGGACAAATGTAAGGATATAGAGGCTTATCTCATTAGGGGTAAGATAGATACTGCCTACAGGAAAATTAAAGAGACCTCTGGAGACAGGAGGACCACCTGTATGAATATCAAGAGCATAGATGGAAACCCAGTTCTAAGCAAAGAAGGGAAAGCAGAAATGTTGGAACACGTGAGGAAATACTGACCTTACGACTTATCTTGGAAGAAAGATTAAGAAAAGGCAAACCTACGTTTCTAGCATTTGTAGACCTAGAGAAAGCTTTTGACAATGTTGACTGGAATACTCTCTTTCAAATTCTAAAGGTGGCAGGGATAAAATACAGGGAGCGAAAGGCTATTTACAATTTGTACAGAAACCAGATGGCAGTTATAGGAGTCGAGGGACATGAAAGGGAAGCAGTGGTTGGGAAGGGAGTAAGACAGGGTTGTAGCCTCTCCCCGAGGAGGAGGAGGAGGAGGAGAATATTAGTGTTTAACGTCCCGTCGACAACGAGGTCATTAGAGACGGAGCGCAAGCTCGGGTTAGGGAAGGATGGAGAAGGAAATCGGCCGTGCCCTTTCAGAGGAACCATCCCGGCATTTGCCTGAAGCGATTTAGGGAAATCACGGAAAACCTAAATCAGGACGGCCGGAGACGGGATTGAACCGTCGTCCTCCCGAATGCGGCCTCTCCCCGATGTTATTCAATCTGTATATTGAGCAAGCAGTGAAGGAAACAAAAGAAAAATTTGGAGTAGGTATTAAAATCCATGGAGAAGAAATAAAAACTTTGAGGTTCGCCGATGACATTATAATTCTGTCAGAGACAGCAAAGGACTTGGAAGAGCAGTTGAACGGAATGGACAGTGTCTTCAAAGGAGGATAAAAGATGAACATCAACAAAAGCAAAAGGAGGATAATGGAATGTAGTCGAATTAATTCGGGTGATGCTGAGGGAATTAGGTTACGAAATGAGACACTTAAAGTAGTAAAGGAGTTTTGCTATTTGGGGAGCAAAATAACTGATGATGGTCGAAGTAGAGAGGATATAAAATGTAGACTGGCAATGGCAAGGAAAGCGTTTCTGAAGAAGAGAAATTTGTTAACATCGAGTATTTCAGTGTCAGGAAGTCATTTCTGGGAGTATTTGTATGGAGTGTAGCCATATATGGAAGTGAAACATGGACGATAAATAGTGTAGACAAGAAGAGAATAGAAGCTTTCGAAATGTGGTGCTATAGAAGAATGCTGAAGATTAGATGGCTAGATAAAAAAAATGGTTCAAATGGGTCAGAGCACTATGGGACTTATAATCTTTAGTCATCAGTCCCCTAGAACTTAGAAGTACTTAAACCTAACTAACCTAAGGACATCACACACATCCATGCCCAAGGCAAGATTCTAACCTGCGACCGTAGCGGTCACGCGGTTCCAGACTGAAGCGCCTAGAACCGCACGGTCACACCGGCCGGCAGGCTAGATCACATAACTAATGAGGTACTGAATAGAATTGGGGAGAAGAGGAGTTTGTGCCACAACTTGACAAGAAGAAGGGACCGGTTGGTAGGACATGTTCTGAGGCATCGAGGGATCACCAGTTTAGCATTGGAGGGCAGCGTGGAGGGTAAAAATCGTAGAGGAAGACCAAGAGATGAATACAATAAGCAGATTCAGAAGGATGTAGGTTGCAGTAAGTACTGGGAGTTGAAGCTTGCACAGGATAGAGTAGCATGGGGAGCTGCATCAAACTAGTTTCTGGACTGAAGACCACAACAACAACAAGAAGTATAGCGCCGCCACCTGTGGCTGAAGTAATTGTGGCTGAAGCGGGAATATTCTACTATGGTCCACAACGAATTGCACGTGTTTTCAACACAAAATTGGCCGAGAAAAAAAGTGCTGCATTGAACGGCTCTGTCATCATACTGCCGCCACGAGCCTGGATCCGTAGCGTTTATGTTTCAAACGGCCGTTCGCCTAAGCCCTAGATGACTGCGTATCTGGACTGCACCATCGATTCGATTTAACAAAAAACGTAATTCATCAGACAGAGTGTCCGTAGATTCACGGTCTCATCTCTATGACCCCCTTGCCGAGAGCAAAAGTAATTTGGCGATATCGTTGGGTCACCATGGGAACAGGTAGGGATCGTCTGCTACGGAGACCCTTTATTCAACAATGCGCTCTGAAACAAGGGTGCCTTCAGCGGCAACGCGTTCCGTCCACAGATCGCCGTCTGTCTTGCTTTACAGAACGCGAAAGTCTGTGACGTCCTTCTACTGTGATGGGGCGTGGGCGTCCAACACGTTATCGTCCAGTGGTGTTTTCACCGCCATTCGATCACTTTCCGTAGTTGATCGCGAAAGCACCAGGCGAAAAGCAGATCAGCTTCGCCGTTTCTGACAGTCTCGTTCCTAAGCGCCGGCCCAGAAAAAAACTGTCCTCTGTCAGAATCGCTTACGTCAATGGACTTCCCCATTTGCAGCCCATTCGGCTCAATTCCGCTTGTGAAGAGTGCATCCGGAAAGTCCCTGTGCATCAGACTACGGACTGTGGATGTGCAGATCACGTTGGAAGTTCGAAACAAAGCTAGCTGGCGAAACACAAGTTGGCACAGCTCTTTTTTCATAGATACTTGCTTGGTTTATAATTCGTTCTACTGTTGCACAACAGGTCACTACGTAATTCAGGGATATATAGGTTTTTAGGTATTCACTTAGTTTCTAAATTACGATCCTTTCAAGTCAGCAACGTATCTTTGTTTTTGAATGCGTTTCGCCAAGGCGATAAATACACAGGTTTAGCACAGGAGGCATTTGCTTAAAAATTCCCGTAAACAGCTGTACTTCATCGCAAAGCAGTTCGTCGACTTATTGATTGATTTCGAAAGTGAGTCTCAGTGTTTGCTACTTTCTTATGTAGCATTTTCCTTCTTTTCCTGCTTTCTTTGAGTGTGTGCTTTAGTTTTCTTAGGTCTGTCTACATTCGTTCCTTTTAATGTGTGTCAGGGCGCTGATGACCTCGATGTTGAGCGCCCATAAGCCCCAACACACCACCACACCACCACCGAACGAACACCAAGACCACCTGAACTACACAAGCAAAAGTTTTTGGATAATTATGACTCTATACACCAGCGCCCAGGAAAACAATTCCACAAGTTGGAACACTAAAAAGGTATTCGCCCTGCAGCAGCGCGTAAAGTGGTTAGCCAAACATTTGCAATTGTTTACGTATAAAGTGACAGCCGAGTAAGAACCTGAAAGATGCGGATCATGAAAAGCGAATCCGTTACTACGTATGGTTTACATCTTTTATTGACACGAATAGCATTTGTATTCTTGAAGTCATCTTCTGTACAGACGACATTTGGTTTCACCTCTGGTCATTTTAATACACAAAACACACGCTGGCGTGACTCAGCGATATAGATGGCCGTACCGTAGGCGCAACCACAACGGAGGGGCATCTGTTGAGAGGCCAGACAAACATGTGGTTCCTGAAGAGGGGCAGCAGCCTTTTCAGTAGTTGCAAGGGCAACAGTCTGGATGATTGACTGATCTGGCCTTATAACATAACCAAAACGGCCTTGCTGTGCTGGTACTGTGAACGGCTGAAAGCAAGGGGAAACTACAGCCGTAATTTCTCCCGAGGACATGCAGCTTTACTGTATGATTAAATGATGATGGCGTCCTCTTGGGTAAAATATTCCGGAGGTAAAATAGTCCCCCATTCGGATCTCCGGGCGGGGACTACTCAAGAGGACGTCGTTATCAGGAGAAAGAAAACTGGCATTCTACGGATCGGAGCGTGGAATGTCAGATCCCTTAATCGGGCAGGTAGGTTAGAAAATTTAAAAAGGGAAATGGATAGGTTAAAGTTAGATATAGTGGGAATTAGTGAAGTTCGGTGGCAGGAGGAACTAGACTTTTGGTCAGGTGAATACAGCGTTATAAATAAAAAATCAAATAGGGGTAATGCAGGAGTAGGGGTAATAATGAATAAAAAATAGGAGTGCGAGTAAGCTACTACAAACAACATAGTGAACCCATTATTGTGGCCAAGATAGACACGAAGCCCACGCCTACCACAGTGGTAAATGTTTATATGGCCACTGACTCTGCAGATGACGAAGAGATTGAAGAAATGTATGGTGAGATAAAAGAAATTATTCACGTAGTGAAGGGAGACGAAAATTTAATAGTCATGGGGGACTGGAATTCGACAGTTGGAAAAGTAAGACAAGGAAAAGTAGTAGGTGAATATGGAGTGGGGGTAAGGAATGAAAAAGGAAGTCGCCTGGTAGAATTTCGCGCAGAGCATATCTTAATCATAGCTAACACTTGGTTTAAGAATCATGAAAGAAGGTTGTATACATGGAAGAACCCTGGAGATACTAAAAGGTATCAGATTATATAATGGTAAGACCGAGATTTAGGAACAAGATTTGAAATTGTAAGACATTTCTAGCGGCAGATGTGGACTCTGACCACAATGAATTGGTTATGAACTGTAGATTAAAATTGAGGAAACTGCAAAAGGTTGACAATTTGAGAAGATGGGACCTGGATAAGCTGAAAGAACCAGAGGTTGTAGAGAGTTTGAGAGCGAGCAGCAGGGAACTATTGACACTAACAAGGGAAAGAAATACAGTAGAAGAAGAATGGGTAGCTTTGAGAGATGAAATGGTGAAGGCAGCAGAGGATCAAGTAGGTAAAAAGACGAGGGCTAGTAGAAATCCTTGGGTAACAGAAGAGATATTGAATTTATTTGATGAAAGGAGAAAAAATAAAAATGCAGTAATTGAAACAGGCGAAAAGGAATACAAACGTCTCAAATATGAGATCGGCAGGAAGCGTAAAAAGGATCTAGAGGCGTATATCACTAGGGGTACGATAGATACTGCCTACAGGTAAATTGGAGAAAGGGGTCCACTTTCATGAATATCAAGAGCTCATATAGAAAACCAATTCTAAGCAAAGAAGGGAAAGCAGAAAGGTGGTAGGAGTATATAGAGGATCTATACAAGGGCGATGCTCTTGAGGGCAATATTATGGAAATGGAAGAGGACGGAGATGAAGATGAAATGGCAGATACGATACTGCGTGAAGAGTCTGACAGAGCACTGAAAGACCTGAGTCGAAACAAGGCCCCCGGAGTAGACAACATTCCATTAGAACTACTGATAGCCTTGGGAGAGCCAGTCCTGACAAAACTCTACCATCTGGTGAGCAAGATGTATGAGACAGGCGAAATACCCTCAGACTTCAAGAAGAACATAATAATTCCAATCCCAAAGAAAGCAGGTGTTGACAGGTGCGAAAATTACCGAATTATCAGTTTGATAAGTCACGGCTGCCAAATACTGACACGAATTCTTTACTGAGGGATGGAAAAACTGATAGAAGCGGACATTGGGGAAGATCAGTTTGGATTCTGTAGAAATGTTGCAACACGAGAGGCAATACTGACCCTAAGACTTATCTTAGAAGAAAGATTAAAGAAAGGCAAAGCTACGTTTCTAGCATTTGTAGACTTAGAGAAAGCTTTTGACAATCTTGATTGGCAAACACTCTTTCAAATTCTGAAGGTGACACGGATAAAATACATGGAGCGAAAGGCTATTTACAGTTAGTACAGAAACCAGATGGCAGTTATAAGATTAGAGGGGCATGAAAGGGAAGCAGTGGTTGGAAAGGGAGTGAGTCAGGGTTGTGGCCTATCCCCGATGTTATTCAATCTGTATATTGAACAAGCAGTGAAGGAAGCAAAAGAAAAATTTGGAGTAGGTATTAAAATCCATGAAGAAGAAATGAAAACTTTGAGGTTTGTCGATGACATTGTAATTCTGTCAGAGACATCAAAAGACCGGGAAGAGCAGTTGAACGGAATGGACAGTGTCTTGAAATGTGGATATAAGATGAACAATGAGATGAACATGAACAAAAGCAAAACGAGGATAATGGAATGTAGTCGAATTAAATCAGGTGATGCTGAGGGAATTAGATTAGCAAATGAGACATTTAAATGTAGTAAAGTAGTTTTGCTATTTGAGGATCAAAATAACTGATGATGGTCGAAGTAAAGAGGACATAAAATGTAGACTGGCAATGGTAAGGAAAGCGTTTCTGAAGAAGAGAAAATTATTAACATCGAGTATGGATTTAAGTGTCAGGAAGTCTTTTCTGAAAGTATTTGTATGGAGTGTAGCAATGTATGGAAGTGAAACATGTACGATAAATAGTTTAGACAAGAATAGAATAGAAGCTTTCGAAATGTGGTGCTACAGAAGAATGCTGAAGATTGGATGGGTAGATCATGTAACTAATGAGGACGTACTGAATCGAATTGGGGAGAAGAGAAATTTGTGGCACAACTAGACTAGAAGAAGGGATCGGTTGGTAGGACATGTTCTGAGGCATCAAGGAATCACCAATTTAGTATTGCAGGGCAGCGTGGAGAGTAAAAATCGTAGAGGAAGACCAAGAGACGAATACACCAAGCAGATTCAGAAAGATGTTGGTTGCAGTAGGTACGTAGAGATGAAGAAGCTAGCACATGATAGTGTAGCATGGAGAGTTGCATCAAACCAGTCTCCGGACTGAAGGCCACAACAACAACAGCCACGCACGCTCATGAAATTGACCACCCTCTCTTGGGATCTGAAAAAGACCACACACCGTAGCACATATAGGTTACGAGCAGGAAACTGGATACCTGAAACTATTTGAGATTGCGGTAGAAATGAAAATAAATTAAATGCACAGATTACGGGAAACCCAAACAATTTTTTAAAAAAACTTTGTAGATCTGTTATAATATCTCTCCTGGCCTAGTTTAAAGAGGTGTGCCACTTTCGGATAAATCTAGTTAGGAGTGTTCAGTTGTGGCCTCGCTGCACATTAATTGTGTATGACAATAAGCTGAAATACATGGTATACACTAAATCCATGAACACTCTCAATTATTTATTGCACAGGAACCAAACATTGTTTAGATATCATACATATGTCATTTTGAAGAGAACGTCTGAAAGTTTTTTTCATTTATGCCGCCACATCGTAGTTTGGTAATTTGCCGATTGCCAGCGCTAGTCGCAAACATGGCGAGATCAGGTGCGGAGCGAGCTGTTTCATGAAATGAAATGGCGTCCCCAGTCACCAGATCTCACTCCGTGTGACTTTTTTCTGTGGCGACACATTAAATACCTGGTGTACGTACGGCCTCTACCACGTGATGTAGCAGAGCTCCTGGAGGGAATACAGGAAGCGACTGCCACAGTCGACAATGCCATGCTGGGACGGGTATTACAAGAATTCGATTACCGTATTGACATCTGCCGGGTCACTCATGTTTCGCATATCTAATGTTTGTAAAAAAAAACTTTCAGAGTATCTCTTCAAAATGAAATATGTGTGACATCTGTACAAAGTTTAGTTCTCGTGCAATTAATAATTAAATGTATTCCAGGACTTTATGTATACCCTGTATATTGATGCATCGTAGACAGTGAGGAAAGAGTATTGTGTTTTCTCAGCCAGTTACAACAGAACGTATTCTGACGTTCACCGAAGCGTTTCAAAGTTATCAAAATGTTTATGATCGTATTGATGTGGAAGGATAGAAAAACAATTAAAATGGCTCAAAAGAGGAAAGGCTGCTGGACCTGATGGGATACCAGTTCGATTTTACACACAGTACGCAAAGGAACTTGCTCCCCTTCTTGCAGCGGTGTACCGTAGGTCTCTAGAAGAGCATAGCGTTCCAAAAGATTGGAAAAGGGCACCGGTCATCCCCGTTGTTAATAAGGGACGTCGAACAGATGTGCAGAACTATAGACCTATATCTCTAACGTCGATCAGTTGTTGAATTTTGGAACACGTATTATGTTAAAGTAGAATGACTTTTCTGGAGACTAGAAATCTACTCTGTAGGAATCAGCATGGGTTTCGAAAAAGACGATCGTGTGAAACCCAGATCGCGCTATTCGTCCATGAGACTCAGAGGGCCATAGACAGGGGTTCCGAGGTAGATGCCGTGTTTCTTGACTTCCGCAAGGCGTTTGACACAGTTCCCCACAGTCGTTTAATGAACAAAGTAAGAGCATATGGACTATCAGACCAATTGTGTGATTGTATTGAAGAGTTCCTAGATAACAGAACGCAGCATGTCATTCTCAATGAAGAGAAGGCTTCCGAAGTAAGAGTGATTTCAGGTGTGCCGCAGGGGAGTGTCGTAGGACAGTTGCTATTTACAATATACATCAATGACCTGGTGGATGACATCGGAAGTTCACTGAGGCTTTTTGCAGATGATGCTGTGGTGTATCGAGAGGTTGTAACAATGGAAAATTGTACTGAAATGCAGGAGGATCTGCAGCGAATTGACGCATGGTGCAGGGAATGGCAATTGAATCTCAATGTAGACAAGTGTAATGTGCTGCGAATACATAGAAAGAAAGATCCCTAATCATTTAGCTACAATATAGCAGGTCAGCAGCTGGAAGCAGTTAATTCCATAAATTACCTGGGAGTAGGCATTAGGAGTGATTTAAAATGGAATGATCGTATAAAGTTGATCGTCGGTAAAGCACATGCCAGACTGAGATTCACTGGAAGAATCCTAAGGAAATTCAGTCCGAAAACAAAGGAAGTAGGTTACAGTACACTTCTTCGCCCACTGCTTGAATACTGCTCAGCAGTATGGGATCCGTACCAGATAGGGCTGATAGAAGAGATAGAGAAGATCCAACGGAGAGCAGCGCGCTTCGTTACAGGAACATTTAGTAATCGCGAAGGCGTTACGGAGATGATAGATAAACTGCAGTGGAAGACTCTGCAGGAGAGACGCTCAGTAGCTCGGCACGGGCTTTTGTTGAAGTTTCGAGAACATACCGTCACCGAGGAGTCAAGCAGTATATTGCTCCCTCCTACGTATATATCGCGAAGAGACCATGAGGATAAAATCAGATTAGAGCCCACACAGAGGCATACCGACAATCTTTCTTTCCACGAACAGTACGAGATTGTAATAGAAGGGAGAACCGATAGAGGTACTCAAGGTACCCTCCGCCACACACCGTCAGGTGGCTTGCGGAGTATGGATGTAGATGTGGATGCAGAATAGGCTTTAAGTAGTGTGCGGGACTCTCATTGCACTATTGCCCTGCAAGCTCGCCTGATCACATGGAATATACACTATCTGATCAAAAGAATCCGGACGCCTGTGGGTAATGTGGGACTGGCCACCATATGTCGAGAGAGCCGTTATCAGTAGAGAAGCAGTAACAGCGGAGTAGGTCGGTCAGGAGAACTCACTGACCCCGACCATGGAGTAACTTACTCTTTGAATGCCCTCCGAGTAAGAAATCCATTAGCGGCATTTCAGACTTTACAAAGTCGCTCAATTCGACTGATTAGATATGACTCTGAAGTCGATACGAGAAGGAATAACCACAGCTAAACTAAGGCTGGGCAGACCTCACGTACTTTCGAACAGGGTCTGTCGAGCATTGCGGTCGGTGGTTGTAAACAATCCTACGAAATCCATGGGAGAAACCACTCGTGTGTTTCAAAGTGCTAGCAACAGTCCAGGTAGCGTAAATGGCTGTGCCGAAGTAGTTATAAAGAAAAGGGTTCAGTATTCGAGCAGCTCGTCATAGGCCACACGCTACTTTAGTCAACGTAAGGTAACACATGACGTGGTGTCAAGAGCACGTCACTGGCCAGTGGATGACTGGAAGCGAGTGACTGGGAGTGGTGAAGGGCACTCTACCTTCTTGCCGTCCGATGGAGGGGTCTGGGTTTGGCGAATACCTGCAGAATGCTACCTGCCATCAACGGCAGCGCCACCAGTGAAATACGGAGGAAGGGCTGTTACGACGTGGGGGGGGGGGGGGGGGGGGTGCTTTTCGTGGTTGGTGTATGGTCCCTTTAGAACGCTCAGGGCCGGCCGGGGTGGCCGAGCGGTTCTAGGCGCTACAGTCTGGAAGCGCGCGACCGCTACGGTCGCAGGTTCGAATCCTGCCTCGGGCATGGATGTGTGTGATGTCCTTAGGTTAGTTAGGTTTAAGTAGTTCTAAGTTCTAGGGGGTCCGCTGCTCGTGGTCTCGCGGTAGCTTTCTCGCTTCCCGAGCACGGGATCCCGGGTTCGATTCCCGGCGGGGTCAGGGATTTTTCCTGCCTCGAGATGACTGGGTGTTGTGTCGTCTTCATCATCATCATTCATCCCCATCACGGTCGGAGGAAGGCAATGGCAAACCACCTCCACTAGGACCTTGCCTAGTAAAGCGGTGCGTGTCTCCCGCATCGTTCCGCTACGCTCTGTAAAGAAGCGTCGGACTTCATTCATTCATTGAAGTTCTAGGGGACTGATGACCTCAGAAGTTAAGTCCCATAGTGCTCCGAGCCATTTGAACTATTTGAACGCTCAGGAAAACTCTGAATGTGGAAGGTTATCACGTTTCACAGCATTGTGTACTGAGCAGAGTAAAGGAACTCATTCCACCAGTTTGGTTTCGAGGCTTCTTTGTCCTGTGTAGTACTTCAGCATGACAATACACTCTGTCATAAAGCAGCATCTGTGAGGCAGTGGTGAAATTGGCTGGTCTGCCCAGATTCCCGACCTGAAGCCAGTGGAACACCTTTAGACTGAGCTAGAACGTCGATTTGGCTCCAGATCCCAACGCCCAGCATCGCTGTCTGGTTTCGGCTCCTGAGGAAGAGTGGGCTGCCACTGTTCCGCAGACGTCCACACACACCTCACTGAAAGCTCCCCCCCTCAAGGCGAAGAGGAGCTCACAGGCCATGATAATGTCTAATGAAAGGTATTTATGTTTGCAGACTGAAGTGGTGAGTGAAAATTTGTACGAAGGCCGGGAATCGAGCCTGGGTCTCGTGCTTACTAGACAGGTGCGTTAGCCGCTAAGCCACCTTGTCACAGCAGTTCGCACAACTGCACGGGTCACCCTGGCACGCCTCCCTTCTCGATCCAAATTCTCACCGTCGCCCCAGTCTATTATAAATTTCGGGGTGAGACTTTGCACTGAGAAGCGAGACGTGTAAGGGTAATCTGTGCAGTTGTGTTAACCCCTTTGTCAAGGTGGCTTAGTGGCTAACGATCCTGCCTAGTAAGCAGGGGACACAGTTTCGATTCCTGGACATGGTAGACATAAAATCACATCTGTATGAGATCAGTGATGGCCCTGAAATTGTGTCATTTTAAATAAAATGTGTCCGCATTTTTGACTGTGTAGCGTGATTATTTTGGAGATTTGTGAGACATACTGTGTATACGAGGTGCGACAATAAAGTAATGAGACCGATTTTCTTTTCTGCAAGATGTGGCAACCCTGCAGGCTTGCGTAGGCACAATATCTTTGACCTTGGTCTGTAAGCTGCTTCTAGTCCAAGCAGCACATCGATGCAACTGCTCAGTCGTGAGTTGTGCTGTACTAAGTTAACACGTGTTTGTGTCTCTCGTCACGGAAATGAAACCGCATAATATTGCACAACGGTATGCCATTTCTTTTTGCGTTAAATTAGGTGAAAACGCGACGACAACTTACGGTAAGCTTCAGAAGGCTTTTGGACAGCAGGTTATGTCAAGAGCTCAAGTTTTTCGTTGGTATAAAATGTTTAGTGAAGGCAGAACGAATGTTGAAGATGAAGACCGCAGTGGACGACCATCAACCTCGCAGACGGATGTCAACTTGGCCAGGGTGCGTGAACTCGTACGATGTGATCGAAGATTATCCGTGAAAATGATTGCAGAAGAACTGAACATCAATCGAGAAACGGTCCGTCTAATAATAACTGAAGATCTTGGTATGAGAAAGAATTGTGCAAAAATGGTCCCCAAAAATCTCACGCCACAACAGCGAGAAACCCGGAAAAATGTGGCAGCCGATCTGTTAGAGCAAACGGAAATCAATTCAGAATTGTTGAACCGTGTAATCGCTGGTGATGAAAGTTGTTTTTTTCAGTACGATCCAGAGACAAAACGCCAAAGTTTGCCATGGTGCTCAAAGCGATCAGTCAGACCAAAAATGCTCGCTTGTCAAAGTCAAAAGTGAAATGCATGCTTTTGTGCTTCTTTGATTCCAAGGGAATTGTTCATTAAGAGTGGGTGCCTGCTGGACAAACAGTTAACCAATATTACTACAAATAAATTTTAGAAGGACTTCGTAAAAGAGTTCTTCGTGTCCGTGTCAACATTGCTAATAATTGGATTCTGCATCACGATAATGTGCCATCCCATACTGCTGTGTCAGTACAGCAATTTTTAACCTCAAAACAAATTTCAGTACTACCACAGCCACCTTATTCACCAGATATCGTTCCGTGTAACTTTTCTCTATTTCCAAGAGTCAAAACGGCGGTCAAGGGACACCATTTTCAAACAACACAAGATGCCCAAAAAGCTGTGACGAGGGTCTTGGAGGATATTACAGAAGATGTGTTCCAGAAATGTTACCATCAATGGCAGAAGCGCTGGGAAAAGTGTGTGCAATCAGAAGGGAAGTACTTTGAAGGAGACAACACTAAACTTGGCTAAAACAATAAGCAACTTTTTTTTCACATCACTCATTACTTTATTGTCGCACCTCGTATGCCTTCCCTTCCAACTATGGGTGAGCTGCGCCGTCATCGAGAACACAACACAGAGTATGTTGATGAGCACTCGCGAAGCAGAGTGGCACGCTTTACCCGCTAACGAGGAAGGAACGGGCTGGCGTCCTCTCTGCTAGCCGCGTGATGTGAGGGAAGCACCGCCATCCCCGCATCTGTCACGTTATATGAAGAAACACTCTCTCCTCATCTCTCCCCACTCATTCCAACACTTTAGTTTCGAGGCCTCTTTGTCCTCTGTAGTATTTGTTTCACTTCTCTCTGCATGATCCTCTCCTTTCCCCCGTGGCCACTACTGACAGTCTGCTTTGCGTGCAAACCGCTGTTGGCCAGTTTCGCAATATGACGCTCCAGCTGCGTAATCCAGAACCTTCTTCAGTGTGTCTGTAATCCATCTGAAGTAAAGAACTCGAGCTCCTCCCAACAGTTTCGGTGTATAATGCCCACGGGAACACAATAATCGACTCGAGAACTAATGTTTTAAAAGTAGTACAGGATGTAACAGAATGACGTTTTAAAATTTTGGGAGATTGTAGAGAATTGCAAATTCATACGGTTTTGATCTAGGGAACCGATAGCTGGAAATGTGACATAAAGTTTTTACAGCCACGGCTGTGCTGTTGAAAATCCACGCACTACTTGCACAAGAAGTTACCAGGTGAGCTTTAAAGTGAAACTTTGGGCTAAAGCTCTTGGAAAGCACTTTATTGAACCACGTATCTTATCAGATCGTTTCATTGTTCGTGGTATTTGGGCAGTGCCTTTCCTGTACTCCTGGAGGATGCTCGCTTGCAGCTGGTCACTACTTCGTGGCTTCCGAACGATGGTGCTCCAGGACACTTCGATCGTTTGTCCAGCACATATCTCGCAGACTTCAGGCGCGTCCGCTCCGCTGACCTCACCTCTCTCGGGGTTTTTCCTCTGGCGTTATGTAAAGTCCTTTGTGTACTCAACGCCAGCAGGAACAGTGCCTGAGCTTACTGAGCTCATCTTACGGAGAATTAGAGAAAAACATGGTTTGTGGTTGCACATTACGTAACGAAGTCGAAGGTCGTCACATGGATCATTTGTGCTACAATAGAGAAGCCACAGATTAGATTCACTATATTCGATTGTACTCTACTGTCAGTAAAAGTTTTCCGAACTGCAGTATTCTGGGCCGGCCCGAATGGCCGAGCGGTTCTAGGCGCTACAGTCGGGAACCGCGCGACCCCTACGGTCGCAGGTTAGAATCCTGCCTCGGGCATGGATGTGTGTGATGTCAGTAGGTTAGTTAGGTTTAAGTAGTTCTAAGTTCTAGGGGACTGATGACCTCAGAAGTTAAGTCCCATAGCGCTCAGAGCTATTTTTTCTGCAGTATTTTGGGCTTTCATTTAGTCTACTGAATGCGTAGAAAGTGCATAGTGATGTAGAATCTTTTGTTCCACATTTCCGGCTACAGGTTCGTTACATCAAAAGATTCAAAATTTCATACTTCACAATCCCCCAAATTCTGGAAACGTCATTGTGTTATACGCTGTATATTATTACATCATGCCACACAAATGCTACTGATTTGCCCTCCGATGGCTGTACAGGAATAATATCCAGCTGTAAGATGAATATGAAGTTTATTGTTACACATATAAACAACCTTCTCTGATTAGAGTTAATTTGGAACACAATAATTGAAAACAAGTCACTTCTTGAATATTGAAAGAACGACAATATTATCTGAGGGCTGGAGGTCTGAAATGTGACAATGACCTGTATGTTTCAAATCTAATGTCCATATACTGTGTATACAACAATTAAAACCTGGAAAGGATGTACAAAACTTAAAGTCCCGAAAGGAGGAGCAAAAGTAAAAGTATCAAAGGGATGCACAAAAGTTTAAGTCTGGCGTATTGCTGATGATAAACAAAGGCAAATATTACAAAGTCTAATTGCTGTTCACTGTGTCTGTAACCACATCTCTTTGGTGTACAGGCCACAGATGGTGTAGGTCTGTAGCTTCTGGAGGCGAAGGTCGACGCGGGCGACGTAGTGCTTTGAGGAACACTTCTTGGTTGTGAGAATGCTTTCGCAGTTGTCACCTGGCATAGGAAACTCACTCGGAGTGAATTGCTCGAATGTACCCCAAGCGCTGGCCTAAATACCACCGCGGCGCCATGATATTGCAGGTACTATTTTTAGCCATGTGTTCCACAGAGGAGGAAAGGTCCATAGGGGCAGTGACCTCTGGCTGCACTCCAACTGGCCCTTGGTGGCTGGGCAGCATGTAGCTGTCCCTTGTCTGTCACCGGATAGCTGTCTGCTGCTAGGTCTGTGTCCACGTAACCTATCTGTGTTGTCGGTTGCTGGCTGAGTAGGTGCAAGGCCTCGACACAGCAGTTACAGTTACATGTTTGACTTATTACTTATTAGCAAGTTATCACCGCATGATTCGAATATGTTACATAGTGACTAGTTAAAAGTGCGAGAGCTATTCGGGAAGTGAGGAACGATCGGTCGCGAAACGGAAACCACTGTGAAAATCCGATGAGGATTTTCATAGACGTTTTGGGCAGAGTCTGTAGTATGCCCGTCGATCGCATCAAGACGCTCTTTTCGGTTGAGAGAACATTGTGAGCGAGTAAAGGTGCCTAGAACAAAGATGCCTCCCGCCAAGTAGGAGGGACCGCTGAGAGGCTTCGCCTTAATGAATGCAGCCCGCCTAACACAACTGCCACGCACTTCCTTCTTCATGGTAATTCTCACCCGCACTCTGCAGGGGCAGTGAAGACGCTCCTGCAGCCTTTTCGACGGGAAGTGTTCGATCACCCGCAACACAGCCCTAATTGGCTCGTCCTGAGTGTCATCTCTGTTCACATGAAACGCTGGATACAAGGACAACACTTGGGCACAGGCCACGCGCTATAGAACAGCGTAGAGAATTATCGGAAAGCACAGACGGCTGCCTTCGATGACGATGGTGTTGGAAATATGGTATAACGCTCCGACAAATGTCTAAGTCGCCGACAAATGTCTAAGTCGGAGCGGCGACTATGTAGAGAAGTACCTGGAAGGTGTAGCTAAAAGTGCAAAGAAAACAGTTTTGATTTTCACTATGGTTTCCATTTAGCGAGCGATAGTCCTTTTCTTTCCCAACAACCATCGTACAATGAATAGTTCCAGTTTGAGTAGTTACTAGGTAAGGATTTCACATCATTTGATCAAAACTTACTAATAAATAATAAAGTCAAGACTGGTAACTACAGCATTGTAAGACCTATGGTAGTAATGTTGTTGTTGTGGTCTTCAGTCCTGAGACTGGTTTGATGCAGCTCTCCATGCTACTCTATCCTGTGCAAGCTGCTTCATCTCCCAGTACCTACTGCAACCTACATCCTTCTGAATCTGTTTAGTGTATTCATCTCTTGGTCTCCCTCTACGATTTTTACCCTCCACTCTGCAATCTTATACTAAACTGGTGATCCCTTCATGCCTCAGAACATGTCCAACCAACCGATCCCTTCTTCCGGTCAAGTTGTGCCACAAACTCCTCTTCTCCCCAATTCTATTCAATACCTCCTCATTAGTTATGTGATCTACCCATCTAATCTTCAGCATTCCTCTGTAGCACCACATTTTGATAGCTTCTATTCTCTTCTTGTCCAAACTACTTATCGTCCATGTTTCACTTCCAAACATGGCTACACTCCATACAAATACTTTCAGAAACGACTTCCTGACACTTAAATCTATACTCCATGTTAACAAATTTATCTTCTTCAGAAACGCTTTCCTTGCCATTACCAGTCTACATTTTATATCCTCTCTACTTCGACCATCATAAGTTATTTTGCTCCCCCAATTGCAAAACCCCTTTACTACTTTAAGTGTCTCATTTCCTAATCTAATTCCCTCAGCATCACCTTACTTAATTCGACTACATTCCATTATCCTCGTCTTGCTTTTGTTGATGTTCATCTTATACCCTCCTTTCAAGACACTGTCAATTCCGTTCAACTGCTCTTCCAAGTCCTTTGCTGTCTCTGACAGAATTGCAATGTCATCGGCGAACCTCAAAGTTTTTATTTCTTCTCCATGGATTTTAATACCTACTCCGAATTTTTCTTTTGTTTCCTTTACTGCTTGCTCAATATACAGATTGAACAACATCGGGGAGAGGCTAAAACCCTGTCTCACCCCCTTCCCAACCACTGCTTCCCTTTCATGCCCCTCGACTCTTATAACTGCCATCTGGTTTCTGTACAAATTGTAAATAGGTTTTCGCTCCCTGTATTTTACCCCTGCCACCTTTACAATTTGAAAGAGAGAGTTTGCCTTTCCTTAATCTTTCATCTAGGATAAGTCGTAAGGTCAGTATTGACTCACGTCTTCCAACATTTCTACGGAATCCGAACTGATCTTCCCCGAGGTCAGCTTCTACCAGTTTTTCCAATCGTCTGTACAGAATTCGCGTTAGTATTTTGCAGCTGTGACTTATTAAACTGATAGTTCGGTAACTATCGCACCTGTCAACACCTGCTTTCTTTAGGTTTGGAATTATTATATTCTTCTTGAAGTATGAGGGTATTTCGCCTGTCTCATTCATCTTGCTCACCAGATGGTAGATTTTTGTCAGAACTGGCTCTCCCAAGGCCGTCAGTAGTTCCAATGGAATGTTGTCTATTCCCAGGGCCTTGTTTCGACTCAGGTCTTTCGGTGCTCTGTGAAACTCTTCACGCAGTATCGTATCTCCCATTTCATATTCATCTACATCCTCTTCCATTTCCATAATATTGTCCTCAAGTACATCGCCCTTGTATAGACCCTCTGTATACTCCTTCCACCTTTCTGCTTTCCCTTCTTTGCTTAGAACTGGGTTTCCATCTGAGCTCTTGATATTCATACAAGTGGCTCTCTTTTCTGCAAAGGTCTCTTTAATTTTCCTGTAGGCAGTATCTATCTTACCCATAGTGAGATAAGCCTCTACATCCTTACGTTTGTCCTCCAGCCATCCCTGCTTAGCCATTTTGTATTTCCTGTCGATCTCATTTTTGAGACGTTTGTATTCCTTTTTGCCTGCTTCATTTACTGCATTTTTTATATTTTCTCCTTTCACCAATTAAATTCAATATTTCTTCTGTTACCCAGGGATTTCTACTAGCCCTCGTCTTTTTACCTACTTCATCCTCTGCTGCTTTCACTACTTCATCCCTCAGAGCTACCCATTCTTCCTCTACTGTATTTCTTTCCCCCATTCCTGTCAATTGTTCCCTTACGCTCTCCCTGAAACTCTGTACAACCTCTGGTTTAGTCCGTTTATCCAGGTCCCATCTCCTGAAATTGCCACCATGGCAGTAATAGTATTTCGTAAAAGAAAAAAGTTGTTTTTCCATAGATCTGGGCCAATTACATTATAATAGTTTGTACCAGTCGTCACATGTAAGATCTGTGGGATTATGGCCTGTCAAGACTGCAGTTTGTAACATTATTGTCACATATCGTTAAGCAATATTGTTTAGTTTTCTGAAACTATTTGGTGGTTACCTTCTTGAGAGTACTGAATGTCTGTACTTGGGAGGAAGGCTTTGCGTTTGTTGTACTGAGAACTGCACTCCTGGTGTTGGTTCCGGGTCCTGTTGTCGGCAGAAGGCAGTCAGTGAATTCCATTAGGACAGGCAGACCACCTCAAGGAGACAGGTAGTTTTTGCAGCAGTGAAGCTGTGGCGTGCTTCGTGCTTTTGTGGGCAGAACTGGCTGCTGGCCAAGCTGAGGGCAGGGGACGCACGCTGTACCACCAATACTGTCCCCAGAGAATGATTAAGTACGACATTTTGCCTCTTTTGCACGAAAATCAAAGATCAAGATATCATGCCGCCACCCAGTCAGTGTGAGAAAGACAGCCGCTTTCGCTCCACAGTTTTGGTCATGCAGTCTATTTGAGTCACCCACCATCGGGCTTGATGCGAAGAGACCAACCAATCAAGGAGCTTATGCTCTGGCCCAGCATCAACCTTGTGTTTCTTAATGTGCATTTTGTGTATCAAGAGAGGGCAGTTCCTGCTGTCTTCCGGTCCTGCTTACCACATCATGAATAGCTTTGATTGATGACTGGGTGTTGTGTGCTGTCCTTAGGTTAGTTAGGTTTAAGTAGTTCTAAGTTCTATGGGACTGATGACCACAGATGTTAAGTCCCATAGTGCTCAGAGCCATTTGAATAGATTTGATTCATCCTCCTCATGTAGAATTTTTTGAAAGTAGAAAGTTGAGGACAGAAAGGTAAGTTTCATGACACTGGTGTTGTGGCCTCCGTGTGATTGATCTCACAGCCACCGTTGATGGCCGCACACGTTGCTGATTTTGAGGAAATATGAGTTCCGTAGCCTGCAACAGCTGATCCGAACTCTGTCCAGTTTGGTGCTTACTTGTTCTTGCAAGCAATTTGAATTGCACACTTGATTGTAATTCGCGATGTTGTATCATTAATGTTAAATTCACAAGCTCCGTGCAGTTTTCCATTCAATTTGGTACCTTTCCACTTTGTTAGCACCATTATGTGTGAATTCTATCCGGATATTTAGAAAACTCGGCTCTCTCTTAACTGCTTGTGTTTTGTGTCTAATAATTAGAACAAGTAAAAATACCGTATACTCCGTCTTGATTTACATTACAAGAGCATTCAAACTATCCTATAACTTTTCCATGGTTAGGCGACTCGTTATAATAATAAATATAGCCTGTTGGACTCCTTAAACTTGTTGTTCTCAATGTGACGGTGTGGTCGCTGAGCACAGTGGCCAAGCTGAGCGGTCATTCTCTTATTATCCAGTGAAGGTTATTGACTAGGGAGAGCTGTATCGATTTCTCCTAGGGTTATAACTTTCCTGTCTTGTTTCATGATTATTTGGCTAACGACCTGAAAGTACTCAAGTATTCAGACGTAATAAGCAACAACATTTTATAGCTACATCATAGCATAACACCACTCTTCATTACTGTCTTCTCAAGTGTATAGTTTTGCGGCTGTCAGACTCAAGTATGGGGGCCCTTCATAGAATCACGGTTCATTACGAAAATAACCCGACCATGTGCCTAATACAAATACTTGTCTCTTACACGTTGCAGATACTGAAGTTATTTCACTGAAGGATGAAAAACTCGTTTTGAAATAACAACAGTACAAGTCGAATTAGTTATGTTTATTGTTCCTTATGCATGTAACACACTTCCCTATCAATGGCTGCTTTCATCCAGTCTCGTTAAAAAGTTACGTTGGATTCAGTTTCACACTGAAGTAATCATTGCTATGTTCCGTTTCCACTTTAAATAAACAGGTAATCACTAATTACGCAAGTCTTTTCGTCGACTTTCTGCTAGCAATATGTTTCTGCAGGACAATTACTGTTTCTCAAACACGGAACTGTATCAACCATAAATTTCTTAATTAATCGCCCACGCTTTTCCTCGAAATAACGGAATTACTGAAATACAGTTCTCCTACAAACCGATGTAACACTTTTAACTGTTAATTCCACTTTCTACGAAATTCTGCACATCACTTATCTGCGGTGAGGCAGCTCGCGACCACTCCATACGTAAGCAAATCACGGACACTACCCCCACCAAAAGGTGCGTGACCATTAGCTCTGGGGCATTGTTGTCATTATACAGACAGACAGTGCTTTCACGGAGACAAGGCGCGGCCGCCTCCGAAAGTTCCAGAAGTGTGCGATTAACTGATCAGTACCGGATACTTTTGACATCAAAGACAGCAGTACTCCTGACAGGGTCTGTGGTTTACCGCCCACGCAAACCGCTTCAACTTTTAATTGTGCAGAGCCTTTGGATGCTCGTGTTGGTTTATATTTCTCGACTGTAATGCGAATATTGAAACGACAATGTCCGGTCACTATGCGAGGTCGAATCCTGCCTCGGGCATGGATGTGTGTGATGTCCTTAGGTTAGTTAGGTTTAAGTAGTTCTAAGTTCTAGGGGACTTATGACCTCAGGTGTTAAGACCCATAGTGCTCAGAGCCATTTGAGCCATTTTAAGACAGACATTTGGCTTAGGTCATTCGTGCTCATAACACTGATAAAGAAATTGTCCACGCATTGAAGTTTGTTATCAGTATCATACAAACGCGTTCTTTTGTACTAGATTTATAGAACAATGTCATGTCTGTGAATGAGAAGCTCAGACTGCAAATTTTGTTCGCCATTTATAAACCTTGTTACACGCTATTTGTCCTATAAAGGGTCTCATCAGGCTATGAATACGCCAGAGAAGCGTTGATATATTTCTAGGATAATCTTTTTTCTTTACCTTTATTGTTGTTTCAATTCTGCATGAGGTGATGTGCTGACAATTGTATGAAATTTGCTCTTCAATTAAAGATGTATGTAATTTTAAAGTGATATAATGAATCAAAAAAGTGTAATTGTGATTTTAAAATTATATATGGAGATGAGAGCTTTATGTAGCCTTCTGGCAGATTAAAATTGTGTACCGGACCGAGATTCGAATCTGGTTTCTTTATTTGCTGGAAAACGCACTAGCGACTGAACTACCCAGGGGGCGTGGCTGTTGAAGTGCCCTCACATGTTTAGTACCGACAGCACCTCTGTCGTACCTTACAAACTTAATGAAGTTCTCCAGCATACCGTACGGACTAGCATCCCTGGAAGAAAAGATATTCCGTAGAAATTGCACAGGCACGCTTCAGGCGATTATTGCGGAAATGAATTTTCGCTGTACAGCGCAGGGTGCGCTGATCTGCAATTTAATGACCGGTACTCGAACTCAGAATCTTTGCCATTCTCGGTCTATGCGTACTAAATGTAGTATTTCGCGGTGCTTCCTTGTTTCGGATTCCATCAGCTGAGCTTGGGCTTCATTTCCAGTGCTCTTCGATTTTCTTCTCAAAGTTTGTGAACACGCTTTTCTGGAAGTGCTGCTACGAGCTGCTGAATGTGTATATTTTAGTGGGATCTTTCCGATAATTCACTCGGGTTACGAACTACCTATTACGAGTGCAGAAACGAGAAACGTTACGAAGAGTGCAACAGCTGCTAACAGAAGGATAGGATATTTTCCCGATCTGTGCTAAAATTACGCAAATGGGTGAATATAATTCACGATTGAAGCAGTACGCGTTAATTACTGAATTTTGATGAAAAAAATTGATGTCTGCTGAAAATACTATCCACTGAAGGCGGTACTGTTGACTGAAAAAAATTGCTTCCATAACTTTAAAAAAATTGTTAAGAACGTCAGACGAGAAAAGGAAAGGCGAGTGGGGGTTGACTGGAAATATGTCGGATTAGGGGCTGTGTAATATCTTTCGTCTGTGACTCTCCAGTTTCTCTCGGCATTAATACGACCCGATCGCAGTGTAGAACGGAAGTGTGACACAGAGTGTATCTGCCACGAATTGGAACACCTGAAGGCGGTTTTCCGTTAAGACTGCTTGCACACAACAACGTATCCGGCTGGCGATAGGCCGTACACCGACAGGAAAACCGCACCAAAGGGAAGAGGAACTTGTGAATGCCGTAGCTGCTGTCTCTCTTCCACGCGAATCTGACAAATACTGAAGATTCGCTGAATTACGGCTGTTTTAAATCCGTCTGTGAAACCGCAGGAACTCCTTGGGAGCATCAAGTCTGGCAAATGTCATCTTAACGCGCCAGTAGGTATGGAGGGTAGATGCTGGTAGGATTGAAAAATATTGTCGCGAATACCGGCGGGCCCACCAGTCGCAGACGCTCAGTGTCCGTGTTAGACGCAATGATTTGAAACGTTGCACTGTTAGATGTCGAAACTGGAGCAGCATGAAGGGCACGTGCAGCAGACATCAAAGACGCATGAAGTGCACTCTGTGCTGTCAGATGCAAATTGTTATCATTGCAGCATAGCCGCGTGGCAGCAGTAACGGTATTTTCATTCTGTATTCAAGCAAAGGATACGTAGCGGGTTTTCAGAAATGGCACTTAAATGTTGTTCGTTTGTAAGAAGATCGTGTTATGCCTCTAGTAAAATAACTAAGGTGCTAACTACCCGAAATATGATTAATTAAAAGACGAAAAGGGATACCCGTATAACGTGCCCTTTCGTCTTAGCTGTTTATTCTGCTATTTTAAGCGAAATATAGTAAGCCTGCTGTTACCTGTCTGATAAATGTTAATGTTTATGCAAAGTAGAATTTTTGTATGTCCCAACTATTCAATCTGACTGCCTTTATGAATGGCATCTGACTGCAAGGAAAGTTACGCACAGCTTCTGCGACTTGCAAACAATACTGACATTCCTGTGTCGTCTTCTTCGTCTGAAGAACTATGTTGCAACTCCTGCGATTCGAATCAGTTCTTTGTTACTTTAATATGAGGTTGAGCTTGGATGGAGTGCGTCGATCCTTTTTCTGTCGTAAATTCGAAGACAAATGAGATACTCAAACAAGAGGGAACTACTATCATACCTAGTACATTAACATTTACTATTTCCACTATTATATCGTGACACCGGCTGTTACCATACACTGCCATTACTCTTGCACAACATGTTTTCACTATGTTGCACTCTTCGAAAACATACCTGTTCAGTTTTCAGTATTCAGGACTATGTTCTGCCTTCAGTATTCTGTCTCAAACTGCACTCGTGTCCAAAATTGAAGCAACAAACGGAAATTTTCCAAGCTTGCATTTATTTTGTCACAGAACAGGTGATGGGAAAGTAGAAACAGTGTGAATAACACAGAACGTAATCAACTGCAACATGCATAACGGTAGACAAAAATGATCTTCATTTTTTTTCCCCTCTTAAAGGATTTCCATACACATTCTGACAATTGATTAATGTGCTCAGTATGAGTTTTGACCACCTCTGACACCAATACAGGCATGACAACGACGGGAAACGATATGAAGTATGTCATCAATCCCATGTTGAGGCAAAAACGCCCATCTTTACTGCAGAGGTGCTAGCAAGTGTTGGAGAGTGGTTGGTGGATGCTGACGTGATGCAAGCCGTCTCCCTAGTGCATCCCAGACACGCTCTGTGGGATTCAAATCGGGAGAGCGAACAGGCCACACCCTGCGTGCAATATCTTTCGTAAAAAAAAAAAAAAAAAAAAAGAAGACACCCGTGCCCTATGAGATCGAGCATTATCTTTCATCAATATCAATACGAAATCTGGGTCCACAGCACCTTGCAACAACAACGCGTCAGATCCCAAGATCTCACGATACCTGAGAGCTGTTAGATATTGCAGATTCACTCGTACAACATCATGAAGAGGTGTTGGAGTGCTCAACATAATCCCGGCCCACACCATTAGGGATCCTTCGCGATATCTGTCTCTTTCGACATTGTTTGAGTCTCGAAATCGTGTTCCACATTCCCTCCAGGTGCGAATCCGTCCAGAATCACACTCCAGACCAAATTGGGACTCATCCGTGAAGAAAAGATTGGCCCACCGTTCGACAGCCCAGGTGGCAAGTCGACGGCTCCAATCTAGACTTTCTCTTCTGTGAAGACACGCCAGAGATGAACAGACAGGACGTCCCCAACAATAAAGGCCACTCTGCTGAAGCCTTCTGTACACCTTTTTCCTCGATGCAACATGTCCAGTGGATGGTGCGGGAACAGATGCCAGTTCAAGTGCAGTAGTAAGACGGTACCGTCGTGCCCTTACAGCCGAGTAACTGTCTACGTGGTCTGACCTGTCCTGGTCTCTGGGATACAGCTTCGGTCTCTACAGACCGCCGCCTCATCCGAGAAATAACAGAGCGATTCACTTTAAGGCACCGGGCCACACCAGTTTGCGACTGTCCTGCTTCCATTCTTCCTATGGCCCTCCACAGCTGAGAGTCTGTCGGCGTCTTCTCTGTGTCATACTGCACCGTCTGTGACTGTGCACACAGCGGCTGTGGATGTGGGAGTACCCGGCACACACTACACCGTTTGATAGGTGCCCTGACGTCACTGCTGGCGTGGCTGTTCGTTGATCGGATGCCATCTTCCGTGCAGAACACGATCGTAATATCTGTTGACAGTTTGTATTTATGATTACATGGTGGATTAGAGACAGGACGGGGAAACAGCGATTTGTTGCTTTAATTTTGGACAGCAGTGTATTAATTTATCGTATTTGTTCACATAATTGGACCTCACTCGCCAATGTTCGCTACCGTCCAGTTCCAGCTTCTTCTCCTCCCCAACTACCTCTGACTGCCCTGCTCGGTGTCACTCTCCAGGGATATTTCTTCTCGGCTGACGCTAGTGGGTAACGTTCCTACGTCGTGCGTGTGGTTCAGTGGCCACGTGCAACTCATTCAGTTGGACGCCTCACAACTACCCCAGTTATCCAACTGGAGAAAGCTGACCTACATTTTAACGTTGAATCCAAACCACTTGTCATTCGATGCGACTCCTCATGTTGTTGAGAAGTGAAGACTTAACTAAAGGCAGACTGAAAATTTCCGTGGCCGTACCGGGATTGGATCCCACGACTTCTCGCTTTCCAGGCACTAGCTTTAACACGATACAACCAGATACGACGGTATGTGTGATGATTTCCACTTATTACAGCACATGGTTTAACACGATTTAGCTATAAATGCGGTACTCTCGCAAGAGTTTCATTTTGCGAGTGATGCTTTCTTCTAACCAAACTGCTACATGCTCTGGAGACTGAATCCCGGGTTAATTAACATGTTATTTGTCGCATATCACGCTTAACTGTTGGTCACTAAATGAGAGGTAAGGTAACATTGGAGCTTCTCGCAGATACCATCACCGTACATCCAGCATCACTAATGACCCGGCGTCTGATGTGTGAAGAGCACCAGCGAATACGTCATGCATTAAACACGTTCACAGGCTCGTCCACCTCATCCACCAGCAGATAAAACACACACACACACACACACACACACACACACACACACACACACACACGACGACAAGCAGCTGATCGAATTTCGGTGTACCCGTAGGCGGTTCTTACTTTTCTTCCCGGAAGAAACTGGTTTTGTTTGCTACGAAGACTTTTACTTCCATTTGTTTCAAGTATCCCCTTACAGTAATTTACGGATTTTACGGAAGAGCAATGAGAAGACTGTAAGTTTTAACTGTCCTGCGGCTGGGTGCGCCGTTCTCCGAGGAGAGGCGTGGCTGCAGTTACACGTGAGGGTAGCCAGGTTGAGGCGGGGCGGGGCCACAGCGGCACGAATGTGTCCGCTGCTAGCAGGACGGGATTTACGAGGACGATTTGCGTCGCTGAGAGGAGCACGGGCTCCGCGAAACCCGTTCCCCAACCCCGGGAGCGTCGTCCGGGCGCCTCACACACTCCTAACGGCGCACGCTTGCTTAGGCGACACAAGAGTCAGGCGTTGCGGTGGGTGGGGGCGTGCTTTTCTATACCTACGTGCCCTCCACAGCAAAAGACACAGCTACGGATCCTAACACGGACTGCGGTTCGCTTTTAACTTCCAGAATTAAATTTCGTTCTACGCAGAGAACGTGCTGATTTCTAGGCAGATTTAAAACTGTGTACCGGACCGGGAGTCGAAACTAGAACGTTTGCCTTTCGCGGGCAGGCACACTTCTGAGTGACACAGAAGATACCAGATTAGGTGCTGAGGACATTAAAGGTCTGGGGAGCGAGGAAGGCGTTGGTCATTGGATAGCTCAGCTGCTAGAACACTTGCTCGCAACAGTCATGGGTCCCAGGTTCGATTCCCAGTCTGGCACACAGTTTTGATCTGTCAAGGAGTTAGCAAAAACTTATCTAATTATGCTTTATCATTAGGATAAGAACATATCCGTCTGTTTCAAATCAGTATTTTATTTGCTTGTACCACACATGTTTCGTCTGTTCATCCTAGGAATCTTCAGCGGTCTATAATAAACAGAAAAAGTATTTAATTGTATACCAGGTGTACAAGTATGGAACCGGAATTTGGTTGCAATAATTACACATCTGTTGTTTGAAACTGATAAACAATATTCTATTGAAAATAATCTCCATTGCTATTTATACATTTCTCCCACCTCTCCAGCAAGCTATGAATGCCACGCCAAAAAGCTGTTCTTCTTTTGAACCGAACCACTCAGCGAACCATTTTCGTACATTCTCATGCGGATTGAAGCGCCGTTCAGCGAGAGCAGAAACAGATGGTAATCGGATGGATCCAAGTCTGGAGAAAAATCCACACGCCCTAGTATTTCCCAACGGAACGCCGCGATCGTTTCCCAGATCCGTTTTGCTGTGTGTGATGGGGAGTTATCACGGAGCAATATGACTTTGTGTTGCCTTTTTCTATATTTCGGTCGTTTTTCACGTAATGCTCGATATGAATCGATCATTTGCTGTTGGTAGCGATCAGTGTTAACGGTTTCACCAGCTCGCAGTAGATGACACCCTTCTGATTCCACCAAACACACAGCATTGTGTTCTTTCCAAAGCGATTTGGTCTTGCAGTGGAAGTCGATGTTTCGCCTGGATTCACCCATGATTTACGACGCTTAGGATTCTCAAAATGTATACATTTTTTCATCGCCTGTCACTATTCGATAGAAACGACGAGCAGCATTTCACAAGCAGTCTTTCGATTTGGTTGCTGTCTTTCATTCAGTTCATGTAGAACGCATTTTCCCACTTTCTGCACTTTTCCCATAGCTTTCAACCGACGAGAAAAGGCTTTCTGTGTGACATCCAATTTTTCCCGCTAGTTCCTATTGAGTTTGAGTATCATCGTCATCCAATAAAGCCTGCAATTCATTGTCTTTGAACTTTTTATGTAGTTTGCCGCACTCGTTGTTTCTCACCTAAAGTTATCACTAATGAATGTTTTGAACCACTTGAAACACTGTGTTTTCACAAGAACATGTTGGACGAGAACTTCGACAAACATTCGATGCAATTCTGCAGCAGTTTTCTTCAAATAATAATAGAAAACCAATGTTGTCCTCAAGTCGTAGTTCGTAGGAACAAAACTCGACATGTTTACGGGTTTGAAACAGATACTGATGTATACAACTTAGTTTACTGTGTGTTGACATTCCTCGTCAGCCATTACAGGAAGCAGATGGCGCTGCAGACGCGGTCTCACGAGCCTTACGCTGACGGCTAGCACCATCTATAGGGAAATTCCGATTTCATACTTCTACACCTGGTATACTTTGATGGAAGACATGTAGTCATTCTCGGCAGCTCATCTAAATGATCTAACTATTTACAATTACATTGCGTAACTGAATTAAAGGATAACTTGTTTTCGAAACCCCCGTAATTATGAACCATTACGAAGCAATAGTTTGAAATTTCGTTCAAAGATGGTTCTGAGCACTATGGGACTCAACTTCTGAGGTCATTAGTCCCCTACAACTTAGAGCTAGTTAAACCCAACTAACCTAAGGACATCACACACATCCATGCCCGAGGCAGGATTCGAACCTGCGACCGTAGCGGTCTCGCGGATCCAGACTGCAGCGCCTAGAACCGCTCGGCCACTTCGGCCGGCCGTTCAAAGATGTCTACAACCTTCCTCTGTAATGGTGGAAAAGCGTGGCGCCCTGCCACGTCATCCTCGGGCTCGACGAGGCTTCATCCAGCATCGTGTCGACACATGCAAAAAATGGATGTGTCACATCATGAGGTATTTACAACCTACATTTCATGCCTTCTTTTGACGCCTCGACGATGGAGCTCAGAACTGCGACGCCCAGCGTTGAAATCAGGCGGTTTTTTGTCGGTGGGCGAGGAAAACATTTCAGGTAGGCAAACCGCACCCACGGGTGTAGAAAGGGTAGCCGAACCCTCAGGCGCTAGAGCAGCCGCCATGCTCAACTGGTGACGAAACTTCTGACAGGAACATAATTATGTAACGTGGCAGTAAAGCTACGTTGGTGGCACCGAGGGTGTTGCCCGAATTCGGGGTCTTGGAGGGACCTACTGCCGTTTTCTTCACGCACGTGCTAATGTTGCGCATCCACGAGATCACGCTCCAGCAGGGCGGAAAATGTGAGGGCTGAAAAAAGCATAAGTACCTTTTACAGCTTCGGATCACGCTCTAATTTCGTGGAAAGGTTTTGGACCGTTCCCAGTGGTTCCAACCTGTACACGAGAGCTAAAATTGCTGTCGCGCTGTACTCCAAAGCGGTACGATCACGTTTGATGGGGATACCGCCCCACATTATCCTTACACAGGGTTGAAAAAGTCCAAGGGCGCCAACAGTGTCAAAGGATGTAAAGAACATCTTCCTGCTGCTCAACGCACAGCGAACTGTCGTTTGCGACCGCAAAATGTATGGGAATCAACGACCCAGGTAAAGGGGTGATTTCATTGCCGACCTTTGTGCCATCCACTGAGGCCTTTTCGTGTCGATTCTGAGCACCGATGTGATAAAAAAAAAACTTCGTGATTTTAACGCTGGGTGTCACGGTACTAAAACCCTCACAGAGACGTCAATAGAAATGGTGAAATGTGGGTAACAGGGACTGTGACTTTTTTTTTTTTTTTTTAAATGTCGATATCTCGCTGTTCGAATCGTCGCTGGGCCTGAGGATGACGTCGCAGGTCACGACGCTTTTACGTCGCTACAGACTAAGGTTGTAGGTACTTTGAGGCAAATTTCAAACCTATGCGTGGCAACAGGAGACAATTATGGGGCATGGAAAAAGTGATCCTTTAATTTTGTTGTGCAGTGTATATGGTTGTGTTTGTTACACTGACATTCTTTTCATGTATCCATGTGTTCTTTTGGATCTACTACCTGCATGAAGTACAGGCTTCTTCCAGCTAGTGGATTGCATTTAAACATAAGCTGCCAAGAACCACGAACGGACGTCATGTCGCCTCTACCAGAGTCGTATGGCGCGATCGATGGTTTGCTGTGAGTTAGATCGCACTTGATTTGAATTTGGGGCTTGGGGAACCCGTTTCTGGCTGAGGCCAGTGCACCACATAGGCTCCACTAGTCGACGGCCGACTTTTTTCCTTGTTACGGTATATTGATAATTTTTATTTATGGACCGTCTGACAGCAACTGAATAAAACACAATTTTAGTGCCATACGCGTTTCGCCTTTATTTTATGCAAGGCATCATCAGTGGCCTGGAATATGTACATATGTTAGCTATTTTATTTACATTTTTGTAACTGTGCCTATAGGTTATAAACAGTTCTGGTGGTTGGTATTTCCAATTAAGTAGTAATGTTTTGAACTGTACTTACAGGTTGCGTAGACAGTTTCTTACATATTACGCTCCTGTTGCATTTTTGGTGTTGTTCTTCTTCCTATGAACGCCAATTTGCTGTTTTTTCCACATTCCACAGCACTATGCACTGAACGCTTGTTTTAATGCAATGTTTTGGTTTCTGTTGCCGACTGTCAAATGTTTTTGCCAAAGATCGAATATTACTGCCAAACTTATGAGTGTAACTATTGAAGTATCTGTGGTCTGTTCGTGTATGTATTTGTGTGTGTGTGTGTGTGTGTGTGTGTGTGTGTGTGTGTGTGAGTATGAGTGTTTTTTGGTGTGGTATTAATTTAATTTAATTTTATTTTATTTATTTATTTATTTTTGTTTTTGTCCTGTGTATGTGTGTGTTTTGGTGTGATATATATATTTTTTGTGCTGTGTGTGTTTTATTTATGGACCGCCTGACAGCAACTGAATAAAACACAATTTTAGTGCCATTTTTTTTGGGGGGGTGGGGGGCTGTGTATGTGTGTGTGTTGTCAGTTCTACACAGAGCTGAGAGGCTGGAACGGGCACGTGAAGATCGTCAGTAAACCATGAACAGTCACGGCGTGTAGAGTGGTCCGATGGAGCTAGGGACCGTGCACGTCAACAGGGTCGTGTCCAGGTAGGAGAAAGCTGAGTAATGCTCTGTAACATGTTCGCCTCGTCACAATTAGGCCCTGTTTTTGGTTGTAGGGACCAATGCAGAGCATCTGCACCGCTCTCCGGCATTAGAGAACCTTGATGGAGTTGCCATCTCTTAACAGGACTGAGGGACATTCAGTCATCTTTGCTTTCACGCAGGTGGCTTCATGAATAGTCCAGTAAATTGACGACTATTGCCTGGCTGCCAACTCATCTGATCTTAACCTAGTCAAGGTTTTAACAGAGTCAGTCGATAGCTGTGTATGCTCAATGAACCCAACGCCTACTAGATAAGAGCATTGAAGGGTACCACTGTAAGATGCGTGAATCAGAATCTTTCAGGACTCTTTTACACCTCTGCGAGTCCGTGCCACTATGGATTACTGCAGATTTCAGGGCTCGCAGAGGGGCATGTTCTTTTGTTGTTGTTGTTGTTGTTGTTGTTCCCAGTCCAGGGACTGATTTGATGCAGCTCTCCAAGACACTCTATCCTATGTGAGCTTCTTCATCTCCAAGTATCTACTGCAACCTACATCCTTCTGAATCTGCTTAGTGTATTCATCTCTTGGTCTCCCTATACGATTTTTACCCTCCACGCTGCCCTCCAATGCTAAATTTGTGATCCCTTGATGCCTAAGAACATGTCCTACGAACCGATCCTTTCTTCTAGTCAAGTCGTGCCACAAATTTCTCATCTCCCCAATTCTAGTGATTACCTCCTCATTAGTTATGTGATCTACCCATCTAATCTTCAGCATTCTTCTGTAGCACCACGTTTCGAAAGCTTCTATTCTCTTCTTGTCTAAACTATTCATCGTCCAACTTCCATATATGGCTACACTCTACTCAAATACTTTCAGAAAAGACTTCCTGACACTTAAATCTATACTCTATGTTAACAAATTTCTCTTCTTCAGAAACGCTTTACTTGCCGTGGCCAGTCTACATTTTATATCCTCTCTACTTCGACCATCATCAGTTATTTTGCTCCCCAAATAGCAAAACTCATCTACTACTTTAAGTGTCTCATTTCCTACTATAATTCCCTCAGCATCACCTGATTCAATTCAACTACATTCCATTATCCTCGTTTTCCTTTTGTTGATGTTCATCTTACTGTTCATCTTATATCCTCCTTTCAAGACACTGTCCATTCCGTTCAACTACTCTTCCAGGTCATTTGCTCTCTCTGACAGAATTACAACGTCATCGGCTAACCTCAAAGCTTTTATTTCTTCTTCATGGATTTTAATTCCTACTCCAAATTTCTATTTTGTTTCCTTTTCTGCTTGCTCTACATACAGATTGAGTAACATCGGGTATAGGCTACAACCCTGTCTCGCTCGCTTCCCAACCACTGCTTCCCTTTCATGCTTCTCGACACTTAAGACTCCCAAATTGTAAATAGCATTTCGCTCGTTGTATTTAACCCCTGCCACCTTCAGAATTTGAAAGAGTGTATTCTAGTCAACATTATCAAAAGCTTTCTCTAAGTCTACAAATGCTAGAAACGTAGGTTTGCCTTTCCTTAATCTATCTTCTAAGATAAGTCAAAGGGTCAGTATTGCCTCACGTGTTCCAACATTCCTACGGAATCCAAACTGATCTTCCCCGAGGTCGGCTCCTATCATTTTTCCATTCGTCTGTAAAGAATTATCATTAGTATTTTGCAGCTGTGACTTATTAAACTGATAGTTAGGTAATTTTCACATCTGTCGACACCTGCTTTCTTTGGGATTGAAATTATTATATTCTTCTTGAAGTCTGAGGTTATTTCGCCTGTCTCATACATCTTGCTCATCAGATGGTAGGCTATCAGTAGTTCTGATGGAATGTTGTCTACTCCCGGGGCCCTGTTTCGACTTAGGTCTTTCAGTGCTCTCTCATACTCTTCAAGCAACGTTATATCTCCAATTTCATCTTCATCTACATCCTCTTCCATTTCTATAATATTGCTCTCAAGCACATCACCCTTGTATAGACCCTCTATATACTTCTTGTATCTTTCTGCTTTCCCTTCTTTGCTTAGAACTAGTTTTCCATCTGAGCTCTTGATATTCATACCAGTGGTTCTCATTTCTCCAAAGGTCTCTTTAATTTTCCTGTAGGCAGTGTCTTATCTTACCCCTAATGATATATGCCTCTACCTCCTTACATATGTGCTCTAGCTATCCCTGCTCAGCCATTTTGAACTTCCTGTCGATCTCATTTTTGAGACATTTGTATTCCTTTTTCCCTGGGTCATTTAATGCATTTTTATGTTTTCTACTTTCATCCAGTATCTCTTCTGTTACCCAAGGATTTCTACTACCTACTTCATCCTCTACTGCCTTCACTATTTCATCTCTCAGAGCCACCCATTCTTCTTCTACTGTATTTCCTTCCCCCATATTTTTCAGTCGTTTTCTTATGCTCTCTCTGAAACTATCCCATCTCATTATATTCCCACCTTTTTGCAGTTTCTTCAGTTTTGATGTACGGCTCATAACCAACAGATTGTGGTCAGAGTCCACATCTGCCCCTGGAAATGTCTTACAATTTAAAACCTGATTCCTAAATTTCTATCTTGCCATTATACAGGGTGAATCACTAACTATTACCACCAAGGATAACTCCAGAATTATGATAGTAGCTGAAAAGTTTATGGGACAAATGTGGATGGGGGAACGGGGGCCGTAATATGACGTTCGTTTTTTGTTGATAGGTGGGGTCGCTTCAGAGATATGAAGGTCAACTTTGTTTTTTTAAATGGGATGCTGTAGTTTGGAGCGTATTTTCTGATAGCGGCTATCGAGACGAATCCAATGATGTGTAACAGTAAGGTCTTTGAGGGTCAACGAAAGTCAGAAGGTGGCATGAACGTCTGTTTACAGAAGGTGTTCGAAGTGATGACCATTGGTATCAGTGCAGTGGTGCGATTTTCTTATCACGAACTGAGTGGTATTCCTTATCACTTCGGCTCTTACCGAAGCACAAAACCGTCGAATGGTGTTCACACGTTAGATGTATACGCCGTATTCGGCGAATATTTACTATTTGCATGATATACAAAACAGAATTGTCAGATCACGTGCTTCGATAAGTGCCGAAGTGATGAAGAATACCACTCAATCCACGATAAGACGATTGCAGCACTGCATTGATACCAATGGTCATCACTTCGAACACCTTCTGTAAACAGACGTTCATGCCACCTTCTGACCTGACCCTCAAAGACCTTACTGTTACGAATCATTGCATTTGTCTCGATAGCCGCTATCGGAAAATAAGTACCAAACTATAGCATCCCATTTAAAAAAACAAAGTTGACCTTCATATCTCTGACGCGACCCCACCTAGCAACAATAAAAAAAGTCATATTACGGCCCCCGTTGTCCCACAAACCAAGTGTTAGCTATGATTAAGTTATGTTCTGTTCAAAATTCTACCAGGCGTCTTCCTCTTTCATTCCTTAGCCCCATTCCATATTCACCTACTACTTTTCCTTCTCTTCCTTTTCCAACTATCGAATTCCAGTCCCCCATGACTATTAAATTTTCGTCTTCCTTCACTATCTGAATAATTTCTTTTATCTCATCATACATTTCTTCAATCTGTTCGTCATCTGGCCATATAAACTTTTACTACTGTGGTAGGCGTGGGCTTCGTGTCTATCTTGGGCACAGTGATACGTTCGCTATACTGTTCGTAGTAGCTTACCGGCGCTCCTAGGTTTTTATTCATTAGTAAACCTACTACTGCCTTACCCCTATTTCATTTTCTGTTTGTAACCCTGTATTCACCCGAGCAGAAGTCTTGTTCCTCCTGCCACCGAACTTAACAAATTCCCGCTATATCTAACTTTAACCTATCCATTTCCATTTTTAAATTTTGTAACCTACCTGTCCGATTAAGGGTTCTGATATTCCACGCTCCTATTCGTAGAACGCCAGTTTTCTTTCTCCTGATAACGACGTCCTCCTGAGTAGTCCCCGCCCGGAGATCGGAATGGGGGACTATTTTACCTCCGGAATATTTTACCCAAGAGGACGCCACCATCATTTAACCATACAGTAAAGCTGCGTGCCCTCGGGAAAAATTACGGCTGTAGTTTCCCCTTGCTTTCAGCCGTTCGCAGTACCAGAACAGGAAGGCCGTTTTGGTTAGTGTTACAAGGCCAGATCAGTCAATCATCCAGAGTGTTGCCCCTGCAACTACTGAAAAGGCTGCTGCCCCTCTTCAGGAACCACACGTTTGTCTGGATTCTCAACAGATACCCCTCTGTTGTGGTTGCACCTACGGTACGGCTATTTGTATCGCTGAGGCACAGTGAGAGTACTGGTTCACTGTGATTATGTCTGCCCAGGAATGCCCCGCCCTCTCTCATTTCAATCCTATAACAATGATAAATACTTCTACTCCCTTCTGTCTCTCCTCCATTTGTTTGTTTTCTGGTCTCTTTTTCTGATATTCAACATGCATCTTGTAAATTTTGTATATTCGTACACCCTGAAAGGTTACCGTCAAACCTCCTTGCCTAGGGACGCCAGATGAAAGTTGATGTCGTCAGGCCCTGAATGAAAATTGCGCAACGGATAAGTGGGGAGGGGAGCTTGAGAGCGCTACCTAGAGAGCGTGCCCTATCCTGTACGATACTAGGCAAGGGGCTGGAGGGCTCACGCTGATGTATGGGTTCCTGCATTCTATATCTTTTATCTTAGATTAATTCCTTTAACTTGACTTCTTTGTGATTTTTAATGTATGTTAAAGATTGATGACAATTGATTACTTATTCATTTTAAACATTCTCACTCGACTTTACAGCGATTGGAGCAATTGTTCCAGTTTACAGATATTACAATTTTACAACTTATAGCTCGGGTATATTATATACTAATGTGCACGCACATTTCTACGGGTAAGACGGAATTGCGTTGGCGAAATGTATACCACCAAAGTCTCCCAATATTTTACATAGGACATTCACTATGTGAGGAGGATAACGCGCAAACTAGGAACCAGATACATTAACACAGGGGGTCAAATTTCCGAAATTAAACGAGCACATTCATTTCGTTACACAATCCGAAGCTGGACATAAAAGAATTAGTACAAATATTCAAATACCTCTCTTCCATGCTTGAACATTGAGACAGACGCACTGGGGAGACGTCTGCTCAATTACCCGTCTTCTGTAGCACTCCCTGAATATGGCGGGCACCCGGAGGTCTTCCTGGGCCCCGGTGGAGGGGGTGGTCGAACCACTTGGCCGTGACCAACCTCTCCACCCCAAATCTTGTGACACTGGAAAGTCTTTCACTTTTACCTGCCTGTGCTGTCTCTCTGATCCCCTACCCAGGAGTAAGGTTGGCACTACTATACTACAGAGCTACTTCCCAACAAAGATTTGGCCACGCTTTACGGAAAGGTGTGCGGAGGATTAGGAAAGTTCATGTGCAGATTCACATTCACGTACAAGAAATGCATAATACACGACACGTATAAATACGTATTATGAAGCCTGACACATGGGTTCTGTTGCACCCGTGGCCGGCCGCGTCGTGTAATAAAATTGACTGCGGAGCCGCCTCTGTTTCTATTTCCCGGTGCAAGCGGGCAGCGAAACCTGCTGCTTATAGAGCGGAAACTACTGTACCGTTTCAACCCCTATCGATATTTTGCCGGCAGCGAGGTTCTTACGCATGTGCGTGCACTTAGCGCCTCATTACCCTGCCGGGCCAGCCTTCCCCGGCCCGCTCGCCACTGTGTGGAGGATGGCCTGGCCGTCGGATCCGCGACTCAGGTCCGTCGCTTCGGCCGGCGGGCGGACCCCTACCGTATGTTTTTCGCGGCCGCTGCCCGCCAGCCCACAAGAGCGGGATTCCGCGGCGTGCCAGAACCGCAGGCCAGTTCCGCGGTGCTCTCTGACGGATATGACTCGAAGATCTGATGCCCGCCCGCCGTTCCCCTCTAGCGTGCTGTACCCGCCTGCCGGATCTAGCTCTCCGATCCGCCCACAGGCCGGCTCCGTTCTTGTGTGGGCGCAAATCGGCTGATTTTCCTCATTTATCCGCAGACTCAGGACAGCCCTGGAGGCCACGGGCGACGTATTTCAGGAGTTGTGGCTGTGTCTCACAACAAATACGTAGTACAGTGTGGCACTTTATTTCGTTTTACGTACTGTAGTACGTTTTTCCACTTTCAAAGTAGTTAATGTCGTCGATGGAAAGAGTGGACCATGCTAGGAAGAAAATGAAGGCAGTCGCCCGCTGTTTGAGCCTTTGTGGAGTACAGTAATTTGTAATACCTGTCCGCCCCCCTGGGTGAGTGGTCAACTTATCTGACTACCGTGCAACGGACCCAGGTTCGATTCCCGGCTGGGTCGGAAATTGTCTCCACTCGGGGAGTGGCTGTTTTGCTGTCCTCATCAACATTTCATCATCATTGACACGCGTGTTGCCCAATGTGGCGGCAACTAAAAAGACTTGCAACTCGGCGACCAGCCATCATCAATGCCATACGATCATTTCACTTTTTTTTTTAATATCTCTATTCTGGTCATGGTCCACTACCTTTACTACCTTTACTAAAACTTGCTGCCATCTGAAAATCACTCATTCATCAGCCTCGAATTTCGAGTATCACCTACATTTATTTGATTGTCATGTTAAAACTTGCTTCTTTTGGCAAAACAGAGCGGAGTTCACACAATGTCACTTCACTAACATTCGAATTCAATTGCAGTTGCTATAGAATACTGAAAGAGTGGTTTATTAACCAAGATACCGAGGATAAATCAGGTCAAAGCTTAAGAAAAAATGGTTCAAATACAGGGTGGCGCACGAAATGTGTTACCATTTTGTTTTTGAATATAAACTTTATTGTCAATACAAACTGAAAGGAACATATACTACAATGAAGAGCCGTCCATGGAGATTTCTTCTAACTCAGCACATGCTCAATATGTCCACCATTTCGTTTCCTAACTTCCTTCAAACGAACACTACGGCCCATGTCTTCCGTAATTTCACTGCAAGCTTGAAGAATAAGTCTTCTGAGCTCCATTAAATCACGTGGACGTTTCCGGAAAAATTTTTCCTTTAGGCACCCCCCAAAGAAAAAAGTCGCATGGATTGAGGTGTGGGCTATTGGGGGGCCAATTTTGTCCGTTATTGAAGCGACCTGGAAGCCCGAGTGAAATGATACGCATCTCGAAATGCTCGTGTAAAAACTCCAACACAGGTGGCCTTGCTCCATCTTGCATGAACCACTGCGTGTTGAAGGGCAAGGCTGTAGCAAGAAGCTGTGGAATGAAGCTATTGCGAAGCGTGCTCAAATAACGCTCGCTGTTCACAGTTTCTTCAAAGGAAAAGGGTCCAATAAGTCCGTGACTGGAAATTGCTGCCCACGCTGTAATCCTCGGAGCATAATGTTGTCGTTCGTGAAGCACTTTTGGGTTTTCAGTGGCCCAAAAGCGTACCTTTTGTTTGTTAACCACACGGTCTAAATGAAAATGCGCCTCGTCTGAAAACCAAACGTTGTTGAGAGTTTCTTCCCTATCCTCCGCCCACTGAGCAGACAGTAGTCTCTGCTGCTTGTGTTATACAGTGAGCTTCTGTGCACAGGTCATCTTGTATGGGTACATATGGAGGTCACTTTTAAGAATGCGTTGAACGGAGCGTCTGGATATTCGCAGTTGCACTGCTGCCTTTCTACACGATTTCCCGGGACTTCTCTGTACAGTAACTCGTACCGCTTCAATATTCTCCGGCGAACAAACAGGCTTAGGACGAAGTCGCTTCGCTTCCAGTACTGTTCTTTCTTGTAGAAATGTATCGTACAACCTGTGCATGGTCTGCTTGTAAGGAACCCATCGTGTGTTAAACTGTTGTCGAAAACGCCTCTGAGTCACAACAAGGCTTTTCGTTTCGTGAAAAAGTAACACAATTGCCGATCGTTCCTGTGTCGTCAGTCTCCCACTGTCAGCCATTGCTGCTTACTAGTTTCCTAGCGGCACTATCGTGAATTACACGTCATTTCGTAACTCATTGGTTTTTCCAAGCCCTGCTGGTACTGTTGTAGAGATCCCAGCGGGATATCTAATGTGCGTCGTAAATTGTGAAAGAAACAATTGGTAACACATCTCGTGCGCCACCCTGTAGCTCCAAGGAGTATGGGACTTAACACCTGAGGTCTTCAGTCCCATAGACTTAGAACTACTTAAACCTAACTAAGCTAAGGACATCACACACATCCATGCCCGAGGCAGGATTCGAACCTGCGACCGTAGCAGCAGTGCGGTTCCGGACTAAAGCGCCTAGAACCGCTCGGTCACAGCGGCCGGCAAAGCTTAAGAGAAATCACATCATCGGGATAAGTATAAAAGTGGATTTTCTTCACTTACCTTGCTGCAAAGCCACACTGGGAAGTCACGTTTCATCAAGAGTCTGCAGTTACTCGTATACTCCGGTTGATAAGAAACTTCTGCTTGTTTGCCATGTGGCAAAATACTCTCCCCTTTGCGTGCTATCATCTGCCAAAATCTCGTTTCGATGTTTCAAACCTTTTGTGAGATATGAAGGGTGTATGAGGTATTTGATTGTAACTTTGTCGCTAACGCCTGCGATCGCAAATGAGTGCGCTACGTAACATATATTTTCTCGGAATCGCTGATAGATAGTGACTCCTCCCAAGTCTAAAAGAAATTCAGTGTGTTAGCTAAATATCTTATGTAGCAATATATAGTGTAACGTGCTCCAGATGGCATTGGAAGGGTGCCTGAATAAATATAGAAAGTGTTTGTATCGATTGATAATGACTGCAACCCAAAAGACATAGTAATTTGAAGTGAAGAACATAATTAGAGTTACATAAACCACGTGGCATCTTCACCGTTGCAAGACAGTCTCCGCTCACAAAACACTAATGAAACCGACAAAAAATAGTAGGAATCATTCGATGAATGGAGATCGGATTTTTATAGCTCGCCTATGACTCAAATGTGTAACACTGTAAAAACAAATTCTGGCCCACATTATTCGAAACTGGATGAACCACAGTATCACTCATAATGGCTCAGTACAGATGTGAATACCTTGCGTCAGCGTGTCACACCGGAATGTCTTACCTAATTATCCATTGCTCGTGACCAGAGAATGCAAATCGCAATTGTCATAAGATTTCACGTAAAAAACAAAGTTGTTGCTACCAACGAGTTCCTTTATCTGTATGCTTGAGAGCACCCACACTTCCCCCTTGCATCAAACACGCCACAGAAAATAAGTTTCACAGAACAGAACATTACTCTTTGTTTTTTTCATTCAAAAACAGACTATGCTGCTACTGCTCTGACCGCGTTGAATTTCTGTTAGCCGAGTCTGCGCCTACCCAAAGAAAGTCGTTAAGACAAAGCATCGCAACTGAGCAAGTTAGCAAACGTGTAAAACATGAGAATTTGATGTTGATAAACATAACAGGGAAGTTTCAACTTCTAGATCGTCTTTTTCGTCTGCCGAAAAGTCCTACAGACGTGCAGAATTATCAGTTTTTTTTTAATTTTATTTTTATTTATTTTTTATCTTGAGATGTGGTTATGCAATGTGTCGCACCGAAACTTTCTTGTGGTTATTGTGGAAATAAATGATATATTGAAATAAGGGAAGCCCGTGCTCGTTTTTTTTTTGTGATATCATTTGTTATTCCGACTGATACTTTGCGACAACTATTCTCTTACACTGAGATTACCTCTGCCAGTATCTGAATTCACTGCATAACACTTGGTCGAGCGCTTTCACATTCAGTAATCAACACTATCTTCCAAGCCTTAGTATTCTGTCTCGGCAAGGTTAATTATATCATTCTTTCCTCATATAATTCGATATTACTCATCCCGCCTCCACGACTGTCGTTTTTCTATGCCGATCCCCGTCTGCTTGTGCCTGGCGACACCTCCAAGGATACATCTTTACGGCTGACGTCATTTACGCCCTTCGCCACGTAATGCACTATGTTTCTGCGCCTGATACAGGGACTGCGTTACTCTTTCAGTGATTTCATTTTGTGAGCGGTGCTTTGTGCTAATCAATCTATCCCATATTCTGATGTTTGAGTTCACAGTTGCTTTATCTGTTATCTTACAGCTACGAAGTTTAGTTGTTTGCCACTGAATCAGACGTAAGATGACATCGGAGGTTAGCGTAGGTATCGGCGACTTAACTCTGTGTTGAACTTCTGCGTGGTACTTGAACATGGCATCGTGTCTAGCATCTGTAGTACCACGGAGGAATAAGCGCCCCGCCATACGCTACCATTCCCTTTGCCTACCTTCTCAGTGCAGAGTCAGAACGCCAAATAAATCACTCCGTTTGATCTTTATGACGACGACTGCAATATTTTCCGCGTCCACCTACACGTTTTAAAACCCTCGCCCCCCACCCCACCCCACTTCTAGAGCTGCCACCTGCCGTCTGTGAGTGGTTATTGCACGGTGACGTCGAATAGATGGTGGTCAGGTTAATGTAACTGGACTGTATATTGGTATTGAATACATAACCCACTGGCCGCTTACAGTCTCGCATAGTTTTCGAATGGTTTTCTCATTAGTAGTCCAATGCGATAAGTCAACATTGTTAATAGTGAGTCATACAAGTTGAAACATCGAAATATCTTGAGAGTTATGGGCCTACATACCACAAGACAACTGTGAAGATCAAATACGCATGAATGGCGCTGTTGTCAGTGACTCGGCAGAAAACGTTTTTCTAGTCGGAAACACTGTTTGTAACTGCATGCAGTATTGTACGACAAAAAGTGAATACGTTCGCGCTAAAACATTTCTTTCAAATGAGACACGAACTGGAAATTATGACAAAGAAACAGACAGACAGATTTTAAGTGGATTATACCACTACTGCCTGGGGCAAAAGGGCTGTTTTTATGCAGATACTTGTACCACATTCGGCTTTATGGTGCGTAACTCTTACTGTGTTTGTATTCATTCAATCGCAGTATGCTTTGTTTCAGGCACTCCTGCTGTATAATTATGTACAAGTAAAGGCCGTTGTTCTGTGTTGTAGAAAACGAACATACTGCACACTGTCGTTAGGCCTGTCTGTTACTTTTTCATGGGTGTCGTTTTTGACAGGTATGGGTAGGTTAAGTAGTGAATGAAATGGAGTGTTTTGTTTAAGAAAAATTTTAATCCGTTTTGATGTATGGTGAACCCAGAGGAAAAATCACAAATGCTGTCAGTCTTTATACAAAAAGGTTTCCTGCGAGGACACCGTGTAATGCTTCATTTTACAGCTCAGAGGAAGAATTTACCACCAACGAATGCGCACAAGTGAAGGGAAACCTGTGTAGTTGAACTAGTGGGGAAAAATAATGAGACCACACTGTCAGCTACAGCTGCTGTATATCCCCGTATAAGCGGTGAGCGTCTTGATCTGATTCTGCAATATCAGCGACCGGTGTTTTCAAAATATTACGGCGTCGCAAATGTCACTTCTACCATCATCAAAGCGTGGCAAACTTTATTGAAATGAATTTTATATTTACCTCGTGCATTGCCAGTGGGCTTGTGATAGGATAAAAATAAATCGAAATATACACTGAAACGCCAAAGAAACTGTTATAGGCAAGCGTATTCAAATACAGAGATATGCAAACAGCCAGAATACGGCGCTGCGGTAGGCAACGCCTCTATATGACAAGTGTCTGGCGCAGTTAGTAGATCGGTTACTGCTGCTACAATGGCAGGTTTTCAAGATTTAAGTGAGTTTGAACGTGGTGTTATAGTCGGCCCACGAGCGATGGGACAAAATGGTTCAAATGGCTCTGAGCACTATGGGACATAACAGCTACGGTCATCAGTCCCCTAGAACTTAGAACTAATTAAACCTAACTAACCTAAGGACAGCACACAACACCTAGCCATCACGAGGCAGAGAAAATCCCTGACCCCGCCGGGAATCGAACCCTGGAACCCGTGCGTGGGAAGCGAGAACGCTACCGCACGACCACGAGATGCGGACGAGCGATGGGACACAGCATCTCTGAGGTGGCGATGAAGTGGGGAGTTTCCCATACGACCATTTCACGATTGTACCGTGAATGTCAGGAATCTGGTAAAACAACAAATCTCTGGCATCGCTGCGGCCGGAGAAAGTCCTGCAAGAACGGGACCAACGACGACTGGAGAGAATCGTTCAACGCGACAGAAGTGAAACCCTTCCGCAGAGTGCTGCAGATTTCAATGCTGGGCCATCAACAAGCGTCAGTGTGCGAACCATTCAACGAAACATAATTGATATGGGATTTCGTTGCCAAAGGCCCACTCGTGTACCCTTGATGACTGCCCGACATAAAGCTTTACGCATTGCCTGAGCCCGTCATCACCGACATTGGACTGTTGATGACTGGAAACATGTTGCCTGGTCGGACGAGTCTCGTTTCAAATTGTATCGAGCGGATGGACGTGTACAGGTATGCAGAGAACCTCATGGATCCACGGACGCTGCATGTCAACACGGAACTGTTCAAGCTGATGGAGGATCTGTAATGGTGTGGGGCGCGTGCAGTTGGAGTGACATGGGACCCCTGATACGTCTAGATGCGACTCTGACAGGTGACACATCCTGTCTGATCACCTGCATCCATTCATGGCGACTGTGCATTCCGACAGACTTGGGCAATTCCAGAAGGACAATGCGACACCCCACAGGTCCAGAATTGCTACAGAGACGCTCCAGGAACACTCTACTGTGTTGAAATACTTCCGCTGGCCACCAAACTCCCCAGACATGAACATTATCGAGCTTATCTGGGATGCGTTGCAACGTGCTGTTCAGAAGAGATCTCCACCCCCTTCTAATCTTACGAATTTATTTACGACCCTGCAGGATTCATGGTGTCAGTTCCCTTCAGCACTACTTCAGACATTAGTCGAGTCCATCCCACGTCGTGTAGTGGGCAGGTGTACCAGTTCCTTTGGCTCTTCAGTGTATTTCGCCGTGTATTGTTCTCCAATCAGCACAATAGCCGCAATGTGCGCCCTTCGTCAGCTAACATATGGTGCGGAATAATGTTAGCCAAACTCGTTGACCGTTGTTGGTTTGCGGGCATTTTTGATGAACAATAGTAAGTAAGCTTTCTGTCATTACTACTTACAGATTTATAGCCTTCAAAGACCGTCAAATTACGTGGGTGCCAATACAAATTAGTCAGTAAAAGCTGTGGAAGTAACAGACCGAAGTTACGATGATCGATGGATGGGAAGAGATGGTTCAAAGGATTGAGCATCTAGATCATCAGAGGATATAATTCAAGATTTCTTTCCCCAGGGTTTTCAAATGAGGAAATCCACCAGTAAATTGTGTAGCATCTAGTGAAAGTAGGAATGAACGCATTTCAGAGGCTTGCACAGATTCTGGCGAGGAAAAACTGTTGTGTTGTCAGAAATTTTTTACATGATGACTCAATGAATGTATCGATTTTGAAGATAATCATGTAGATCATATGAGGGAATGATTTCTTTTTGGACAGTTCTCCCAGGTCTTGTACAGATTAATTTTTAAAAATAAATAGAAAAATTATTATGCTCCGTTTCGTCCACAGTAAAAATTTGTAGTAGAAAGTAGATAGTATCAGTTTTAGGTCACTGTCATTCATGCGAAGTTTGACCTTCCGACAGATGTAATGTGTTTTTTACACCAGCAGTACCAATCATGACACCTACTGGCATATGGAGTGCTTGACTTCTTTCCACCTGTATCAGAGGCCACACTACTTTTGGACGCTAATAGACCCACATTTCCTTGCCCATTCGCCTTCTGGAGTATCTAGGCATCAGCTGCTCCAGTTGTTCGTTGGTTGATTTGGGGGAGGGGACCAAACAGCACTAATCAGTCCCATCGGATTAGGGAAGGTTGGGGAAGGAAGTCGGCGGTGCCCTTTCAAAGGAACATCCCGCTATTTGCCTGAATCGATTTAGGGAAATCACGGAAAATGTAAATCAGGATGGTTGCATGCGGGTTTCAACCGTCGTCCTCCCGAGTGAGAGTCCATTTTCATCTGCTGCTGTTACATTTAGCATGTGCTACAAACTCCTCCAGACAACCTATGATTCCAGTGTCATTTCTGTGCGAAGCAACTGGAGAATCCATCAGGTTAACACAACCCATGTGCTTACTACATATTCCAATTCAGTGTGGTCTCTCGATTTCTGCAAACTCCTTTTCCTTTCCACTAAACCTGATAGCAATTCCTACTGGTTCTGTACACGCTTAACGCTTATCATTATACAGGACTTACAAGTGAACTGTCAGTCCATGTTGCGACAGTAACTGCTTCCACTAATGTTGCTACTGTGAAACTGCCACGTCCCTGCTTCTGTCATTGCTCCCAATACTTACATTTTCTCTCTGCTCCCCGCAGTCCGTAGCTATGAATCGTGCCAACATACCATATGTTGGGCTCTTTGAGTTTTAACATGAACTGAATGCTGCTGTAGAGATTGTCAACGTAAACCTTGTGGTTCTTTCCATGAATTTACCGTACGCAAATAAAATTTATTTTTTGATTTTTGGCTAAAATTCCTAGCTACATTTAGCATATTTCAGAAATGACTGGGTGCTGTGTGCAATAAAATAGTACTTTACAAAACGATAAAGGGAAAGAAAAAATTCCGTGTGAACTGAAGACAGTAATGGACAGTTATATCGACGTATCAGGTCCTCATACCAAAACACAAATGATTAATACAATAATATATATTACTATTCAGATATTCGCAAACTTTATCAAATAATCCATGATAAATATCAAGAAACGAATTACAAGGACTGAAGTATTTTTTCCACAAATTAATGTAAAACTTTCTCAACAAAGCATCACAGCTACATCAAGAATGGATTGCCAAAACTAACATTCCACGTGCCAACAACTTACACTGCCAGCCAGCAGAGATTCTTTGAACTACTATTTCGCCTCATTTAAGGAGTCTGTGATTTTACGGTCGTATCATACTTAAAAGATGAGAGAAATGAGCCACAAATTACGTGTTCTCATTTGACGGCATCTCGCATGTGAGGTTTAAAGCGAAAAACGCGCGCGAGTAGTTTGGGATCGCTCTAGCCAACTGGCACATAAAACTCCTCTTAAACATTTTTTTGTTACGTGAAAGAAACAGACGTCTTCCGTTGACGCTCTATGTCGCATTAAACGCATTATGAGGCATGTTTGTCGGGACTGACTCCATTTACGCTCCGAGACAACGTAATTGCAAATATCTGCCGCATCATCAGACGAAATACGCCTGAAGACTCCGAGGAGAGGCATCCGTTATGTAGGGTAAGTCATTTAATAGTGTCAACTAAACATAGTATAACTCCACTTTAAAAAAAAAGAACCGTAATTCTTAAATAAATAATCGTGAATTACAAGAAAATGTGAATAACACAGTGTTGACATTATTTTTTTATTTATTTTGTAAAAATTCATCTGTACAAGACATGGGAGAACTGTCCAAAAAGGAATCATTCCCGCATATGTTCTACATGACTATCTTCAAAATCGATACATTCACTGAGTCATCCTGTAAAAAATTTCTGACAACATAACAGTTTTTCCTCGCCAGAATCTGTGCATGCCTCTGAAATGCATTCATTCCTACTTTCACTAGATGCTAAAATTTACTGGTGGATTTCCTCATTTGTAAACCCTGGAGAATGGAATCTGGAGTTATATACTCTGATGATCTAGATGCTCAATTCTTTGTACCATCTCTTACGATCCATCGATCATCGTAATTTCGGTCTATTACTTGCACAGCTTTTACTGACTAATTTGTCTTGGCAACCACGTAATTTGACGGTCTTTGAAGGCTAAATTTGTAAGTAGTAATGACAGAAAGCCTGCTTACGTGAATGAATGTCCTGAGTGTATGAAATAATACGATCATTGTTGTAGTCTTTGATATTAGAAATAAACGTTGTGTGTAAGATGTAGTCATTTTCCTTCTCTGTGCCCGCGTCCGGCCGTCCTCATTTAGGTTTTCCGTGATTTCCCTAAATCGCTTCTGGAAAATGCCAGGATGGTTCCTTAGAAAGGGCACGGACGACGTCCCTTCCCTAATCCGATGAGACCGATGACCTCGCTGTCTGGTCTCCTCTCTCATAACAACCGAACCCAACCCAAAACCTACCCTTCTCTCTTATCGTCTTAAGAGGACACCTCCCTGTTAATAATAAATGTAAGATGTAGTCGTTTTGTTTGTCGCTGTGCTAATATGAGTACACCCCCTATTGGTCTACAAAGTATTTATTTGGATTGATGTTAATGACTTTTATGTAAGAAAAGTCTTGCGGCACCAAAAAATATCGGATTTTTTCAGTTTTGCCTTGATCACATGTGCCTGAGAGGATTGACGGTATGATGAATGACAGAGACAGCAAGCAAGACGAACAACCGGCTTTGAACTGCAGCGTCCACAGATAGGGAAGTTCTGCAGACAGACAGCTTGGCGCTGGCCGTCACAGGAGGTTGCGTAAGGCGGACGAGGAAGACCGAAAGTCGGCCTCCGGGTATTCTTCGTCAAACGTTAGTGTCGCATAGACTAATCTGGGAGCGTCTTATCGTATGACTACGTAAAATTCTCCTTTAAAAGGGGTTAGGACGTCAAACGGGCCGACTTGGAGCAGGAGACGCGTCACAGGAGACTTTAATTTCCACTGTCTATACTTCTACAAGTAAACTCATAAAACTTTGTCAGCATGACCAGGAAGGATTCAGAATTCCGCTCATAGCAGTGGAAGCAGTGGAAGTTCAGAAACATAACAAAATAATTTTTTTTTACATTTGAAATTTCATCATTTTTTCACTTACTATTGCCTGCATTTGTTGCTATAGGTGCACTTTTTCTTCATAAGTAAGAGAGATTCTTCGATGAGTTTTGCACTGCTTAATGCAAAACTCTAGAATTTTCCAAACCTATTAAAAATTGTGGTAAAAATTGAGACAATTAACTATAAAATTTGAGTTTTTTCTAAACATGAAGTTTAAAATGTAACAGCTCATACATTTTTTGATAAATTAAATGAATTTTGCGGTTTCATGCACTTGTAAGTATGGTTTGCATGCCGTGCAAAATTCATCGAAGAATCTCTCTTACTTATGAAGAAAAGTGTACGTATAGCAACAAATGCAGCCAATAGTAAGTGAAAAAATGATGAACTTTCACATGTAAGAAAAATTATTTTGTTATGTTTCTCAACTTCCACTGCTATGAGTGTGAATCCTGAATCCTTCCTGGTCATGCTGACAAAGTTTTATGAATTTATTTGTAGAAGTATAGATAGTAGAAATTAAACTGTCCTGTGATGCCTATCCTGCTCCAAGTCGCCCCCCCCCCCCCAAAAAAAAAAGTTTTATTTGTACGAGAAACCAAACTACGTTTGCGTGACCACTTAACCAGCAGTACTTCTACTGGTTTGACTCCATGTACTTACTGTAGAAACAAAACACCAATTACGGAGTGAAAACTCAGAGAAAATACGTCTTGTGAGTTGGTAGCGAGGACGCAGCGTGTTATCTCGGATGAAGAGTAATTGACAAAAATAAGCTCACGGGTACCACAGGAAAATGTGTTGGGACCCTTGCTATTAATGATGTATATCATTCACTTGATCGACAATATTAAAAGTGAACAGATTTTTTACAGATACAGTTGTCGATCATGAAACACTGTCTGACAAAAAGGCTTGCTGCAGAAATAATCAGCCGCATCTTGGCAACATTTAGAAGTGGCCCAAAGATTGGCATCTTGCTTTAAATGTCCAGAAATGTAAAATGTAGGTTGACAAAACGTGAAAACATAATTTGGTATGATAACAATATCAGTAAGTCCACAATTGGGATCAGACAAGTCTGTGGGTGTTTGAATTTCTGTGCACATAAATCAGAATGTAGGTAAAAGAGTGGCAGACCGTAGTTGATTGAGCCGCGCGGGGTAGCCGCGTGGTCTGATGCGGCTTGTCACGGTCCGCGTGGCTCCCCCCGTCGGAGGTTCGAGTCCTCACTCGGGCATGGGTGTGTGTGTCGTCCTTAGCATAATTTAGTTTAAGTAGTGCGTAAGCTTTGAGACCGATGACCTCAGCAGTTTGGTCGCATAAGACCTTATCACAAATTTTTTCATAGTTGATTAGTAGGTATTCAGAAAATGTAGTCAATGTACAAATTATGTTGCTTACAAGACTCTTGAGCGACCAGTTACTGAATATAGCTCAAGTGTGTGGGGCCCATCCAAAGGATTTGCATGAATTGTGACAGGTTTGTTAGACCCATGGGAGAGAGTCATGCAAAGGCCGATAAACCTGAACTGGGATTAACTGCTGTCTTTCAGTGTTCCTACAAACTGCTCACTTGTTGACATGGTACATATTAAACATAGACGCTGTCGCACGAGAAACAAGCCAAGTTACTTTCGTGTTGTGATAAGCATTTGTCGCCGATGACTACCAAAAGCCGCATGCTGAACAAGATGGACAGAACGTGTTCTCATCTTAACGCACGAGAAGCTGAGGACAGAGAAGAAGACCATTTTAAGGGAGAATGCAATGCGTCTGTAAAGGAAATCGCCCATGAGGTGAATTCTAGAGTGTTGTCCCAGTGTCTTTATCAAGTAGATGTGACAACAAACACCAAATGAAATCAGAATCGTGAGAGGTAGCTATAGCTCTTATGGAAATGTAACAGAAATATACGGGGAGATGGAACGGAACCTTTGGAAGAAAGACGATGTCGTTCCCGCTAAACCCTGTTCGGTACATTCGCATACAGGTATTCGAAATTTAGAAAACTTTTATTCGAAGAAGACTGTGCAGCTATCATTCTGCCGTCGTAGTATACCTCGCGTAGGGATCGAGGATAAGATAAGAAAGATTAGGGCGCCTTCACAGGTAAATAAACAGTAATCTTTTTACTCGCTAATTACGCGAATGGAATAGCACAGAAAGTCCCTGAAACTGCTGCGATGTATTCTCTCTCACGCACTGTACGACGACTGGCGAAATATGCAAGGACAACCCGAAGTACATCAATAAAATTTCTGAGTTTTTCAGGAATATTTTCCGAATATTTTGGCTTAAGGGGCACTGGGTCATCGGTGGTCCGCTACAGAAAAGTTGCATTTTGTTTGTTTTATTACCCACATTTATGTTTGGTTCTGTATTGCACTGAAGACACCTGCCCCGCACAAAGTCCCAAGCGACTGGAAAAAGCGCTGGTGACTCCAGTATAAAAGAGGGGTAGAGAAACGGACCCGCAAAATTACAGACCAATACCCGTAACTTCGGTTGGCTGCAGAATCCTTCAAAATATTCTCATTTCGAATATAATAAAGTTTCATGAGACTGAGAAGCTCCACAAATTGTTATGGTTTTACAAAGCATCGCTCGTGCGAAACTGAGCTTGCCCTTTTCTCATATGATATATTGCGAGCTATGGATGAAGGGCAACAGGCGCATATTTTTAGATTTCTGGAAGGCGTATGACACAGTGCCTCATAGCAGGCTGTTAAAGAAGGTACCAGCACATGGAATACGTTCACTGATAAGTGAGTTAGATTAGATTAGTACCTGTTCCGTAGATCATGAATACAACACTTCGTAATGATGTGGAACGTGTCAGGTTAATAAAAGGTGTCTATACAAGATATTACATTCCACAAAATATTACATGACACTTAATATTTTTTGTGTGTGTGTGGGGGGGGGAGGGGGGGGGGGAGAAATTACCCACTCACTATATCCAAAAAATCGTCTAATGAGTATAAGGAGTTGCCATTCAGAAATTCTTTTAATTTCCTTTTAAATGCCATATGGCTATCTGCCATACTTTTGATGTTCTTAGATAAGTGACCAAAGACTTTTGTGGCAGCATAATTTACCTCCTTCTGAGCCAAAGTTAGATTTAACCTTGAGTGGTGAAGATCATTCTTTCTCCTACTGTTGTAGCCATGTACACTGCTATTACTTTTGAATTCGTTCGGATTGTTAATAACAAATTTCATAAGTTATTGTGAGGCTACAGTGAAGATTTCTAGCTCTTTAAATAAGTGTCTGCAGGGTGATCTTGGATGAGCTCCAGCAATTATTCTGATTACAAGCTTCTATGCAATGAACACTCTTTTACTCAGTGATGAGTTACCACAGAATATGATGCTACATGAAAGCAGAGAATGAAAGTAGTCGTGGTAAGCTAATTTACTCAGATGTATATCGCCAAAATTTGCAATGATCCTAATAGCATAAGTAGCTGAACTCAAACGTTTCAGCAGATCCTCAGTGTGTTTTTTCCAGTTCAACCCCTCATCAATGCATACACCTAGAAATTTTGAATATTCTACCTTAGCTACCGATTTCTGATCGAAGTCTATATTTATTAATGGTGTCATTCAGTTTACTGTGTGGAACTGTATGTACTGTGTATACTGTGTGAGTGACTCTAAGACTTGTTCAGCAACGGAACCCCTGCGAGTGTTCATCAGAGACAAGGATATCGCCAGTAGTGTGATAGGACCGCTCTTGTAATCTATATACATAAATGATTTGGCTGACAGGTTGGGCAGTAATCGGCGGTTGTTTGCTGATGATGCCGTGGTGTAGGTAAGGCGTCAAAGTTTAGTGACTGTAGGAGGATACAAGATGACTTAGGCAAAGTTTCTAATTGGTGTGAGGAATGGCAGCTAGCTCTAAATGTGGAAAAATGTAAATTAATGCGGATGAGTAGGAAGAGCAAACCTGTAATGTTCGGATACTGTATTGCTAGTGTCCTGCTTGACAGAGTCAAGTCGTTTAAATATCTGAGCGTAACGTTGCAAAGCGATATGAAATGGGAAGAGCATTTGAGAACTGTGGCATGGAAAGCCAGTGGTCGACTTCGATTTATTGGCATAATGTTAGGAAAGTGTGGTTCATCTGTAAAGGAGACCGCATACAGTACTGCTCGACTCTTTGGAATCCGTATGAGGTCGTATTACAGGAGGACATCGAAGCAGTTCAGAGGTGAGCTGGAACAGGAAGGGAAATGAGCACTAGTGGTACAGGATAGAGAGCGCCAATCACTGTACGGTGGCTTGCAGACTGCCGATGTGGATGTAAATATCGAGGGCAGGGAATAAACTTGTAGCATTCACTTACGGTACTTGCTGTTGAGAACGGTAACGTTCACTTAACTTTACTCCCTCAAGCTTGGTGTCAGAATTCCTCGGTCACGTCCGGGTTTGTTTTTCTGGCAGTGTTAGCTGCATGTTAACAGTAACGCGCTGCAGTATGCATAGCATTGTTGATGTTGTAGGTTTTGAATGAATGGAAGAATGAATCAATGTTAGTGCCTGTCACCATTTCCCCGTTAGCTGATAATAGGAACCTCACCTGCCAGTTTCTGTCGCTGACCGTGGGAACACATCTGTTTACTTAGTGCCAGTGTTGGCAGATGTAATACGTAAAGAGTGAAGGCGACAGGGGGAAAACAGACAAACAGACAGGAATTTTAAATACATTAAAAGTATATTGTTCGTCTACAAGAGAATAAATGCGAGATAGTCCTGTTACACAATTACGAGAACGATAAAAAAACCACAAGAGTGGATTACTTGGCATGCAGCCACCTTGTTGTAGAACAAGAAAAGTACACGGACGAACTGTAAGAAACAAATGATGAACCGCTGAGTACTTAGAGGGTGGTATCCGGTGAATCGAGATGAACTCTTGGCGGTAAATAATGAGGAAAGAAGTGGTTAGCCACGAGGAGTTACGGATACGAACGCAAAGACACTGGCAGCGCTACAAGCTTAGCACGTCAGCTTTAATGAAATCGTGTTACCGGCCGCTCCCGGTGGAAGCGGCGTGGTTGCGTAATAAAAAACGACCGAAGTAGCCACGAGCAATCTATTGCGAAGCACCCTAAGTAGAACTGACACACAAGGTGATGCACACCGACACATGTACAACAAAACGCCGGCAAATCCCTCACTGCTGCCGGTAGCGAAGTGATATCTTCTGAGAGGTGCAGCCGAATGGCTGATCGCCCCGAAGGCCCGCAACGCTATGGCACCCTCTCCGTGGTTTTCGCAAAGTCGGACGCAGCACAGCACTGCGCCTCCTCCGACTGAAGAAGGTGCCTGTAGCCAACTTGGCTGGTGGTGGCAGTGAAGGCGACGGCTGCTACTTCAGGCCCGATATCCTCAGATTTAAGTTGGCTCACCTGTTGTGACACCACGAGACACTGGTGTCCCGTGCACTGTGGTGAGCGCAGCCGAAATCTGAACTTAACTACCCCGAACTTTTACCAAGTTTCACCGTCTTGTCGTTTTTCTAATTTAACTGAGCGGTGAACGCGAAAAATTATCCGCCCCCGCCATTCGATAGTCCTCTACGCAGGCAGCCTGTCGGTGGTTAAGGTTGGCTGGGGAAAATCACTATATTGATTGATTAATTTTACCGACATTATAATTAATCAAGCAATAGGCCAATGACTACTATCGTTGAAATCGTGATTACGTATCCACTATGAATATGCCACTGGAAACACGATTCGTAAGTCCGGAACCGCGCGGCTCGTACGGTCGCAGGTTCGAATCCTGCCTCGGGCATGGTGTGTATGTGATGTCCTTAGATTAGTTAGGTTTAAGTAGTTGTAAGTCTAGGGGACTGATGACCTCAGATGTTAAGTCCTATAGTGATCAGAGCCATTTGAACCATTTTGGAAATACGATTGTTATGTAAATGAACTCTCTTTCCGTCGGACTGGACTGAATTGGTAGCTCCTGAGACTTCTCATCCTGGGTCATACGTTTCAAAAAAAGTCTCAGGATTACAGGTTTAACGAGGAAGAGATACCTGATATGTACCTCGCGTATCGGTTCACTGAATGCAATGGACGAGGCGCACGATGCAACCACATAAGAGTACTTTCGGATCTGAAGGTTGTTGCATTAGTTTCCATATTACAGGCTATTTCTCTGTCGAGGAGACATTTTCACAGAAACGAGGTAACTAGTATAACAAACCGAATAAACCATAAGTGCACTAATGATTTAAATAATAAGACATTGCACCAGTTAACTGCTGTTTCCATCAGTATTGTATATGATCTCTCTCTCTCTCTCTCTCTCTCTCTCTCTCTCTCTCTCTCTCGTGTGTGTGTGTGTGTGTGTGTGTGTGTGTGTGTGTGTGTTCTTCCGATAGTCTTGCTCTGCAGTCGTCTTTTTATGGTTTTAAGGGACTGTGGCCCTTTCATTGCGGAGAAATTCGTATACTAGTATACTAAAATCATCCCTCACACTATTTCTTTACATAAACCAAAAACATGATAAACACAGTGTGTCTTTGCGTACAGGCTCATTTTACTTAAAGAAAAAGTGTGTGTGATTGTCTGCTCATGTTTCAATTTCTGCGCAGTGAAAGAAGCGCAATACCTTAGAACCACAAAAAGACGACTGCAGAGCAAGACAAGCAGGAGAAAACATACGCACACATCACGAACAGTAGTAACGTAAACTATCACAGCACTTGAAAATTCGAGTAAATTCCTGAAACATGTCCTACGGAGGAAGAAACGTAGGTGCTGGAGAGTTGTGTTACTGAAATGATCATTTGCATTATTGCTGTCTCTCTAAAATTACAGATTATTCGTAATTGCCGTTTGCGATACCTGAAACACGTCAGTAAATAGTGGCAAGAATTCAAGCAGGAAGCAGGTCAAGGTTTGCACTCGAAAAGTTGCTTTAGTACCGGCTTCTTACGAGATCCTTGAGGATGAGGATCTGCAGGAGTGTATGACAACCTTTGGTTCTGTGCAGAGCAGAGTCCTCGACTCTGACCCAAGAAAATAGAAAGAAAACTCCTCACATCTGTGAGTACTCTTCTGAGACAGATTTTTGGACCAGTGAAGGACAGAGAGGACTGGAGAAAAAGGAGAAAAACTGCCAATTTCAGGAGTTGTACGAACCGCTGGACAATGTGGCTGTGACTGAAGAGAGAAGACTGAAGTGAGTGATGTGGGCATGTAGTGTGTCGACTAGGGCAGAGGTGGTGAAGAAGACACCAGAGGTAACAGACGAAATGGAAATTCACGCCTGAGATGGACTGACGGAACCAGAGAAGGTATGAGTAGGACGGGACTAGCTGAAGAAGAATACATGGGGTGAAGAAGATGGTGGTGGGTGATCGGCGAGGGCAAAGGTCCATTAGACCAAAATACTCAGAAAATGTCCGTGAACAAATATACGGAATATCAGACGAGCTGTGTGGCAGGATTGAAGGTGTTTTAGGAAACAGAACACAGCATGTTGTTATCAATGGAGAGACGTCTACAGACGTTAAAGTAACCTCTGGCGTGCCACAGGGGAGTGTTATGGGACCATTGCTTTTCACAATATATATAAATGACTTAGTAGATAGTGTCGGAAGTTCCATGCGGCTTTTCGCGGATGATGCTGTAGTATACAGAGAAGTTGCAGCATTAGAAAATTGTAGCGAAATGCAGGAAGATCTGCAGCGGATAGGCACTTGGTGCAGGGAGTGGCAACTGACCCTTAACATAGACAAATGTAATGTATTGCGAATACATAGAAAGAAGGATCCTTTATTGTATGATTATATGATAGCGGAACAAACACTGGTAGCAGTTACTTCCGTAAAATATCTGGGAGTATGCGTGCGGAACGATTTGAAGTGGAATGATCATATAAAATTAATTGTTGGTAAGGCGGGTACCAGATTGAGATTCATTGGGAGAGTCCTTAGAAAATGTAGTCCATCAACAAAGGAGGTGGCTTACAAAGCACTCGTTCGGCCTATACTTAAGTATTGCTCATCAGTGTGGGATCCGTACCAGATCGGGTTGACGGAGGAGATAGAGAAGATCCAAAGAAGAGCGGCGCGTTCCGTCACAGAGTTATTTGGTAACCGTGATAGCGTTACGGAGATGTTTAGCAAACTGAAGTGGCAGACTCTGCAAAAGAGGTGCTCTGCATCGCGGTGTAGCTTGCTGTCCAGGTTTCGAAGGGTGCGTTTCGGGATGAGGTATCGAATATATTGCTTCCCCCTACTTATACCTCCCGTGGAGATCACGAATGTAAAATTAGAGAGATTCGAGCGCGCACGGAGGCTTTCCGGCAGTCGTTCTTCCCGCGAACCACACGCGAGTGGAACAGGAAAGGGAGGTAATGACAGTGGCACGTAAAGTGTCCTCCGCCATGCACCGTTGGGTGGCTTGCGGGCTTGCGGAGTATAAATCTAGATGTAGATTAGAAATTTTGTCCTAGGAGGTGGGGGTTCACGCTGTGTATATGGATCCAGACTGTACTTTCCCCCCGTACTCCTACGCCTCTGAGGCGAGCAGAGTCGCCAAATGTCGTAGCCGTCACCCAGTCGGGCAGTGCTTTCTCCCACACACGTATAGTGACTCACTCGCGCCCCTCCCGGGCTGGTGACGCGGAAAATCCGCACGCAGAGTTCCCCCGCTGCTATTCTGGGTCGCCTTCCGGTGTCTATTTATCGCCCGTCCCGGCGGCGCCGGCGTCCATTTCTGCACGCGGCTGCATCCGGGGACGGCACTCCAGAGGATGCGCGCCGGCGGCTGGGCGGGCGCGGAGCGCGAGGCGGCCTTCTGGTGCGCCGAGCGGCGGTCGCAGGTGTCTGCGGTGATGGGCGCCGCGACGCCGGCGGCGGCGGTGCGCGTGCAGGTGCGGCTGCGCGCCTGGCAGCTGCGCGCCTGCGCGTGCGCGCGCGCCAGCTGCGGGCCGGTGCAGTGCGCAGGCGCGGCCGCGCTGCTGGCGGAGCGCGCCGAGGCGGCCGTCGTGGTGCGCGTGTCGCAGCTGTCACGCGGGCCCGCGCCGCAGCTGCAGCCGCAGCTGCGCACCGCGGAGCTGGTGCTGGTGGTGCGCGCGGCGCGCAGCTGCTACAGCGAGCGCCACAGCCAGGACACGCCGCGCGGCCGAGCCTCCTGCCGCTTCAGCGCCAGCGCGGAGACCTCCTCCGTCTCCTACACGTTCACTGTACGCGTCTTCCGGGAGGACGGTTCCTCGAAACTCGTTCCTGCGGGGGTGAAGGACTGCTCGTTTTCTGACAGACTACAGGAGCTTGTGTCACAATCCTCGTGCCGCAAATCAGTTCGGGGCAGAGCATAATGATAAGGGGCTCGTAACTCCTGAGCTGAGTATGAATAATATGTTACAAAGAAGTCTCATTTTCCGCTTTTGCTGTATCAGTTTTATTTCCTCACAAACAATTACAGCTTTCTAGGCCATTCTCACGTGTTTTTGTTGTTCTGTAATAGAAAACTGTGCATTACTCATTGAAATGTGAGCTTATATAAATCTGTGTTTTCCATTCGTTTCGGTTCACAAATGCTGTCTTTTTTGTTTGATAGCTTGACATTTACATGTGATGACTGTGGCTGTTATACGAATGAGCAACGTGTGTGGAATATACAGTGTCGCAAAATATAGGTAGCATCCGAAATAGTATGTACTTTTTCGGAATTCCGCTTGTAAAATTGAGAGTCTATATTAACAATAGTCTCAGACTGCTTAGTTTCCGACTTGTAAGACCGTCGAACGGAGCTCACTAGTGGCGCCAAACTGTCAGGGAGCAGGATTCAGATTCCCCTGCTGCCATCTAGGATCACGTGCTCCCTAGTTGAACTAAATCTATTTACGCTAATGCGCCGGTGTGTCCCCGTGGACGGACACGGTCGATTTTCTGCTACACCTCTGTCATCCTGAGCACGTGTTTTGTCTCTAGTGACCTCGTCGTCGACACGATGTTGAAACACATAATTATTTTATTAGTTAATCCACATCGATATTGTTTCAAATGCTTGATGAACTGTCGTATCCGAATACGTTGGAAACTTGGTGTGGCGCCGAGAGGGTGGAATGTCGTCTCTTTGGGCAATTTGTGTGAAATGGTGTGAACCATTTGTATAATGGAGTAAATCATTTGTATAATGAAGTAAATGGCAAGTATAATGTACATGTGACAATCTCGTAACTCAGGGCCTAAGACTTTCAGGACTCACCTGTCTATTATTCTTTTTTTTTTTTATCTTGAAGAGTTTGGTGCTTTTGTGTTATCCACTATTTTTGATACATCCAGAATATTTGTGGCATTGACTACCAAAGTCCCTTTGTATTGAGTATGAAAGTACCTGAAAACAAGCGTTGCTGTGATGTTGCCCGAAAAAGACTGTGTTTATTGTTCTTGTGCCATCTGTAACAATAAAAGTATTTGCATATCACTGTCGAACTTTATTTACTGTTTAACCTTCCTATGATGAAATAATAGTGCTGTAGTGTCACATAGGAACTTTGATTTTATTATTTTTTATTTGCTTTTACGTTTCCCCTACGTTTGAATGTTCCTCAATCAGTGAATTGCTTCACACAGACCTGGCCAGCTATACTGGAGGGGGCTACGCTAGCCGTATGCGCATGGTACCTCTCTAAAGTCTTAGTCGTGTGATGGTGGTTCACTCGTTCTGTTATCACTCCACCATATTTTTTCAGTATTGCAATTCCACAAATGTAAGTGTGTCGACGGCCACATAGGAACGACGTTTGAAATCGAAACTAAAACAAATTTTAGTCTGTTTTTTTTTATGCCTTTTTCTTCTATTTAAAACGGTTCCAGTGGCTCATACGAAATGGTTCAAATGGCTCTGAGCACCATGGGACTTAACATCCGAGGTCATCAGTCCCCTAGAACTTAGAACTACTTAAACCTAACTAACCTAAGGACGACACACACACACCCATGCCCGAGGCAGGATTCGAACCTGCGACCGTAGCGGTCGTGCGGTTCCAGACTGAAGCGCCTAGAACCGCTCGGTCACAGCGGCCGGCTTTCTTCTATTTGTTCAAGGAATATTTCAACAGTTATGTTACAAAGTCCGAAAAGTACATCAATTTTGACACCGACACAAGATTCCGGTTGTCCTGATTGAATACAGTCGACCTAAGGAACCCCCCCCCCCCCCCCCCCCCCCGAAAATTCGACTCGAATGAGCTATCACAATAAAATTTTCATACTTAAAACACAGCGTGACCAAGTTACTTCCGACGACTTCCAACTGTAGTGGTTAAAGTGTTCTATGGTGCGTCTTTTTGCAGACGTACTACCCTGAGGTAAACAGTAGTTCATAATTTGGAACAAGGGAAAATAACTATGCAAAATCAGCTTGCTTTTTAAAACCCGTACTATAGTGGTAAACAGGTGACATAAGTACCTGAAATGTGGGATCTTGTTTTTCCTGCATGTCATCATCTTGAACTACTCTCTACTGTCCAGCTGGGTGACAATGTCCAGATCGTACGAAATCTCGACAAACCGACTCGATTTCCAGGACCGCCTGAAGATGGCAACAATTCGGCTTGCCGAAATTGCGCACCATCAGCAAGACGCCAACCTGCTGCATACTCGAGAGACCGTCTGGTTTGTTTTGCAGACTGTTCGCTACTAGAGTATTTCCTGTGAACTCATATTAAGTCTAGTTAAGTCTAAGTACGCGAGAGAAAAAGGCACACCCGGGACACTGCAGTTTTTTGGTTGAGATGTGCTTAGCGCACGTGCAGACAGCAAAGACTTGAAGGGCCGAATGACTGACACTCTCGAAACTAAACTCATACACTAACGAAAAATTTTACGTCCACGTACACAGTATACAAAAGTACACGTCATTTAAGAATATTCCAGGAAAATAAAATTTATTTTACTATCAGTCGTCATCTTAAAAAACTCCTCAGAGCACCAGAAATTCTCAACGTCACTTTCCCTAGGTGAATTTGTTCCTTCCAGAGCGATGAAACTTGTGGAACATGGCTGGCACAGTTACCTGACAACCCGGTCTTGTGATTAGTGACGTTCCGAAGCTCTCATCACATTGCGTAGAACTGAAGCAGAACAGAGGGTCTTCGTCGGAAGTGGAATTCAGTTCTCTCCCACAAGTGCTGCAATCTGAAACAGAACAGACTTTCTGTCATCTGTACTGGTTTCCAGTAATCCTTCCCCCCCCCCCCCTCCTTCCCGTTCTCTTCTTCCACCCCTACAAACGACTGCTAGATGGCGACATGGAGATATGACATTACTTTAGTTTTAAAAATTTCTTTTGTTGTGATTGAAACAGGGGCAGCTCAGATATTGAGTGCAGAGCTTGTTTACAACAAGTGTTTAAAAAACAGGTTTGGGACAAAATGGAAACTTCACGATTTTTGTATTTATTGGTAATCATTTACTTTCAGGAAAAACTTTACAACAATGCATTGCATTTGGCAGCAATATGTCTAGTTTCGGTGTTTCAGTCTCGTGACTGACTGTAGAATGATATGAACCAATGCGCACTAGCGACCCCCATAAGCATTTTCCGCCGTTTTTACAGTTTTTGTTGTTGTTAGACTTGAGGTGGTGTTTTGCGTAGCATTTGTAAGTATTTCGCGTTCTACACATTTAAGTACTGATTATAATACGAAAGCTATCTGGAATGTATTGTTAATTCTTCCGATACAGAATTTTATGGTGGGCGAAATGCTGCACATTTGGAGACATATTTATATACTTCATAGGTTATGCACCGTCTTGTTCCTTGAAACATAAAGTGTTTACCATGGAAGATGTGGTACTTGCAAGTGAACTGGGTTTATTTAATGTCACAAGATTTTTACGTCTCTTGATAATGTAAATTGGTTTCGTTTCTAATAGCTTCTATTTCAAAATACATTTGACATGTAATTCGTTTTTTTGTAATACTTCTGCTTAATTTGATTTCACTTAGCGACTGTCGGTGTGTAGGAGGGTAATAAAGTAACAGACGATTAAATACTACACTGACAAGTTTTTCTCCATTGCAACGCCTTAACTATCAATAGACAATTTGTTTCTAGGTGCACGACCATATTGTACCATGGATAATGTTTTCACACTTGAGAAAACCTTCATTTTCCGCAACAATTTTTGAAATTTCAGAGAAAGACTGCAGCACATAAAAATTAATTTCATTATTTAAAAATGGAATAATAAAATGTGTTAAACTTCTATTACAGGGCTGGGTAGAGGCGAAAACTGGTAAAGGATATTAAGGTACAAAATTCACAACTACTAATGAAATTCTCTCGAGCTTCCTGCCGCTTGAAGTGGTTGAAAATCGATTGGGTCCTGAATTGCTTGACGCAACTCTTTACAATTGCATAATTTCGTCGTGCTCGTACTTATCATTAATAAATTTGGTGAACGTCGGCCTGATGCGACTGTTGTTATAGAAACATCGATGATTACTTTAAAAACAAGAAGTATGTAATCCTATGCGTAAGTTAATGGAAATGCCCTGTATTCTAGATTGGTGAGCAAATAGTAGGTCAGATCTACAAATGAATAGCTCAAAACTGAGACAAATTTAAAGTTTACGTAACTTCGTGGTGCAGTCTCTACGTCTCTCTTCGTTAAATTGACCAGCTGGTCGCTTAGGTGGATGATTGCCAGATTTTCTTCCATGTTTCAGAAAATGGTATATGCTGTTTTATAATACTAGCGATGTAAAATTGCTTTTCGGCAATGAACATCACAGTATTTTAAGTTTATTAGTCGACCACAGTATAATTGCACCTGTGAGGAAGAAGCTTCGGTCGCCTTCTCGTGGGTTTTTATCGTGATATTTCACGTGCACCCGCTGAACCTCTTGACGGTATGTGCGCAGCTGTCTTGAAATCATCTACAATGCGATGCGTTTTCCTAGACACCACTGTACTTGTTTAAAGCAACGTCACCAAGTGTTTCCGGTAATGGGCGCGGAAGCGCAAGTGCAATAATATCGTGGTTGCATATTGCTCCATTACATATTTACGTCAAATGACTGTATTTACACTACATCCCCATGGTGCAAACCTATACAATCCTAGTCCACTGCATTAGTTAACACTCTTGTCAAGTACAATACTTTATGCACGACAAAATGTTAACTTACAAGTAACAATATTGCGTAAGTTCATTGTATTTTTGTGGTAGTACTCACGGGCATTCGTTATTAAAGCTATTAAATGCCGTATTTTGATTAATGTTGTAATTCTTGTCGTACTCACATTTAACTATGAGTTGCCAGCGTTTGAAAAAATCCCTTGCCTAACCAAACTTTATATGCTTTCTAATTATATCACTTGGTACACACAGGTAATCTTAATGCTTTCCAGAAAATACGTATCTATGTAACATTAACAACCAAGTTTTTGCTGAAAAACGCGAATCCCACACTTCAATGTTTTTAGAAAAGTGGCGCCCATAATTTTGAAGATTCCACAAAAGTTTGTCAAAACATCTCTAGCTAAATTTATTATCTCACTGTAAACACCAAGCGAGGTGGCGCAGCTGTTAACACACTAGATTCGCATTTTTTTTTCCGATGTAGTTCGTTGCGTTTGGTCTGGGCGGACGTCACAAGACATCCGTCCAAGTTGATCGTTGTTTCCTTGACTCAGTTTGTTTTTTTTATTACAGAGAGCACGCAGCCCTCTGACCGAACACTCTGAGCTACCGTGCCGGCGTATTCGGGAGCACGACGGTTCAAACCCGCGTCCGACCATCATGTTTTAGCTTTTCCGTGAGTTCTCTAAACCGCTTCGGGTAAATACCGGGATGGTTCCTCTGAACGACCACCGCCGATTTCCTTCCCCATCCTTCCCTAACCCGATGGGACAGATGACCTGGCTGTTTGGTCCCCTCCCCCAAAGGAACCAACCTCATTGTAAATATGATTCTGGAGATACTCTTTGAATGCATTAAATATGATAATCGTTACCCAGTTAACTAGATCTTAAATATGATTTTAATGAGCATAATTATGTAATAGAAAAATAAACGTTCCCCAGAGTGATACATACCATAGCAAACAGTGCCCACAGGTTCTCCAATATTCCAGTCTTTGTTAAACATACATGTAGCATTCTGGGCACAGTCTTGCGTTGATGCAGTTCTGAAAACTCAACGATATTACAATCCACAACAACATTTACATCCGCATAAATACTCCGCAAGCCGCCGTGCGATACTTGGCGGAGGGTACCCTGTACCATTCCTCGTCATTGCCTTGCCTGTTGCACTCACAAACTGAGTGAGGGAGTGTCTATATGCCGCTGTATGAGCCCTGACTTCTCGTATCTTCGTGATCCTCACGCGCAGTGTATGCTGGCGGAAGTAGCAGCGTTCTGCAGTGAGCTTCAAATGCCGGTTCTCTAAATTTTCTCAGTAGTGTTCCTCGAAAAGAACATCGCCTTCCCTCCAGGGAATGCCATTTGCGTTCCAGAAGCATCTCCGTGACACTTTCGTGTTGCTCGAAACTACCAGTACCAATTCTAGCAACCCGCCTATGTATTTTTTTTAATCCGACCTGGTACGCATCCCAAACATTCGAGTAATACTCAAGAATAGGTCGGGCTAGCGTCCTATATGCGGTCTCCTTTATACATGAAGCACACTTTCCAAGGATTCTCCCAATAAATCGTAGTCGATCATTCGCTTTCCCTACCAGAGTCCCCACATGTTCGATCCATTTCATATCGCTTTGTAACATTACGCACAGATGTTTAAACGATTTGACTGTGTCTAGTAAGACACTACTGATGCTGTATCCGAACATTACCGGTTTGTTTTTCCTACTCATCGCATTAACTTACATTTCTCTACATATAGAGCATCCCACCAACTAAAGATTTTGTCCGAGTCCTCTTCTATCTTTCTATAGTCACTCAGCTTCGACACCTTATCGTACACCACGGCATTATTAGCAAACAACCACAGTCTGCTGCCCACCCTGTCCGCCAAATCATTTATGTATGTAGAGAAGAACAACGGTACTGTTCCATCATCTTTCGGGCGTGCACTCGGGACAGTGACAATTCTTCTTGCGATATTTCGGCTGGAAACCTCCCAGCCATCTTCACGGCGAGACGGAGACTGAGTTCATAGCGTTTGCGCGTGCCTATTTACACGGAGAGTCACGTGATACAAAGCTGCTGAGGATTGAAAGCGCATGCGTCAAAGATATCAAAGTCGCCACTACTGCGCTAGTCATAGATAAGGTGTATATAGCAAAGATAAACATATAAGCGCAGAGTGCAAACAAAATAGTGCTGCTGCGAATCCACCGTGCTTGTAAATAAATAATTAATCTTTAAAAGTGGTAACATCTGTCGGAAGTGAAGATGCAGAAATTCTTTCCGAACGAAGGTGTCAAATAAGCGGTTTCCAAGCATTGTCAAGATGAAATCCTTCGTCACGGTTTAGCAGGTTGTCGGCTAGTTGTATTTCTACAGCTTCCTTAACAACTGAGTCCCAGAAAGATGAAGCAGTAGTTAAAATCTTAACATCTTTATAATCCATGGCATGGCCAGTAGAAATGCAATGTTCGGCAACTGCTCATTTCTTGGACTGAAATATCGCAAGAAGAATTGTCGCTGTCCCGAGTGCACGCCCCAAAGATGATGGAACATTATGTCCGCCGGGAAAACTTCAAGAATAACAACGGTACTATCACACTTCCCTGAGTCACCCCTGATTATACGCTTGTCTGTGATGAAGACTCGCCGTCGAAGACAACATACTGGGTTCTCTTACTTAAAGAGTCTTCGGGCCGCCCACATATCTGTGAAACTATTCAGTATGCTGTGCATCGTGTAAAATGCCTTCCGGAAATCTAGAAATATGTCATCTGCCTCTTGCCCTTCATCCATAGTTCGCAGTCTATTATGTGAGAAAAAGACAAGCCGAGTTTCGCACGACCGATGCTTTCTAAAAAAAAATGACGATTCGTAGACGTAAGCTTGTCAGTCTGAAGAAAATGTATTACATTCGAACTGAGAAAATGTTCAAGGATTCTGCGGCAAACCAAAGTTAGGGATATTTGGTCTGTTAATTCGTTCTCTACCTTTTATTTCCCCGTATCAGACATCAGCAATGCTATTCGTGCTCAAGCTTATCTGAAGAAGGCTAAGTTTCTTGAGAATACGTCCCACACGGTTGAGCATAGGTATTTATCGTTTATTACTAGCTGGAAGCGGCCTTATTATAGAGGTGTTACACTATGAGGGACGATCCATTAGTTGCTTCATTGTGTAAGAAAACTATTGTGGTTTCTGTTTATGGTAACGATATTGTGAACAAATATAACAGAGCTAATAACGAACATCAAAACGGATGCAGGGATTAGTGAACACAGGGTTGTCGTAGCGAGATTAAATATTGTAACCCCCAAATCCTCCAAAAATAAACGAAAAATATACATATTCAAAAAACAGAAAAAAAATTCACTTGACGCCTTCCTGACAGACAATCTCCACTCCTTCCAAATTAATAATATGTGTAGACCAGATGTGGCTTCAATTCAAAGAAATAGTATCGGCAGCAATTGAGAGATTTATACCAAATAAATTAACAAACGACGGAGCTGATCCTCCTTGGTACACAAAAAGAGTCACAAAACTGTTGCAGAAACAACGAAACAAACATGCCAAATTTAAACAGACGCAAAATCCCCAAGATTGGCGATCTTTTACAGAAGCTCGAAGTTTAGCGCGTACTTCAATGCGAGATGCTTATAACAGTTTCCACAACGAAACTTTGTCTCGAAACCTGGCTGAAAATCCAAAGGGATTCTGGTGGTATGTGAAGTATGTTAGCGGCAAGAAACAATCAATGCCTCCTCTACGCGACAGCAATGGAGGCACTATCGAAGACAGTGCTGCCAAAGCAGAGTCACCAAACACAGCCTCCCGAAATGCCTTCACAAAAGAAGACGAAGTAAATATTTCAGTATTCGAATCGAGAACAGCAGCCAACATGAGTAACGTAGAAGTAAATAACCTCGAAGTAGTGAAGCAACTTAAATCACTTAATAAAATCAAGTCTTCTCGTCCAGACTGTATACCAATTAGGTTCCTTTCAGAGTATGCTGATGCATTAGCTCCATATTTGACAAATACAACCGTTCGCTCGACGAAAGTCCCGTACCCAAAGACCGGAAAGTTGTACAGGTCACACCAATATTCAAGAAAGGTAGTAGGAGTAATCCACTAGATAACAGGCCCATACCATTAACGTCGATATGCAGCATGATTCTGCAACATATATTGTGTTCGAACATAATGAATTACCTCTAAGAAAACGGTCCACTGACACACAGTCAACATCTATTTAGAAAACATCATTCTTGTGAAACACAACTAGCTCTTTATTCGCATGAAGTGTTGAGTGCTATGGACAAGGGATTTCAGATCGATTCCGTATTTCCGGATTTCTGGAAGACTTTTGTCACTGTACCACACAAGCGGCTTGTAGTGAAATTGCGTGCCTGTGGAATATCGCCTTAGTTATGTGACTGGATTTGTGATTTTCTTTCAGAGAGGTCATAGTTCTTAGTAACTGATGGAAAGCCATCGAGTAAAACAGAAGTGATCTCTGGCGTTCCCCAAGGTAGTGTTATAGGCCCTTTGCTGTTCCTTATCTGTATAAACAATTTGGAAGACAATCTGAGCAGCCCTCTTAGGCTGTTGAGAGATGCCATTGTCATTTATCAACTACTAAAGTCACCAGAAAATCAAAACAAATTGCAAAATGATTTAGAAAAGATCTGTGTGGTGCGAAAATTGGCAATTGTCCCTAAATAACGAAAAGTGTGAGGTCGTCCACATGAGTATTAAAAGGAATCCGTTAAACTTCGGTTACACGATAAATCAGTCTAATCTAAAAGCCGTAAATTCAACTAAATACCTAGGTATTTCAATTGCGAACAACTTAAATTGGAAGGCACACATAGAAAATGTTGTGGGGAAGGCTAGCCAAAGACTGCGATTTATTGGCTTGACACTTACGAAATGTAACAGACCTACTAAGGAATCTACGATTGTTCGTCCTCATTTACGATACCGCTATGCGGTGTGGGATCCTTACCGGATAAAATTGTCAGGGAGTGTCACTGAAATGATACAGGATTTGGGCTGGACATCATTTAAAGAAAAGCTTTTTTCGTTGCAACGGAATCTTCTCACGAAATTCCCATCACCAACGTTCTCCTTCGAATGCGAAAATATTTTGTTGACACCGACCTACATAGGGAGAAACGATCACCACTATAAAATAAGGGAAATCAGAGCTCGTACGGAAATATACAGGTGTTCGTTCTTTCCGTGCGCTATACGAGATTGTAATAATAGAGAATTGTGAAGGTGGTTCGATGAACCCCCTGCCAGGCAGATTTGCAGAGTATGCATGTAGATGTTGATATGCACTACTGGCCATTAAAATTGCTACACCACGAAGATGACGTGCTACAGACGCGAAATTTAACCGACAGGAAGAAGATGCTATGATATGCAAATAATTAGCTTTTCAGAGCATTCACACAAGGTTGGCGCCGGTGATGACACCTATAACGTTCTGACATGAGGAAAGTTTCCAACCGATTCGTCATAAACAGCAGTTGACCGGCGTTGCCTGGTGAAACGTTGTTGTGGTGCCTCGTGTAAGGAGGAGAAATGCGTACCATCACGCTTCCGATTTTGATACAGGTCGGATTGCAGCCTATCGCGATTGCGGTTTATCGTATCGCGACATTGCTGCTCGCGTTGGTCGAGATCCAATGACTGTTAGCAGAATTGGGAATCGGTGGGTTCAGGAGGGTAATACGGAACGCCGTGCTGGATCCCAATGGCCTCGTATCACTAGCAGTCGTGTCATCTTGTCCGCATCGCTGTAACGGATCGTGCAGCCACGTCTCGATCCCCGAGTCGACAGATGGGGACGTTTGCAAGACAACCACCATCTGCACGAACAGTTCGACGACGTTTGCAGCAGGATGGACTACCAACTCGAAGAACATGGCTGCGGTTACCCTTGAAGCTGCATCACAGACAGGAGCGCCTGCGACGGTGTACTCAACGACGAACCTGGGTGCACGAATGGCAAAAGGTCATTTTTTTCGGATGAATCCAGGTTCTGTTTACAGCATCGTGAAGGTCGCATCCGTGTTTGGCGACATCGCTGTGAACGCTCATTGGAAGTGTGTGTTCGTCAACGCCATACTGGCGTATCACCCGGCGCGATGGTATGGCTTGCCATTGCTTACACGTCTAGGTCACCTCTTGTTCGCACTGACGGCACTTTGAACAGTGGTCGTTAAATTTCAGATGTTTTACGACCCGTGGCTCTACTCTTCATTCGATCCCTGCGAAACCCTACATTTCAGCAGGATAATGCACGACCGCATGTTGCAGGTCCTGTACGGGTCTTTCAGGATACCGGAAATGTTCGACTGCTGCCGTGGCCAGCACATTCTCCAGATCTCTCACCAATTGAAAACGTCTGGTCAGTGGTGGCCGAGCAACTGGCTCGTCACTATACGCCAGTCACTACTCTTGATGTACTGTGGTATCGTGTTGAAGCTGCATGGGCAGCTGCACCTATACACGCCATCCGAGCTCCGTTTCACTCAATGCCCACGCGTATCAGGGCCGTTATTACGGCCAGAGGTAGGAGTTCTGGGTACCGATTTCTCAGGATCTATGCACCCAAATGCGTGAAAATGTAATCACACGTCAGTTCTCGTATAATATATTTGTCCAGTGAATACCCGTTTATCATCTGCATTTCTTGGTGTAGCAATCTTAATGGCCAGTAGTGTAGATATTGAAAGTGGCATTGAATGCTTCAGGAGATCCGCAGCCGAAGAGCTATACGAGCTGAGAAGTTTTACCTGTTCGCGTTCCTGCTGAGTTCTTCGGAAGTGCCCTAAAACCGAGAGCGAATCGCCACCCTCCGTTCGGAGTGTTTACTGCGCAGCGGCGGCGGCGGCCGTTCCCTTGGACGACTTAACGCCGGAGCGATGCGCCCGCTCGGTCCCGGGGGTCACGGTCGGCGGTCGGTACTGCTCTCTGACTGTGAGCTCAGGTCAAGGGGAGATGCGTGCGATAGGCGAGCGGCCACGTTAACATTCAGCGAGCGGACCGCCTGCGAACAGCGGGCCCGAGCACGTCTCCGTCAGGGCCGAGCTGCGTCTGCTCACGTGCTCTGCTGTAGAGATTGCAGGACGAAATCCAGCGCGGACACAGCTGCTGCGTGCCTCATCTTCAAACACATTCCGTCCAAAAAATTCCGAGACTGATATTATTCCTGGCGTTTGGGCAACGTCAGCGCAGTAACTACGATGTCAGCTTGCACCAGCTTCAACTAACAACTTTTAACACCGTATATGGATTCGACCAGCCAGTTGTGAGTGGTTAAGTAGTGGACGAGCGGTCATACAGTGTCAACTTCTTGCCTCACAAATCGCAAAGGAACAACATCTCTAAATCATGTGTCTCCAGAATGTTTTGAAGGAGGGGAAAGTGCGTGCAAAAAGTCTGTACAGTACATTTTGAGTTCTGGAGAAAAACAGCGACGTGTGGACGCTTGCCGCGACTTGATTTGAATACAAAATGCGGGCGATTGTTTTCTGGAAAAAAGATATTCGCTTGAAAGATCGGGCAACGGCGTTGTCGCAGTGGATACACCGGTTCCCGTGATATCGCCGAAGTTAACCGCTGTCGGGCGTGGTCGGCACTTGGATGGGTGACCATCCACGCCACCATGCGCTGTTGCCATTTTCCGGGGTGCACTCAGCCTCGTGATGCCAATTGAGGAGTTACTCGACCGAACAGTAGCGGCTTCGGTCAAGAATACCGTCATAACGACCGGGAGAGCGGTGTGCTGACCCCACGCCCCTCCTATCCGCATCCTCCACTGAGGATGACACGGCGGTCGGATTGTCCCGGTAGGCCACTCGTGGCCTGAAGACGGAGTACTTTGAGAGTACTTGAAAGATCAACGTTTTGTTCACATAACCGCCCTTGAAACCAATGTCACAAACGAACTGAACTACAGCTCACAGAAGGGCATCTTTGACAGTTTCACATGACTGGATGAACTTTCTGCGCGTTCTGCTCGAGTAGAGAGAGATCATGTAGAACACCTGCAGCATTAAAATCGACATCTTAACTTTTCTGTAGTTTTTCTTCATCCAGTCTGGAAACTTCTTAGGTTGTTGAGGAATGCACTGAGGTAACTAAAGTAATGGGATTCATCATAATATCGTATCGGACCTGCTGTTGCCCGGCGTAGTGCATCAGCTCGGCATGGTATCGATTCAACAAGTTGTTGGAAGCCCCCTGCAGAAATATTGAGCCATTCTGCCTCTGTAGCCCTTCATAATTGTGAAAGCGTTGCTGGTGCAGGATTTTTGTGTATGAACTAACCTCTCGATTATGCCCCATAAATCTTCGATGGGATTCATGTCGGGCGATATGCGTTCTTAAATTATTCGCTCGAATTGTCCATAATGCTCTTCAGACCAATGGCGAAGCATTGTTGGTCACTGACATGGCCCAGTGACATCCATAAAAATTCTGTCGTTGTTTGGGAACATTAGGTTCATGAATGGGTGCAGATAAAAAAATATATATATATATATATATATATATATATATGGTTCAAATGGCTCCGAGCACTATGGGACATAAATTCTGAGGTCATCAGTCCCCTAGAACTTACAACTACTTAAGCGTAACTAACCTAAGGACATGACACACATCCATGCCCGAGGCAGGATTCGAACCTGCGACCGTAGCGGTCGCGCGGTTCCAGACTGTAGCGTCTAGAACCGCTCGGCCACTCCGACCGGCCAACTCATTTATCGTAACAAAACTGCAGCCATATTCGCTTCCACAAAAGATCATTTTTTTAAATATGCGTCACCCCTAGTGATACTCAAGCAGATGTTGAATTCGTTAAGTTCTCACTTTTCCGCTCTGCAAACATCTCTTGTAATGCCGCTATCCTGAGGCTTTGGCATTCGCCTAAATTACTTGGTATTTCGACGTTGCTGTCGTATTGTGTATACCTTTATCAATTGCTACGAGACCGTGCAGAAAAGCAATGCCTCTTAATTTCTCATGTCAAAACTCTCAAAGCTTTTTAAATAAAACAAACGCTATTTACATTCTAGATCTTTATTATTGATGCCTAGATATTTGTCAACATAGTTACCCTGGCGACGAATACATTTCCCCAAACCAGAGGCCGGTTTGCTGATACCCTCACTGCAGGATGTTTGGCTTTGCTGTCAGAGCTACAACCTCATCTCTGCTTGCACCGCTTCGTTTCTCTCAAAGTGAAGGCATCGAAGGTGTTCTCTAAGTTTTGGAAACAGATGAAAACCGGATGCGGCCAAGACGGTGATGCACGGCGTCGGTTTGTTGCAGATGTGGCAGCACTTGTGTGCTCTGGCATTGTCATCCTGAAGGAAGCGGTGCTCCATGTCTCGAGGAACTCCTCGAATTCTAAACTCGATTACAATGAGCTGTTTCTCACACACTAACATAGTTACACTACATACACCCATGTTACACTCTACAGTTTGGAGCCGTTTAGTGGGAGAGGGCTGCAAATACGTAGACATGAAGACTAAACATGTAGAACGTTAACAATGTTTGTTTTATTTCAAAAGGTTTACCAGTTTTCATATGAATAACTCGGAGACACTACTCTTTAGCGCCCCCTCCTATTCTATGAAGCAACATCAGTACTGTCAGGGTTTACTTCACATAGCCTACTATAATACCCACCATTTTCTACAGGTTATTCCAAACGCACACCCTACAACCCGTCTAGCCATTGTCAAAAATTCATTGAATACATCTTCTTCATAGCGTCATAAAAGTAGAAATCTATAACGCCACCTCTGAACACAGTTTGACGAATGCGCATGCAGGCTGGGAGCGTAAAATAAGTCGCACGCCACAGTTTTTACGAAGTCATGCTAGTACAACCTCACTTCTCGTGTGTGCGTGACCTTTGCCAGTGGCACAGAGGCCAGACATTATGGCCGCCTGGCGCGTACACCAAATAGTGGCGGATAACTACTTTCGTCACTTCACGTATAGAAACATTAACAAAGTGGAAAATTATACTCTGAAAATTTTGGAAAACACATTAAACGGTTTTGTGTGTGTTATAAAATTATACACTGAAGAGCAAAAGAAAGTGGTACACCTGCCTAATATCGTGTAGGCCCCCCGCGAGCACGTAGAAGTGCCGCAACATGACGTGGAATGGACTCGACTAATGTCTGAAGTAGTGCTGGAGGAAATTCACACCATGATTATTGGAGGGCTGTCCATAAACCCGTAAGAGTACGAGGAGGTGGAGATGTCTTCTGGACAGCACGCTGCAACGCACCCCAGTTATGCTCAATAATGTTCATGTCTGGGCAGTTTGGTGGCCAGGGAAAGAGTATAAACTCAGAAGAGTAGTCATGGAGCTACTCCGTAGCAATTCTAGACGTGTGCCTTGTCGAACTATCCTGTGGCAATTGCTCAAGTCCGTCGGAATGCACAAGGGACCTGAATGGATACAGGTGATCAGACAGGATGCTTACGTACGTGTCACCTGTCAGAGTTGTATCTAGACGTATCAGGGCTCCCATATCACTCCAACTGCACACGCACCACACAATTACAGTTCCCTGCTGACACGTAGATTCCATGGATTCATGAGGTTGTCTCCATGCCCGTACACGTCCATCCGCTCGACAGAATTTGATACGAGACTCGTCCGGCCAGGCAACATGTTTCCGGTGATCAGCAGTCCAATGTCGATGTTGACGGGCGCAGGCGAGGTGTAAAGCTTTGTGTCCTGCAGTCATCTAGGGTACACGAGTGGGCCTTCGGCTCCGAAAGCTCATATCGATGATGTTTCGTTGAATGGTTCGCACGCTGACACTTGCTGCTGGCCCGGCATTGCAATCTGCAGCAATTTGCGGAAGGGTTGCACTTCTGTCACGTTGAACGATTCTCTTCAGTCGTCGTTGGTCCCGTTCTTGTAGGATTTTTTTCCGGCCGCAGCGATCTCGGAGATTCCGGATAATCACACTTGTCTCATACACACGTTGCCGACCGCGGCACCATATTCTGCCTGTTTGCATATCTCTGTTTTTTTAAATACGCATGCCTATACCAGTTTCTTTGGAGCTTCAGCGTGTAAATATAAATAAATTATATGAATATAAAATTAATTGGTAATAAATGAGCATTTTAACTACATGATAGATTTTTTGTTAAACTTTTCAATAGTCGTGAACACTTTCAGTTTAGAAGTATCAGTTTGATAGTTGATTGCTTTTAATAATCAATGAAGTTGTTTGGTACGGGTCCCACCCACTTGAACAATATTCTAGGATGGGCCGTACGAGAGATTTGTAAGTAGTCTCCTTATTGCATTTCTCTAATGTTCCACCAGTGAACCAAAGTCTGCCAGCTACTTTACCTACTATTGATTGTATGTGATCCTTGGAGCTCGTTCTCCCAAAAACTGTTACAACGAGGTACTTGTACTACTTGACAAGTGGGACAGCACAAGCTGGTTGTACCATTACGGGTTGTATAACACCGTGACTTAGCGGTGCTAGTGTATTCGCATTCAGACACCTTCGGAATCCAGCAGACCGAGATCTCCATCTCTGTGCCCTGTCGCAGAATGCATACATCCATCACTCTGTATGCAGCAGACACAACAAGTGATTATTCTTCGTTTTGCATAATCAGTCCGGCTTTGTCCCTAGCATTAATAGCATTATCTGCGTCTCTAATGCGTCACACGTAGAACAAGTTTAAGACTGTGGCTATTCAAATAATATGTTCAGAGTAATGAACACTTCCTAGTAGAGCTTGTAGGGCACATTAATCTGATACTCGTCCAGAAAAACTGAAATGCATTTTCTTCACAGTTCGAGTTTCAGGTAGATGCCTTTCAGACAGATTTTTTGGTATTGAGTAATGATAAACCCTTGGTTCAAATAAGAATATATATTTCTAAATCTCCAGAGGGCTTTTGACACTGTATTTCACAAGACGCTTGTAGTCAAATTACATGCTTTTGGAATATCGTCTCAGTTACGCGAGTGGAGTTGTGATTCCCTGTGGGAAAGAGCTTACAGCTCGTAGTAACTGACGGAAAGTCATCCAGTAAAACAAAGGTTTTCCCCAAAGTAGTGTTATAGGGCCTCTGTTGTTCTTTATCTGTGTAAATGTTTTGGGAGACAATCTGAGCGCCATCTTATGTTGTTTGCAGATGATGCAGTCGTTTATCGTCTAGTAAAGTCATCAGAAGACCAAAACAAATTGCAAAACAATTTAGGTAAGACATATGTATGCTGAGAAATTGGCAATCGACCACAACTAATAAAAAGTGTTATGTCATCCACATGAATGCTAAAAGGAACCGTTAGACTTCGGTCACACGATAAATCAATCAAATCTTAAGGCCGTAAATTCACCTAAAAATGTAAGGATTACGAATACGAGCAACTTAAATTGGGAAGAAGACATAGAAAATGTTACAGGAAAGGTGGACCAAAGACTACAATTTATCGGTAGAAACGTTAGAAGATGCAACAGACCTATTAAAGAGACTGCTTACACTACGCTTGTCCGTCGTACTTTGCAGTGCTGCTGCGCGGTGTGGGATCCTTAACAGATAGGATTAACGGAGTACATCGAGAAAGTTCAAGTGTGTCAAGTCAAAGACGAGCAGCATGTTTTACATTATGGAGAAATAGGGGAGAGATATCTCGGACATGATTTATTTATTTATTTATTTATTTATTGTTCCGTGGGACCAAATTAAGGAGAAATCTCCACGGTCATGGAACGAGTCAATACATGAAATTATAACACGATAATAGAAACAGATAAAATGAAATATACAAAACATAGTCAGGCGACAAGTCATAAGTTTAAATAAAGAAAATCAACAACGTTACACTGGAATTTGCTTAATTTTTTAGCTCTTCCAGGAACTCCTCGACAGAATAGAAGGAGAGAGCCATGAGGAAACTCTTCAGTTTAGACTTAAGACTTCGGGCTACTGCTTAGATTTTTGAGTTCTTGTGGTAGCTTATTGAAAATGGATGCAGCAGAATAGTGCACTCCTTTCTGCACAAGAGCCAAGGAAGTGCATTCCACATACAGATTTGATTTCTGCCTAGTATTAACTGAGTGAAAGCTGCTAACTCTTGGGAATAGGCTAATATTGCTAACAACAAACGACATTAAAGAAAGTATACTGCCAGGGCAATGTCAGAATTCCCAGACTCTTGAATAGGGGTCGACAAGAGGTTCTCGAACTTACATCACATATAGCTCGAACAGCCCGTTTTTGAGCCAAAAATACCCTCTTTGAATCAGAAGAATTACCCCAAAATATAATACCATACGACATAAGCGCATGAAAATATGCGAAGTAGACTACTTTTCGTGTTGAACTGTCACTCATTTCAGATACTGTTCTAATGGTAAATAAAGCAGCATTTAGTTTCTGAGCAAGATCCTGGACATGGGCTTCCCACAAAAGCTTACTATCTATCCGAACGCCTAGGAACTTGAACTGTTCCGTCTCGCTTATAATATGCCCATTCTGTCTGATCAATATATCAGTTCTTGTTGAATTGTGAGTTAGAAACTGTAAAAACTGAGTTTTACTGTGATTTAGCATCAAATTGTTTTCCACAAGCCACGAACTTATTTCATGAACTACATTATTTGATACTGTTTCAATGTTACACACAAGATCCTTCACTACCAAGCTGGTATCATCAGCAAACAGAAATATTTTTGAATCACCTGTAATACTAGAAGGCATATCATGTATATAAATAAGAAACAGCAGTGGCCCCAGCACCGATCCTTGGGGAACGCCCCACTTAACAGTTCCCCATTGGGACTGAACATCACTACCACTCTCAATATGGCGGAGAATTACCTTCTGCTTTCTGTTCTTAAAGTAAGAGGTGAACCAATTGTAAGCTACTCCCCTTACTCCATAATGGTCCAACTTCTGCAGTAATATTTTGTGGTCAACACAGTCAAAAGCCTTCGTTAAACCAAAGAAACACCTAGCGTTCGCAACCTTTTATTTAATCCGTCCAAAACCTCACAGAGAAAAGAGAATATAGCATTTTCAGTTGTTAAACACCCCCCCCCCCCCCCCCCATGAACCATGGACCTTGCCGTTGGTGGTGAGGCTTGCGTGCCTCAGCGATACAGATAGCCGTACCGTAGGTGCAACCACAACGGAGGGGTATCTGTTGAGAGGCCAGACAAACGTGTGGTTCCTGAAGAGGGGCAGCAGCCTTTTCAGTAGTTGCAAGGGCAACAGTCTGGATGATTGACTGATATGGCCTTGTAACAATAACCAAAACGGCCTTGCTGTGCTGGTACTGCGAACGGCTGAAAGCAAGGGGAAACTACAGCCGTAATTTTTCCCGAGGGCATGCAGCTTTACTGTATGATTACATGATGATGGCGTCCTCTTGGGTAAAATATTCCGCAGGTAAAATAGTCCCCCATTCGGATCTCCGGGCGGGGACTACTCAAGAGGATGTCGTTATCAGGAGAAAGAAAAACTGGCGTTCTACGGATGGGAGCGTGGAATGTCAGATCCCTTAATCGGGCAGGTAGGTTAGAAAATTTAAAAAGGGAAATGGATAGGTTGAAGTTAGATATAGTGGGAATTAGTGAAGTTCGGTGGCAGGAGGAACAAGACTTCTGGTCAGGTGACTACAGGGTTATAAACACAAAATCAAATAGGGGTAATGCAGGAGTAGGTTTAATAATGAATAGGAAAATAGGAATGCGGGTAAGCTACTACAAACAGCATAGTGAACGCATTATTGTGGCCAAGATAGATACGAAGCCCACGCCTACTACAGTAGTACAAGTTTATATGCCAACTAGCTCTGCAGATGACGAAGAAATTGAAGAAATGTATGATGAAATAAAAGAAATTATTCAGATTGTGAAGGGAGACGAAAATTTAATAGTCATGGGTGACTGGAATTCGAGTGTAGGAAAAGGGAGAGAAGGAAACATAGTTGGTGAATATGGATTGGGGGATAGAAATGAAAGAGGAAGCCGCCTGGTCGAATTTTGCACAGAGCACAACATAATCATAACTAACACTTGGTTTAAGAATCATGAAAGAAGGTTGTATACATGGAAGAACCCTGGAGATACTAAAAGGTATCAGATAGATTATATAATGGTAAGACAGAGATTTAGGAACCAGGTTTTAAATTGTAAGACATTTCCAGGGGCAGATGTGGACTCTGACCACAATCTATTGGTTATGACCTGTAGATTTAAACTGAAGAAACTGCAAAAAGGTGGGAATTTAAGGAGATGGGACCTGGATAAACTAAAAGAACCAGAGGTTGTACAGAGATTCAGGGAGAGCATAAGGGAGCAATTGACAGGAATGGGGGAAATAAATACAGTAGAAGAAGAATGGGTAGCTTTGAGGGATGAAGTAGTGAAGGCAGCAGAGGATCAAGCAGGTAAAAAGACGAGGGCTAGTAGAAATCCTTGGGTAACAGAAGAAATATTGAATTTAATTGATGAAAGGAGAAAATATAAAAATGCAGTAAATAAAGCAGGCAAAAAGGAATACAAACGTCTCAAAAATGAGATTGACAGGAAGTGCAAAATGGCTAAGCAGGGATGGCTAGAGGACAAATGTAAGGATGTAGAGGCTTGTCTCACTAGGGGTAAGATAGATACTGCCTACAGGAAAATTAAAGAGACCTTTGGAGAGAAGAGAACCACTTGTATGAATATCAAGAGGTCAGATGGCAACCCAGTTCTAAGCAAAGAAGGGAAGGCAGAAAGGTGGAAGGAGTATATATAGGGTTTATACAAGGGCGATGTACTTGAGGACAATATTATGGAAATGGAAGAGGATGTATATGAAGATGAAATGGGAGATAAGATACTGCGTGAAGAGTTTGACAGAGCACTGAAAGACCTGAGTCGAAACAAGGCCCCTGGAGTAGACAACATTCCATTGGAACTACTGACGGCCGTGGGAGAGCCAGTCCTGACAAAACTCTACCATCTGGTGAGCAAGATGTATGAAACAGGCGAAATACCCTCAGACTTCAAGAAGAATATAATAATTCCAATCCCAAAGAAAGCAGGTGTTGACAGATGTGAAAATTACCGAACTATCAGCTTAATAAGTCACAGCTGCAAAATACTAACACGAATTCTTTACAGACGAATGGAAAAACTAGTAGAAGCCAACCTCGGGGAAGATCAGTTTGGATTCCGTAGAAACACTGGAACACGTGAGGCAATACTGACCTTACGACTTATCTTAGAAGAAAGATTAAGGAAAAGCAAACCTACGTTTCTAGCATTTGTAGAGTTAGAGAAAGCTTTTGACAATGTTGACTGGAATACTCTCTTTCAAATTCTAAAGGTGGCAGGGGTAAAATACTGGGAGCGAAAGGCTATTTACAATTTGTACAGAAACCAGATGGCAGTTATAAGAGTCGAGCGACATGAAAGGGAAGCAGTGGTTGGGAAGGGAGTAAGACAGGGTTGTAGCCTCTCCCCGATGTTGTTCAATCTGTATATTGAGCAAGCAGTAAAGGAAACAAAAGAAAAATTCGGAGCAGGTATTAAAATTCATGGAGAAGAAATAAAAACTTTGAGGTTCGCCGATGACATTGTAATTCTGTCAGAGACAGCAAAGGACTTGGAAGAGCAGTTGAATGGAATGGACAGTGTCTTGAACGGAGGATATAAGATGAACATCAACAAAAGCAAAACAAGGATAATGGAATGTAGTCTAATTAAGTCGGGTGATGCTGAGGGAATTAGATTAGGAAATGAGGCACTTAAAGTAGTAAAGGAGTTTTGCTATTTGGGGAGCAAAATAACTGATGATGGTCGAAGTAAAGAGGATATAAAATGTAGACTGGCATTGGTAAGGAAAGCGTTTCTGAAGAAGAGAAAATTATTAACATCGAGTATGGATTTAAGTGTCAGGAAGTCATTTCTGAAAGTATTCGTATGGAGTGTAGCCATGTATGGAAGTGAAACATGGACGATAAATAGTTTGGACAAGAAGAGAATAGAAGCTTTCGAAATGTGGTGCTACAGAAGAATGCTGAAGATTAGATGGGTAGATCACATAACTAATGAGGAAGTATTGAATAGGATTGGGGAGAAGAGAAGTTTGTGGCACAACTTGACCAGAAGAAGGGATCGGTTGGTAGGACATGTTCTGAGGCATCAAGGGATCACCAATTTAGTATTGGAGGGCAGCGTGGAGGGTAAAAATCGTAGAGGGAGACCAAGAGATGAATACGCTAAGCAGATTCAGAAGGATGTAGGTTGCAGTAGGTACTGGGAGATGAAAAAGCTTGCACAGGATAGAGTAGCATGGAGAGCTGCATCAAACCAGTCTCAGGACTGAAGACCACAACAACAACAAACCATTTCTAAAACCAAACTGAGCATTTGACAGCAAATTATGTGAATTTAAATGCTCCAGTAACCTTGTATATACAACCTTCTCGATAACTTTAGAAACACCGATGGCATAGAAATAGGTGTAAAGTTGTCAACATTATCCCTGTCTCCCTTTTTATAATCTTGCTTCACTACATAGTACTTTAAACCGTCAGGAAACCAACCACTCCTAAAGGAAAAGTTACAGATATGGCTAAGTACTGGGCTAACATACACAGAATACAGCATTTGAGGTGGACATCATTAAAACAAAGGAGTTTCTCGTTTCTGAGGGACCTTCTCACAGAATGTCAATCATCAACTTCTCCTCCGAATGTGAAAACATTTTGTTGACGCCGATCTATATAGTGAGAAACGACCATCTTAATAAAATTAAGGGAGATCATAGCTCGCACGGAAAGAAGTAGGTGTTCGTTTTTTCCGCGCGCTCTTCGAGAGGGGAATAATATAGAATTATGGTGAAGGAGGTTCAACGAACCGTCTGCCAGGCACTTAAGTGTGTTTTGCAGAGTACCCCTGTAGATGTTCATAGAGATGATAAACAAGATCTTTGAACGTCAGAGCAACTGCACCATGTCTGTTGTTCGGGGTCAGACGCTACTGCATAGCGCGTCGTTGGCGAGAGACTGTACGCAAAGCCAAGGATGCGTCTCTACACACCGGTACCTCTGTTATCGTAGCATCAGCAATAACGCAGACACCATAATAAAAATATTTGCCACAGGGATACCAGACAGTGAACCTGCGTCATGCCCACCGCATGCTCCTTGTTTATGTACTAGTTTGCGTAACCTTTATTGTTTCATATTATTGGCTGTGATGCTCACAGCTACATGTTAAAATTTTTTACTCTGTTAAATAGACGTCTGAGAAATGTGGTTCCCTCTGTTCAGCTGTTGTCGACTGAAAACATCGCAACCGTCGGAAGCAGATGTCAGGTCACCAACACACACTTTTCTGATAGAAAAATTTACTGTCGGAGAAAAGGAATGACTGGAAACAGTACTTACTTGCAAACTTTTCCGACATGTTCGGCGGGAACATTTATGCCAAATCTATTGGAATGTTCCTCACCCATAAGTTTAATCTTTTTCTATACAAAATTTTCCTTTCTTTCTTGCTGTTTCCGTTTTTTGGGGTACCGGGCACTGTCTTCAGAATTCGTTACAGAAAGACAGACACCGAACCTTAACGTAGGCAAGAACTAGAGCAGGCTGAACGACTCCGATAACTACTAGAAAGGGGGCAAAAACATTCGGGGTGCAGTGTTCCCAATTTTCACACATAAATTGCCCTTTTTAATTGACAATGACCATTTTGCAAGAAACATACTTGAGAAGGCTTGTTTCTGTAGAAGCACCTTTTCTGTCAGTTGCAATAATCAACACAGGGGTTGTTTGTGCTAAAATTAATTAAAGCAAATGGTGAGTCCAGGCATGGCTATCAAAATGCGTTGAAATGTCGAAAACAAAATAAAATGACATGGGTTGTTTTTGGTATGAACTCCGCAGTTATGATCCACTAATGTTTTAGCTACAGGACACAAAGTTTTTTTTTCATTTGTGAAGTGCACAGGTGTACTTTTCTGAACACTGAAAGCTAATATTTGTAACACTCTGAAGTTTTACGAAGGTACGAATAAATATATGCGCAGCTTTCTGCAGATAGTATTTCATTACAAATAACTGCACCATCTGCGGAAAGTCTGAGGTTACCATTTGTTCTGTTTGCAAGATCATTAATGTGCAACATGAGCAGCCAGGGGTCCAGCACACTTCCCTGGGACACCACGTCTACATCTGCCCAAGACTCTCCATCCGAAATAAAATGTTGCGTCTTCCCTACCAACAAATCCTGAACCCACTCACAAAATTAGCTTGATACGCCATACTATCGTAGTTCCGACAGTAAGCGTTGGCGCGGTACTGAGTCAAATGCTTTGTCGGAAATAAAGGAATACTGATTGCACCTCACTGCCTTTCTCCATGACTTTTATGAGGTAATGTGAGAAGCGCTCGGGTTGGATTTCAGATGAACGATGTTTTCGGGACCCATGCTGGTTCGACTGCAGCAGTTCGTCTGTTCGACATACTGTAGGACGGCGGGTAATAATCAGATGGTTGATAGTTTGTTATGTCGTAATGAAAAGACACTTAATTTGTCTGTGCGTACTTAACACTCGCCTTCGCCGTTTACAAGAGCCTGAATATGTGTATGCACACAGCCAGAAAGCGATGGAGAACATACTGACCGTAATTTGCAGTCTGGATGTCCACATTACACTTTGTGCTCACTGAAAAAAAAATGTTCCTACTTGCTATTTATTCAGCGGGATCAGGAGCTATGACTATAAATAAAAGTTTCGACTGTTAACTCATTGACAATACTGTAAAAGGTCACATGCATAAAATACAATAATATCCCTGATGATTATAATAATAATAATAATAATAATAATAATAATAATAAATATAATATCCCTATCGGAAAGAGTACTATTAACAGTCCAGAGGCGACGTCTGTGGAAGTTCCGTGTAAAATAGTCTATCGCACTGACTTCTAATCACCATAAGTTAATTGCTCGCCTTAAAAGTGAGAAATAATCTCGCCACTTGCCACGCGGTTTTGTCAACATTACGGGCGGCAGACCAACAGTTAGTTCCGTGAAATCTAAGCGACAGAGTACAGTCCTCGCGCGTTCACTTCCAACTTTTATCGAAAATGCATTCAAATCGGCCCAGCTCTGACGTCATCCGAGGCACAACGCACACAGGCGTTTCACTGACGAGAAGTCGCGCGGTGTAGCCGCGCGGTCTGGGGCGTCTTGCCACGGTTCGGGCGGCTCCCCCCGTCGGAGGTTTGAGTCCTCCCTCGGGCATGTGTGTGTGTGTGTGTGTGTGTGTGTGTGTGTGTGTGTGTGTGTGTGTGTGTGTGTGTGTGTGTATCGTCCTTAGCGTACGTTAGTTTAAGTTGGAACTTACCACCACCACCACCACTGACGCGAACATATCGATATCTTGTTGCAAAATGTGTCGTCCCCACTGCCCCTCTGGCTTTATTTATATAGGGGCGCAGCAGACTGCCAAATGGAACGTCTGCTTTCAACTCCCCTAGGTGAAGGCAGCAGTATGTAAATAGCCCGTTTCTTGGTCACGTATTAATTAATAGCTCTGTCTAACAATTTACAGTCTTCTTAATTTTTGTATAAAGGGAGTGAAGTTTGCTTTAGTTACTGGTACCGAAAAAGTTTTAGCTCGATTGCATTTAAACTTTGCCTGCTAGAAGTTCTAGAACGGAACTGACAGTAGAACATGACGTGTGAACTGTCTCTTAAAAGTTCCTTGTAATAGTTGTTATTTACAATATAACCTTGAAACTTAGTAGAGCTGTATTGCTGTATTAATGTAATCGATTGCTGTAATTAGAACTTTCTACTACAAATACGAATGATACTTAATCTACCATGAATACGGACATTTTCGTTTCAAATGTGGTTTTCAGTAAATAGCTTGAAAACTAATAGAGATAGCTTATTGCTCTCATATAGTTAATGTTTTTACATGAAACTGAGACTACATACGAATTTTCAGCTTTCTAAGTGTAATATTTCGCGCTTCAAGTTTTTGTACAAACGCCGATCTGAGCCAAAATATTGCTCTGATCAGGTTAAGGCTTTTAACTCTTAATTTTGACTTACATTTGCGTATTCTGAACAGTTTTTACCCTTATAGTTTCATTAATCAGCAACACTTATTTTTTTTCTGAATATCGTATATTTTCCCGAATATATGCATTTGATCATTCTGAGACTTAACATTAGTGCACTTAAGCATACGCTGACGAAGTTTGGAAAAGATATTTTAATTTTTAATTTCACTCTTACAATATGGTGCAGTCCCTTGTACGTTAAGCACGTTATGATGCTGACGTGGCGCTGGTAGTAGTGAGCTGGGGTAAAGGATGGCACACTCGCTCGCCTCTGTACCTCTTACAGCTATACAGCGCATGTTTCGTCCCAATATTAGGTTATGTTCCGATTTTGCACTGCTATTTTGATTGCTCAAAACTTTGGTATCGTATACAGAGGTGCACGACCTGATCACACCAACATATTGCTCACTGGCATGGGGAAGGTCACAGACGCAGCCAGCCGATTCTTATATGGACACGTGGTGTCTGCTATTTCGGATCAGACACCACACACTCAAATAATTTGATAGACCTGGCTGTGAAATGAATCCATCGTCTTCAGTGCGGATGCACAGATACGTCCGGCCTCACAGGGAGCGAACGTTTAGGAAACGAACAGGGGCTGCGGGCAGGTGGCTCTCGATGGGGGTGTGGGTCGGCCGTGAGGCGCGCCGAGGCAGTCTGGGCAGCGGCGCCACTGCTGTGTCCCGGTCGGCGCAGTGGGTACAGCAACCGCCTGGTAAGCTGGATATCTTGGGTTAGAATCCTGGTCGGGTAGACATTTTCATTCGTCGCTGCCGATTCTGCGTAATGTCCCAGTCCAGCTGACAGCAGTGATCCCTGCCCATTCCTTTCCTATCTTCCCCTCTCCATCTTCAATTTACATACAACCGATTCTTCTCATATTTGGCAGGTCGCTTGTGTACAGCCTAAAATAAAAGACTCTTAAGTTGTTCTGGCTCAACACCACTGACCTCCCCATATTTGAGAAAACTACCTCTACGATTCAAGACGCGGAATCGACTCAAAATTGATGGGATCGATACAAAATTGGAAGTCGAGCATTTTTCATCGTGATGTATGGGATCCGCAAACTCTTACTTTCCTAAAAAACCGAGGAAAGAAATGTTTTTGACTGCCGCTTGTGCACCCGTAAGGTAAACGCTGGGCAACAAAACCGCCATTGGAGTAGACACCAGGGCAGCTGGCTGGGGAACAGAGAACCTCTGTCCGATTCCCGATTGTACTTTTTTCCATTTCGAATTTGGTAGGTATAGGAGGGCTAATAAGATAAGCAAATCAATAAGGAATAATAACAAAGTAGGCAAATAAACATCTCATACGAAATGGTTCAAATGGCTCTGAGCACCATGGCACTTAATATCTGAGGTCATCAGTCCCCTAGAACTTAGAACTACTTAAACCTAACTAACCTAAGGACATCACACACATCCCTGCCCAAGGCAAGAACCTGCGACCGTAGCCGTCGCGCGGTTCCGGGCTAAAGCGCCTAGAACCGCTCGGCCACCACGACCGGCTCATCTCATACGACTTGGATCAGTAAGGAATTAAGAAAGTAATCCAGGTCACTTTGTGACGGCCCTTTCACTCACCTTGTTACGTGTCCTCTATTTGTTTCGAACAACTAGATGGGTGGTACTTCTCATATAATTACGAAGCAGATATAGTCACGTCACGAAGAAGATCCAACGAATGCAGTCTTCGTGCAATTACATAGTTCCTTAGGAAGGTTCTGAGGAAAACAGACTTGGTTTACATTTAAAAATATTTATATTTAGAGAATTAATTGTGATGCCTACTACACTTACGATAACATTCCCTGAAAAATCGGTGCCAAAAGTTGATAATGAATTATAGGCCTACTGTGTATCGTTACTGCATCCGCGCGACTGTGCAATTCTCGCGTGGTTTCCAGTAGCAGCATGCAATTTTGAAGCCCCGAAATAAAGTTTTTAACTTGGCAATAAAAATGAACACCTCGTGACTGACACACTGGCGTGTAGTGTGGCAGTATTACTTTTATCTTGCATGAGAGTTCACCCTCAGCATCTATAAACATGTTGTCATACAAGACGGTATTAGTTTGTCCACCCCGGGCTTCATATACATACAAAACTTGTTATGGTTTTTAAAATGTTCTCAGGATTTGCTTCGTAAATTTAACATATCAATTAAATGGATTTGGAGCAAGTGTCGTAAACATTCAGCAACAAGTCCGTTAAGCGTTTCACCTGTGCTGTACTAAAAAAAAAAACCACCTCCCGAACAGGCCATGAAGGCCCAAAGGTACCGACCGGCCGCCATGTCATCCTCAGCCCACAGGCGTCACTGCATGCGGATATGGAGGGGCATGTGGTCGGCACACCGCTCTCCCGGCCATATGTCGGTTTACGAGACCGGAGCCGCGACTTCTCAATCAAGCAGCTCCTCAGTTTGCCTCACAAGGGCCGAGTACACCCCGCTTGCTAACAGTGCTCGGCAGAACGGATGGTCACCCATCCAAGTGCTAGCCCAGCCCGACAGCGCCTAACTTCGGTGTACTGAGGGGAACCGGTGTTATCACTGCGACAAGGCCGTTGGCAACCTGTGCTGTACACTGAGGGTCAAATTAATCGTCAGTTTGTTATAAACACAAGAAAACCTCAGGCAGTAATGATCCAGACGTCGTAAAAAGACACGGACAAAAAAGTGCAATTGAGTATGAAACACAGGTTCTCTTCTCCCCAGCCAGATGCCTTGGTCGCTACTCCAGCGGTGCTTTCGTTTCCCAGTACCTTATGGTCACATAAGCGGCAGTCAAAAAAGTTTCATTCCTCGATTTCTAGGAGAGTAATTGTTTGCGACACGTATATATGATCAAGGAAAATGCTCAGTTCTGAATTATCTGTCGATCTCATCAATTCTGAGTCGATTGCAAGTCATAAACTTTAGGTGTGGTTTTATCAATAACGGCAGATTGTTGAGATTTTCTTTTTAGGTTGTACCTAAACGACCTGCCAAATAGGAGCCGAAACGATTTGTCGTGTCTGAGGCCTTCTCTTTGCACTGCCACAGTGCACACTAAGCACAGTACTGTGATTATTTAAATGGTTATACAACACAGTTCACGGTTACTCACAGTTCTCGAGCTGTCAGTATTAATATAGCTAACGCATTGTTTCAAATGCCAGTAACCTGTCGGTGTCTGTGGCACTCACGAAACAGTCTGAACATTCCTTTAAACATCGCAATCCATTCACAGTTTATACAAAGTCACTGCCCTACTGACGCCCGGATTAGTTCAGTTGACGCGGCAATGTCGTCATCCTTGGCGGATCACTCCGTACGTAGAAACCTACGGCATGTATCGCACATGCACACGCTTACTCATTTACACATGAAAGTTGTAAGGTTTACACATGTATTTGCAGTTAATAAGAAACTAGATACTATAAACAAGACATTTTAAACACTATACAAGACTGGTAAGACTAGAATGTTTATATACTATATGTGAGCACTTAACGACGAACTACACAATCATTGTAATTAATCATCAACATAAGGTTACACGGCTGGTACTGACATCACTTAAAACTTCCGCGATACCAGGACGTGGTCGATGTATAAAACTTTCTCCTAACGTGTCATCTCCGACTGCGGGAGACATCTTCAGAGGTAAAGTGGCGAACTGCAGCCAGAACTCGAGGGAGCGCCGAAATTATGGGCTGTGTAGAGGGCACCACAGTCCACCACATGAATTTAACAGATACTTGGCGTAATATGTCTCCACATCTGTTTGAACCCCCCCATGAACCATGGACCTTGCCGTTGGTGGGGAGGCTTGCGTGCCTCAGCGATACAGATAGCCGTACCGTAGGTGCAACCACAACGGAGGGGTATCTGTTGAGAGGCCAGACAAACCTGTGGTTCCTGAAGAGGGGCAGCAGCCTTTTCAGTAGTTGCAAGGGCAACAGTCTGGATGATTGACTGATCTGGCCTTGTAACAATAACCAAAACGGCCTTGCTGTGCTGGTACTGCGAACGGCTGAAAGCAAGGGGAAACTACAGCCGTAATTTTTCCCGAGGGCATGCAGCTTTACTGTATGATTATATGATGATGGCGTCCTCTTGGGTAAAATATTCCGGAGGTAAAATAGTCCCCCATTCGGATCTCCGGGCGGGGACTACTCAAGAGGATGTCGTTATCAGGAGAAAGAAAACTGGCGTTCTACGGATCGGAGCGTGGAATGTCAGATCCCTTAATCGGGCAGGTAGGTTAGAAAATTTAAAAAGGGAAATGGATAGGTTGAAGTTAGATATAGTGGGAATTAGTGAAGTTCGGTGGCAGGAGGAACAAGACTTCTGGTCAGGTGACTACAGGGTTATAAACACAAAATCAAATAGGGGTAATGCAGGAGTAGGTTTAATAATGAATAGGAAAATAGGAATGCGGGTAAGCTACTACAAACAGCATAGTGAACGCATTATTGTGGCCAAGATAGATACGAAGCCCACGCCTACTACAGTAGTACAAGTTTATATGCCAACTAGCTCTGCAGATGACGAAGAAATTGAAGAAATGTATGATGAAATAAAAGAAATTATTCAGATTGTGAAGGGAGACGAAAATTTAATAGTCATGGGTGACTGGAATTCGAGTGTAGGAAAAGGGAGAGAAGGAAACATAGTAGGTGAATATGGATTGGGGGACAGAAATGAAAGAGGAAGCCGCCTGGTCGAATTTTGCACAGAGCACAACATAATCATAACTAACACTTGGTTTAAGAATCATGAAAGAAGGTTGTATACATGGAAGAACCCTGGAGATACTAAAAGGTTTCAGATAGATTATATAATGGTAAGACAGAGATTTAGGAACCAGGTTTTAAATTGTAAGACATTTCCAGGGGCAGATGTGGACTCTGACCACAATCTATTGGTTATGACCTGTAGATTAAAACTGAAGAAACTGCAAAAAGGTGGGAATTTAAGGAGATGGGACCTGGATAAACTAAAAGAACCAGAGGTTGTACAGAGATTCAGGGAGAGCATAAGGGAACAATTGACAGGAATGGGGGAAATAAATACAGTAGAAGAAGAATGGGTAGCTTTGAGGGATGAAGTAGTGAAGGCAGCAGAGGATCAAGTAGGTAAAAAGACGAGGGCTAGTAGAAATCCTTGGGTAACAGAAGAAATATTGAATTTATTTGATGAAAGGAGAAAATATAAAAATGCAGTAAGTGAAACAGGCAAAAAGGAATACAAACGTCTCAAAAATGAGATCGACAGGAAGTGCAAAATGGCTAAGCAGGGATGGTTAGAGGACAAATGTAAGGATGTAGAGGCCTATCTCACTAGGGGTAAGATAGATACCGCCTACAGGAAAATTAAAGAGACCTTTGGAGATAAGAGAACCACTTGCATGAATATCAAGAGCTCAGATGGAAACCCAGTTCTAAGCAAAGAAGGGAAAGCAGAAAGGTGGAAGGAGTATATAGAGGGTCTATACAAGGGCGATGTACTTGAGGACAATATTATGGAAATGGAAGAGGATGTAGATGAAGATGAAATGGGAGATAAGATACTGCGTGAAGAGTTTGACAGAGCACTGAAAGACCTGAGTCGAAACAAGGCCCCCGGAGTAGACAATATTCCATTGGAACTACTGACGGCCGTGGGAGAGCCAGTCCTGACAAGACTCTACCATCTGGTGAGCAAGATGTATGAAACAGGCGAAATACCCTCAGACTTCAAGAAGAATATAATAATTCCAATCCCAAAGAAAGCAGGTGTTGACAGATGTGAAAATTACCGAACTATCAGCTTAATAAGTCACAGCTGCAAAATACTAACACGAATTCTTTACAGACGAATGAAAAAACTAGTAGAAGCCAACCTCGGGGAAGATCAGTTTGGATTCCGTAGAAACACTGGAACACGTGAGGCAATACTGACCTTACGACTTATCTTAGAAGAAAGATTAAGGAAAGGCAAACCTACGTTTCTAGCATTTGTAGACTTAGAGAAAGCTTTTGACAATGTTGACTGGAATACTCTCTTTCAAATTCTAAAGGTGGCAGGGGTAAAATACAGGGAGCGAAAGGCTATTTACAATTTGTACAGAAACCAGATGGCAGTTATAAGAGTCGAGGGACATGAAAGGGAAGCAGTGGTTGGGAAGGGAGTAAGACAGGGTTGTAGCCTCTCCCCGATGTTGTTCAATCTGTATATTGAGCAAGCAGTAAAGGAAACAAAAGAAAAATTCGGAGTAGGTATTAAAATTCATGGAGAAGAAATAAAAACTTTGAGATTCGCTGATGACATTGTAATTCTGTCAGAGACAGCAAAGGACTTGGAAGAGCAGTTGAATGGAATGGACAGTGTCTTGAAAGGAGGATATAAGATGAACATCAACAAAAGCAAAACAAGGATAATGGAATGTAGTCTAATTAAGTCGGGTGATGCTGAAGGAATTAGATTAGGAAATGAGGCACTTAAAGTAGTAAAGGAGTTTTGCTATTTGGGGAGCAAAATAACTGATGATGGTCGAAGTAGAGAGGATATGAAATGTAGGCTGGCAATGGCAAGGAAAGCGTTTCTGAAGAAGAGAGATTTGTTAACATCCAGTATTGATTTAAGCGTCAGGAAGTCATTTCTGAAAGTATTCGTATGGAGTGTAGCCATGTATGGAAGTGAAACATGGACGATAAATAGTTTGGACAAGAAGAGAGTAGAAGCTTTCGAAATGTGGTGCTACAGAAGAATGCTGAAGATTAGATGGGTAGATCACATAACTAATGAGGAAGTATTGAATAGGATTGGGGAGAAGAGAAGTTTGTGGCACAACTTGACCAGAAGAAGGGATCGGTTGGTAGGACATGTTCTGAGGCATCAAGGGATCACCAATTTAGTATTGGAGGGCAGCGTGGAGGGTAAAAATCGTAGAGGGAGACCAAGAGATGAATACACTAAGCAGATTCAGAAGGATGTAGGTTGCAGTAGGTACTGGGAGATGAAAAAGCTTGCACAGGATAGAGTAGCATGGAGAGCTGCATCAAACCAGTCTCAGGACTGAAGACCACAACAACAACATCTGTTTGAATGTAACAAGAAAGCTATAAAACATATTCTGATGCTGCTGTGGCTGTAAAACCTTTTTTTGTCCCTCCTGTTGAATTAGATCTCATGGGATTGGTACCTTTTGGAAATGACCTTCTCGACTGTGAAATGGTACCTCTAGCGCAGTTCCGTGCTGTCGTGGATCCTGATGGTCGTCACGTGGAGCTCCATTTGTAACCGAGAACGTAAACACGATGCGCAGTTAACAAGTATTACCCTCTCAAGTGGAAATCAAAATACCTTTCTTTCAGTTGTTTATTCGTTATTTGTCTTCCGCACGTTCTAACAAATGCTTCCGCGAAGTTTCATTGTCCTACAATCTGTCGTGTTTCATGGGGGCCTCTCAAGTAGATAAAGTAGAGTTATATCCAACCTGTGCAAGCTGGACAGAGCAGAGGTAGTTAAGACATGTTCTTAGGGGGAGAAGAAGGATTTTGAGAAAAGAACGGTGAAGTGTTTTGCGAAATTACTAGTCTAAGCCGGCCGGAGTGGCCGTGTGGTTCTAGGCCCTACAGTCTGGAACCGAACGACCGCTACGGTCGCCGGTCCGAATCCTGCCTCGGGCATGGATGTGTGTGATGTCCTTAGGTTAGTTAGGTTTAATTAGTTCCAAGTTCTAGGCGACTGATGACCTCAGAAGTTAAATCGCAGTGATGTCCTTAGGTTAGTTAGGTTTAAGTAGTTCTAAGTTCTAGGCGACTGATGACCTCAGAAGTTAAATCGCATAGTGCTCAGAGCCATTTGAACCATTTGAACTTGTCTAAAAGGAAGAAATGAAATGGCTTAGAGTAAAATTTGACGTGCCTTTGAAGGGTGTTGAAACCATGTACGACAAATTAGACTGCATGGTCTACATATCCTCGAGACAAATACCCTGTAGTACTCCTTAACACGTTCGGCGCAGCGTCACCCATGTGTGGGTGACGTGCAGGCTTCCGTGGGGGCCGCGTGACCCACATATGTTCAACTTAATAGGATTTAGCAGTTGGAATTTCCAAAGGAATGTAATGGAATAAGCACTGAACTATAACTGTAGGATATACAACATAAACATACAAACACTACACAGAAACGCTCATACGTTTTATTCATTTCTACACACATCCAAAAAATGTTTTGCATCAACTCGGTTCCGAGAGTTCCGGAACCTGTACAGAAAATTGGAATAGAGATCAACATAAACATCATTTTCGCCCTTTTTATTGGTCATGAAAACCACACATTGCATGTTGTACCACCATACAGCGAGATCTTCAGAGGTGGTGGTCCAGATTGCTGTACACACCAGTGCTTCTAATACCCAGTAGCACGTCCGCTTGCATTGATGCATCGTTGGGCAGTTGGATGTGAGATGCCAGTTGGATGTGAGATGCCAGCGGTGGTGATGTGGGGAGAGAGATGCCATGCCTGTATTCGTCGGGGAGATGTGGCCCTCAACTACGTATCCTCAGACTCAGAGTTGAGATATTAAAGGTTTTGGCTGGTTTCGTTGTCTAGGGGTTGGGATAGGTAGTTGCCGCATTACAAGCCAAATACTGCTGAGTCTACAGTATACAATATGAATATACACATAAATCGAATGATCGAAGGTTCCTATGACTCGGCCAGTTGCGAATTTTGAATGTTACATAGAAATTTGTAAATAAAAGATTGCAATTAAATAAAATCTGCAGGTACTATGTTAACGTCTTTAAATGAGGAGTACGATAGCAGAAGTACGTTTAAGAATGCCCTTTATTGCTGTGAAACACTTATTGCTGTCGATGGTCCAGCAATTAAATAAAATATAAGTTGAATAACAGGGAAACAATAGATTCCTACTTCACGTAATTAGTTATGAGCAACAACATAGCTCGCGAGATATTCCCTTCCAAACGCACACTACGTCTTCACTGCAGAAGCCACGGAAATCTCATAAGTGCACAAGTCGGCACTACGAAATATTTCTATCTCCCGCGACCACGCGCAAACTGCTCCACTCCCCAAGTCTTTCCCGCGACTGCCCGTCGCTGTTTCCCGTCCAGCACCTCCCGTGTCCTCTGTCGTCCCCTCCAGAACTGCCCTGTCCTCCCTCGAAACGATGCTCCTCCCCCACTTCCACACTTCCATACAGTCTCTCCACGTGTCCTTTTTGGAACGATCGCTGTGATTGGCTAGAGCGCTCCTGCCCTGTTTCCAAGACAATGCACACTCACAAACGTGATGAAGCACCTTCGAAATACTGGATTTACATTTAAATAATTTGAAATTAAATAAATATTCCTACAGCTGGACCATAAACACGCTCTAGCACACATTATTAAATGCAAAAACAAATAAACATACTGGTATATCAAAGGAATAGAACAAAAGTAAACCAGTAGCCTAATGTCTCTGTGCTTTCTAAAACACACTAAATAATTGACCAATTTCTTCATGAATAGTATATATCCGATATAAGCAAAGACTTAGGTGAATAAATATATTTTTAAGCATGCTGCTACCGTTTTTTCGTGTAACTGTGGAGTACTTACGGCCTGACGCGATCGATAGTAATCGGCCACTTTGACCTCCAATAACTCATGTACTATTCAAGTTACATGCCTGTAATTTATTCCAATTTAGGTTTACACTAATAGCCTTCTAAAGACACGTCGATCGCCAAAATCAGATGAACCATTTAGGTTTACGAAATTCGTTGCTGGGTGTTACTTGCATAATTCATATACTAAAGTTTAAACTAATAAAGATATTGAAAATCTGATTACACCATCAGAATCATCGTGCAAATAGTGGTACTGTAAATGTTTCGTTTTGAGGTATCATGATTCCTCTGGCTACTATTAATTTGTATATGAACTGTGAAATGTCTGCCATTAAAGTTTTACAAAGTCTGCCATCTTTGGCACTCTCGGCATGTCTCCTTCACCGACACAGCGTCACCATGGAATTCCTGACCACGTGGTCCGGCCGTTGTGCGGCATCAAGCGGTTGCTGAGCGGGCGGCCCGAGCGGTGGCCGCCAACTCTGAACTTAGAATATTTTTAGGCCGCCACAACTCGCCCGTTACCTCATAGTCGTGGAATACTATCCACGAGTTCATCAAGGCACTGTTGGTCCACTCCTCAACGGCGATTCGGCTTAGATCCCTCACAGTGGTTCGCGGGTCACGTCGCCCATAAATAGCCCTTTTCAATCTATCCCAGGCATGTTCGATAGGGTTTACGTCTGGAGAACCTGGTGGCCACTCTAGTCGAGCGACGTTATTATCCTGAAGGAAGTCATTCACAATATATGCACGATGGGCTAGCGAATTGTCGTCCATGAAGACGAATGCCTCGCCAATATGCTGCCGATACAGCTGCACTATCGGTCGGAGGATGGCATACGCGTATCGTGAAGCCGTTACAGCGCCTTCCATGACCACCAGCGGCGTACGTCGGCCCCACCTAATGTTGGGAAGCTCCACCTAGCTGCACTCGCTGTACAGCGTGTCTAAGGCGTTCAGCCTGACCACGTTGCTTCCACACACGTCTCTGACGTTTGTATGATTGAAGGTATATGCGACACTCATCAGTGAAGATAACGTGATGCCAATCCTGAGCGGTCCATTTTTGTTGGTGCATGGTGTCGTGGTTGCAAAAATGGACCGCTACGGTCGCAGGTTCGAATCCTGCCTCGGGCATGGATGTGTGTGATGTCCTTAGGTTAGTTAGGTTTAAGTAGTTCTAAGTTCTAGGGGACTAATGACCTCTGAAATCGAGTCGCATAGTGCTCAGAGCCATTTGAACCATTTGAAGCGGGGTGATGCAAAACTTTTTTTGATATTTATATTTAGGATAACATATTACGTTATACTACACTGCATGGTGTTCCTTAAAACACGCTAAACGTTGGCTCTTCTTCTGGTAATATAAGGCGCACGTCGTACCTATAGGCTTGTCCTGCTGATTGTTACGAATCTCTAAATGGTGGAACACGTTCCTTTTTTATTTATATTACTGTCGGGCACACATTTTCCGTGGACAACCATTCGGTAACGAGACGTTCCAGAAATCTTCTTATTTCTGCATTTGTATTTGTGGTCTTCAGGCACACGATGTCAGCATGTGTTCCTAAAAGCAAATGTAGTGCTAATTCCGTATACCACTTGATACCCTTTCGTATCGTTGTGGTATATGACATCATCTGGTCGGTTCTGTCGATGCCAGTTTTTCCGTTGTTATATGCCAGTATCACCAAAGGTGCCTGTTTCGTGATGCGTGGAATCCGAGCTTGACGTCGTAATAGGTACAAGTTTTGCTGATAACGTCCTAACATCACGAACATCTCTCCATTTTAACATCACAAGACCGTTCTCATCTTCACGTGGAATCATTTCACCTGTCTTCAATGGGTACGACGCTACAAAACTTGGCCTTAAGTTTTTGTTGTATCGTACAGTTCCAGAGACATGCGTTTTGAATTTTACACATATGACTGCTAACTCATAGCTCGTGTAAAAGTTGTCGACAAACGAAGTTCGTCCTTCATTTAGCAGTTTAACTGCAAGTTCAATGCAGACATTTTCGGCTATGCCAACTTGCTGTCTTTCGCCAGTATGTCGTCCAGAATATACTTTCACTGACCATGTATACCGTTAGGTGGAGCAGAATTTGAAGAGTTTCATATTATACTTACGCGATTTCGTTGATGTGTATTGCCTCACCGTTTGTCGTCACCTCCAGAGAACCATTGTCTCGCCGACTACCTTATCTTCGCTTGGTGAAAAGACTCTTTGATAGTCTGTTCCATATGTTTAGCAGTGGTAAAACTTTTCCAAATCTGCTGCCCTTGCCTGTCGTTTCGCTATTTGCGAAATGCAAGTTTTCTAACGGTAATGCAGAACGATTACGGGGCACCCTGCTGCGCGAAAATGCAAAGTTGTAAATAGGGTCCACTGACCAACATGTAACGAGCGGTATCTGTACTAGATCTATCCAAATCATCAGCGTCATAATGTTTGTAATTTCCTCAGATGTGGTGGTTCAAAAATGGTTCAAATGGCTCTGAGCACTATGGGACTCAACTGCTGAGGTCATTAGTCCCCTAGAACTTAGAACTAGTTAAACCTAACTAACCTAAGGACATCACAAACATCCATGCCCGAGGCAGGATTCGAACCTGCGACCGCAGCGGTCTTGCGGTTCCAGACTGCAGCGCCTTTAACCGCACGGCCACTTCGGCCGGCCTCAGATGTGGTGGTTTTCCATCTGTTCAGTCGAGCAGGTTCAAACATTTCATATTAATGCAGTGCTTGCTCTGCATGTCTATTAGTCTCTGTGACTAAAAGGCTTATCACTTTGTCGTCTAAGACGTCACCTGCTCTAATATCATACGGCTAATCCATCAAAATCCTACATTTTTCGATGAACAGAAATGACTGTTACCTGTAGCGAATTGGTTCACACTGGAAACTGTGCAATGAATCATCAACAGAGTTCAGTTCCTCTCTTTCGTTTGCAACAATTTTTTCCAACATGTCGGCAAGGTCTTCACTTGCATTGATTCCTCCGTATCGGGGTCTGAACTGGATGGAATTCTATTTATCACTTTTCGTGTGTAAAGCGCACTGCCTTGTCATCACTACTCTCCACACTTTCGATTGTTCTTTCGATCTGTCCAAGGATTATTTTAAGGATACAAAGGTCACTGGCGCGGGTCTCAGACACGGTAAGCCTCTCGACTCAGTAACGGATCTGTGATAACTGCAGGGAGCTCACAGGCACTGCTCTGGCCGAAGAGCATCTCGCTTTCCCCATTTCGGAACTAAACGCTTCATTCTTTGCAATGAATCGAAAGCTCTGTGGCACCGGGTCACCGGCAACGCACGGGCCTCCTCGACTTTCCTTGCTACTATTCCCGCTTATCGCTCTGTTTAGGTTCTGACGCTCCGACCGTCCGACTTAGGCGCCGAGTGAAACTCAGTTGAGCCGCGCCGGGTGGTGGGCGTTTAAAATCGTGAATTTCTAAGATAAGCATTGGACTTCAAAATCTCAGTCGGAACCTCATTCGCTGTAGATGATTTGGAAGACCATTCAAGGGCACTCCAAATGTTTTTCCAATCTTATCGTACTTTCTTACTTTTGGGCGAACCATTTCACAAAATATTTGATCGTTCTATTACAGAATTCTTTTTTGTTTCAGAATTGTTTATTGAGACTTAAATATCACACCAGTGCACAACAGTATGAGAACTGTGGATCCACCGTGATGCAAAGCACTTTCGTTATGTATTTATTTATTTTCAACATATTTCACCATCAGTGGGTTCTTTAATTCTAAAACATGCAGAAATAGCATAGCTATAATACATTGTAAGACTTTATTACATGTGTTACTGTTTGTTATTTTAAATATTGTTTTCTGTGAATAGTTTCATAATACCTTATTTACCATACGTCACATTATGCTTTCAAGATTGTTGTCGCTGTTTGCGGCATATTTTTCTGTGTTTTTCTGTTGCCGTTTTTTGTGTGAGCGGCTGTTAGTAAAGAAATACAACGACGTGAACTTAAGTATGTAAGCGTTATACAGTTGGGACTGCGGTAGTGTTGTGGATAGAGTGTTGGTGTCTACTAGGCTGTTACGTAATTTGTCGTGTACTCACGTTCGTTGGGCGGCTTGCAGATATTTTTACACAGAGAAAAACATAACTTTCGAACTTCGTTCGTAATCCAAAACATTACGCCATGTTGCTGTTCGCGTGTGTCGCGAGAAATGTATCGCATGTTGTAACTGTTTATGCGCAAAATAGCTAGGTTTCGATAAGATAAACTTTTTGACAGTTTTGATTTTCACCGCTAGCGGCAGCTGTACGTGAAATATTTAAATTTTCTCTCAACTCACACATTGTTTTTCTTAATTAACCTCGTTATTTTCAAGCACTTAAACTATTTTCTGCAAAAGTAGTCCTCATCCTGGTTAACTTGATATCCCTTTCGTCCATTTCCCACTTTTCGTTTGGATATGAAAGTTCGGACGAAACTCAGTTGCACAGTTTCTAGGGAGTCTCGTTTCGACCAAAAACAGTACTTATACAATCACACTTAAGATAAATCGAAAAATGGAAGTAAGATGGAGATCTACGAAACTGTAGAGAAAATGTCAGAATTAATGGCAAAGGGAATATAGAATGATTGATAACTGGGTAACGAAACAAATCTCCCTGTCTTTCCGGAAAAATAAGTCGAAATAACGTCGATTACAGAAATAAGTAAGGAAATACAAAGAGAGCAGGCCAGAGAATCGGAAAAAACAGAAAAAAGTCTTTATAATAATGGCTCTGAGCACTATGCGACTTAACTTCTGAGGTCATCAGTCGCCTAGAACTTAGAACTACTTAAACCTAACTAACCTAAGGACATCACATACACCCATGCCCGAGGCAGGATTCGAACCTGCGACCGTAGCGACCGCGTGGTTCCGGACTGAAGCGCCTAGAACCGCTCGACCACAGCGGCCGGCGAAATCTTTATAAGAATAAAATACGACATGTACAAGTATTGCGATACAAATGTATTTTTCACGAAAGAACTGCCACTTGAATGCGTCGTGTATGATATAGGGTATACAAGAAGATTGCTTGATATCTTAGCGTTAAAGCCGAAAAGTCGTTCCATCAGAATACTCGTGGACGTGTCTTCTCAAGCGAACGCGTTGATGATAATGACCTTTAGGACTCAGGAATACCCGTTAGCGTTTATGAGGTTAGCATTTTTACAGCCGCGTGGAGAGCTGTTCTCTGTCGTCGCATTCCGACGCTGTGTTTACGAGTTCAGCTTTTTATATCCCTGCAAGCGGTACACGATGGGTCAGCCGCGTTTTCTCAAGCTTTCCGTTACTTTAACAGGCGTGAAGTTGTTCTAGGAAGCTTCCATACTTCATAGAGGTGTTGCACGTCAGCTGGAATTAAGTGTCTTGGACAAGAAAAGCATGACAGAAATCAACAAATGTGTGGGTCATGCCGCTTTAATAGACGCACTACCACACAGAAAACGTCTCTGGCCAAAGGACTTTCCCCTTAACAGACGGATCCCTGTAGTTACGCACCATCCCGATCACAGTGTACAGGAGCGGCCACACAAAAGTGTAGAGAGCTCCATTTCCGCGGGTGGAGTGGCCGTAATGATGGATTCTCCCGTTAGGTGGCTGTGATACACATGTTTCCAATTAGCTGATCAGCCATCATCCTTGGAGAAGCGTCAGGTGAGTAGGAGTGCCTGGTTTTGTTTTTGCAAACACTACATCGCATATTTTGCAGTTTGAGGAGTTGTGCACTCGGCACACAGAAGTGCTGAAATCAGATTGTTTCTTTTACTGAAATCATGGTGGAAACTGTACGAGGGGGGTGGGTTCCAAAAAACACGGTACTGTGGCAAGACAAGTAACTTTTATTGAACGCTGCATTGCACTTCAAGCTGACAGAGGTGTATGACACTATTTTTCAACATTGTCGTCGTTGTGTCGGCTACTGTGGGATATATTGGTTGGGAGAGAGATAATTTCGTATGTCCAGATACACAGTAATTATCGTTAAGCTAGTACCAAAAACTACCTGCCCAGAAACGCGCGTAGCCATAGACGAATGCGTGTTACGAGCGTTGTGGCAGATCTACAACATGAAGTTCATATTAACGTATTTTAGTTGAGTATGCGGCCTGGTATTTCCCTTTTCTCCCCATTGCTGTACAACAATGCCAGCGTGGCTGCTGCGGCTATTCTCTCTTCGTATTGGCTTCCTCTCCGAAGACCCAAATTTTAAAATGCAAGTCCTCGTCGCATCGGGAGTAGGAAATTAGGACTTAGCTCGGTAGTACAATGTAAATTTGCGACTTCCGCGTATTAGAACTTTTACTTAACACAATACTGCGACAACTCAGTTACATTCGTCTTTCACGCACCAGCTCAGAACACCGACAGACACCGAGATCGGTGAGAAAAACAAATGAGTTACACAAAAAATTGACAAATTAACCTTCAATTTTCTGTCAGCTTAGATATGATCAGACAGCGCTTATATTTATTTATAGGTGTAGGCCATTTAAAGAACCTACACAGGTAGTCAGCACCGACACAAACAATGAAGGAGAGAAGTTACGATGTGGTTGGTTCAAATGGCTCTGAGCACTATGGGACCTAACTTCTGAGGTCATCAGTCCCCTAGAACTTAGAACTACTTAAACCTAACTAACCTAAAGACATCACACACATCCACGCCCGAGGCAGCATTCGAACCTGCGACCGTAGCGGCCGCGCGGAGCTACGATGGCCGATGGCAGGAATTCAAATCATCTGCACAAAACACTTGAAGATACAACTCTTTATTTCTAAAAAGAAATTAATAGGCTAAAGAGCCAAAGAAACATGTACACCTGCCAAATATCGTGTAGCGCCCCCGCGAGCACGCAGAAGTGCTGCAACACACGTGGCATAGGCTCCACTAATGTCTGAAGTAGTGGTGGAGGAAACTGACACCATGAATCCTGCGGGGCTGTCCATAAATCCGTACGAGTACGAGGGGGTGGAGGTCTCTTCTGAACAGCGCGTTGTACGGCATCCCAAATATGCTCAATAATGTTCATGTCTGAGAAGTTTGGTGGCCAGCAGAAGTGTTTAAACTCAGAAGAGTGTTCCTGGAGCCACTCGGTAACAATTCTGGACGCGTGTGCTGTCGCACAGTCCAGCTGGCATTGTCCAAGTCCGTCGGGATGCACAATGGACGTGAATGGATGCAGGTCATCAGACAGGATGCTTACGTACGTGTCACCTGTCACAGTCGCATCTAGACGTATCAAGGGTCACATATCACTCCAACTGCACACGCCCTGCGTCATTACAGAGTCTCCACCAGCTTGAACAGTCTCCTGCTGACATGTAGGGTCCATGGATTCATGGATTCCCGGCCGGAAATCGAACCCAGGACCCCGTGATCGAGACAGCAACGCTAGCCACTTGACCACGTGCTGCGGTCACCACTTTCGACACCCATCCCAAATCTGGTCCAGACAGTGGGAGACTCCGTGAGTAAGCGACACACGCACACACGAAATAACGCAATTGGGCTATCTGTGTGTGTATTAGGATAAACACAGATTTTCGAAAACGATTTCCATCTGTTACATACACATCGTATTTTTAAAGTATATACAAAGCTTTAACACCTTTGTTGGACAGCATTCTGTGTTATCAGCATACGAGAAAGTACAAACGGATGTCATTGTTGTAAGGTGGTTATGGAGATAGATTTCTTTTTGTAAGAATCGCTAAACTTAAAGCTATATTTAAGATAGCTTAAGTCACCACTCCACCACCACTGCAATGCGTATGTAGTTTAGTGTAAATAATGGTTGACTTTGGAATTAATTGGAAGAAGTAATAGCTAGGAGTAACCATCTGGAGCGACCTAAAGTGGACTGAACACTTTAAACAAATAGTAGGAAAAGTGGTCAGATTGAGTTTCACTAGGGGAATCTTACAGAAACGTTATTCATCCAGGAAAGAAGTGGTACGCAGAACACTCGTTCGACCAATTCTTGAGTACTGTTCTTCAGCCGGTATCCTTATGCAGTAGTATTAATAGAAGGGATAGCAAAGATGCAAAAACGAGAGCGCCTTTCTTCACAGGATCTTTTACTCGATGGCAGATGTAAAGAAGATGCTCAACGAACTCCAGTGAGAGACGCTGCAACACAGGCGTTGAACATCACGGAGATTTTTACTGCTGGAATTTCGAGATATTACGTTCGAAGATGCGGTTCTAGGAGCTACAGTCTGGAACCGAGCGACCGCTACGGTCGCAGGTTCGAATCCTGCCTCGGGCATGGATGTGTGTGATGTCGTTAGGTTAGTTAGGTTTAATTAGTTCTGAGTTCTAGGCGACTGATGACCTCAGAAGTTGAGTCCCATAGTGCTGAGAGCCATTTGAACCATTTTGAACCTCGGTGTCTGGTCTCCTTCCCCAAAACAACCCAACCCAATAACCGTCTACTAATACCGACATTGGTATTTTTGTTATGAATGACCGATATTTTTCAGTATTTTTATTGTCTCGGTTATAACAGCGTTTTTTATGTTTTACTGATAACTGAGTGTAAAACAGATATTATCAATTTGCCATAGCAGTGTTGCTAATTTTTTTGTTTTGCTTTTAAATAAAACCTTTTAAAGAAACGAGTTTGAAGGATTTGAATGAAAGGATGAAAGGAGTAGGCCTAACTAACAGATCCACATTTTATAAAACCAGTATTTATGAAGAGATTAGCGAGTAACTATTGACCAGTGATGTAATTCATCGTCGAAATTGTAACTATTGTCTTGTAATTGTTTGTGTTAAATGTTATATTCTGCCATCTAGCTGAAGTGTTCATTTTAATTTCTTCAAAAAGCATTTCTTGTTTTGTCTGCAAAAAATCAGTTGTACTCCAATTCCAAAGGAATTTTTCATTTGAAGTAATAAAAGAAAAAGAACACTATAAATTTTTCACGAATACGTATTATTTGTCATTTCTCTGAAATAATAAAAGAGAAAGGAAGTTGTGGCAACAGCAATAAATTGAAAGCTTAACAATTCATTCAAACTTTTAATAAAAATAGAAAGTAACTGATCTGCTACCTGTGGCTACGTAATGTACGCTAATCTACTTGCGACCCTTGAACACTGACAACTTACCATGAAAATTGGAGCTCTCCAACGTCAGTTTTTGCGCTTTAGCACTACTCTCCCATTCCTATCATTTGCGTACAACAAGCCTTTCCCTCGGCTCGCTGCCGTAAAGGCAAAATGTAGCCACAGTGTCAGTTCGTCCGCGTAGCGTAATAATTGCACGACCATTACCGAACAAACGTAGTTCCATAATATGGTTTGTGTGTCAGCTGCGCTTCGTTCACTAAACTGCCGCCTATACAACTGGCTCACGTCCAACAATGGATTTCTTGCTGCTGCTTCACGGCGGTATTGTTGGATCTCAAGTACGCCGAGCGGGTGCTGAAGCAAGTAATTATCCTACCTGACCTAAGGCTTCCGATTTATGCCGATTTCCGTCGACTGAGAACAGAACTGAGACGCGACGGTGGAAAAGCAACAAAAAGATGCAGCGGACGTGTGATTCATTTGCTACTCCAGTCAGCACTTCTATATCTACATACATATTCCGCATGCCGGAGGGTACATCGTAACTGCTATTGATGGGTTGGGAATTTTCTCTGCCCGAGGGCTGGGTGTTTGTGTTGTAATCATGTCATCATCATTCCTGAAAGTGGCGAGATTGAACTGTGTAAAGATTAGGAATTTGTACGGGAGATGTTAACCTCGCAGTTGAACGCCCCACAAACCAAACATCATCATCATCCCTGGTAGTCACTCCCTTTTTCGTTTTCCACTCGCAGATGGAGCGAGGGAAAAACAACTGCCCTTTTGCTTTCGCACGAGCCCTGATTCTCTTATCTTTCCTCGACGGTCCTTACGCGAGACGTACGTTGGAAGCAGCATAGTTCTCCTATAGGTCGCAGATGCCAATTCCCTTCACTTTCTCAATAATGTTTCGCATAAAGAACGTCTTGTTCTCTCCAGTGATGACCATTTGAGTTCACGGGCCAATTCCGTAACACTCGCGTGTTGGTCGAACGCAACGGTAACAAATTGAGCAATTCGCCTATGAATTACTACGATGTCTTTCTTTACTCAGACCTGGATCCCAGACACTCTAGAGGTAATGGGTCTCACAAGTGTTCACGCAGTCTCCTTTATAGACGAGTTACACTTTCCTTGAATTCTTAAAATAAACTCAAGTCATCCATTCGTCTTCCCTGCAAGTCTACAACCGTCCTCATGTGGTTCTTCCATTTCACATCACTTAGCACCGTTCCGATTTGATATTTGATCGATGTGACTGTCAGGCGGTACAATATTATTACTGTTGATGGTGTTAGGACAGCAACCAGCCACAAATTTACTTTGAGTTCCTTTATTCAAAGGAAACCGTTACCGGCTTCGAATCGTAATCTATAAATACACACCAAATGTCATTAAGAAAGCGGGTAAATCGTCTGATGATGAATCACAACGATTCGAAACCTGTAACGGTTTCCTTTGAATAAAGGAACTCAAAGTAAATTTGTGGCTGGTTGCAGTCCTAACACCATCAACATTTGTCTTCAAACAACAGCCACGGTCTCCAACATGTCATCATATGACAAAATTGCATATTATTACTGTATTCGTACATTGCAGGATTGTTTTTCGTGATGTATCCTCCTACGCTCATTCAATAATGACTCTTTCCCGTACACTACAGTGTCATCAGCAAATACTCGCACATTGCTGTTCACTCCATCCAAATGGTTCAAAAGGCTCTGAGCACTATGGGACTTAACATCTGAGGTCATCAGTCCCCAAGAACTTAAAACTACTGAAACCCAACTAACCTAAGGACATCACACACATCCATGCCCGAGGCAGGATTCGAACCTCCGACCGTAGCGGTCGCGCGGTTCCAGACTACAGCGCCTAGAACCGCTCGTCCAGAGTGGCCGGCTTCACCCCAACCGTCAGACCGTTTATGTGTACAGAGAACATGAGCTGTGCTATCACACTGGGACACTCCTGGCGATGCACTTGTCTCTCTTGAACACTGGCCGTCCAGGACATCGTACTAGTTTCTGTTACTGGGTGTACAATGAAGCGCCAAATAGGCATGCGTACTCAAATACAGAGACGTCTAACCAGGCAGAATAAGGCGCTGAGGTCGGCAACGTTTAAAAAATGGCTCTGAGCACTATGGGACTTAACATCTATGGTCATCAGTCCCCTAGAACTTAGAACTACTGAAACCTAACTAACCTAAGGACATCACACAACACCCAGTCATCACGAGGCAGAGAAAATCCCTGACCCCGCCGGGAATCGAACCCGTGACCCCGGGCGTGGGAAGCGAGAACGCTACCGCACGACCACGAGCTGCGGACCCGGCAACGTTTACAAAAGACAACAACTGTCTGGGGCAGTTGTTAGATCGGTTACTGCAGCTTCAATGGGAGGTTATCAACATTTAAGTGAGTTTGAACATGGTGATATAGTCGGCGCACGAGCGATGGGACACAGCATCTCAGAGGTAGCGCTGAAGTGAGGATCTTCCCGTACGATCACTTCACCAGTGTAGCGTGAATATCAGGAATCCGGTAAAACATCAAATCTCCAACATAGCTGCGGCCGGAGAAAGATCCTGTAAGAAGCGAGCAACTACGACTTAAGAGAATAGTTCAACGTGAGAGAAGTGCAACCCTTCCGCAGATTGCTGCAGATTTTAATGCTGGGCCATCAAAAAGTATCAGTGTGCGTACCATTCAACGAAACATCATCGATATGGGCTTTCTGAGCCTGCACAACACAAAGTTTTACGCGTCGCCTGGGCCCGTCAACACCGACATTGGACTGTTGATGACAGGAAACATGTTGCCTAGAAGGACGAGTCTCGTTTCAAATTGTATTGAGCGTATGGACGTGTACGAGTGAGGAGACAAAGTCATAAATCCATGGACCCTGCATGTCAGCTGGAGACTGCTCAAGCTGGTGGAGGCTCTGTAATGGACCGGGGAGTGTGCAGTTGGAGTGATACGGGAACCCTTGATACGTCTAGATACGACTCTGACGGGTGACACGTACATAAGCATCCTGTCTGATCATCTGCATCCATTCCTGTCCATTGTGCATTCCGACAGACTTGGACAGTTCCAGCAGGACAAAGCAACACCCCACACGTCCAGAATTGCTACAGAGTGGCTAGAGGAGCACTCTTCTGAGTTTAAACACTTCGGCTGCCCACCAGACTCCGCAGACACGAACATTATCGAGCATATCTGGGATGCCTTGCAACTTGCTGTTCAGATGAGATCTCCACATACAGCTCAATATTCCTTGCCGCTTCTAAATGATCAATTACAGCTGCGCACATTCCCAATTCTTCACATGATGCAGTCAACCAGCGACAAACCCACAGACTCTCATAATGACACATACTGCTACATAAAATTAAAAAACAATAGAGTTTACTATTCATTACCCCACCACCTTTACAACTTGTACTACTTTAGTATTGTGTATTTTAACCATGTACTGTGTTTCATATTGCCCATTGCATCAAATCTAATTTACAGTGTAAAACATGTTCGTGGCACAACATGAGATAGTACCTTTCGAATTAGACAGCTCTCAACCTATGTCACGACCTCACAAACTATGGCAGCATAACCATTGAACTTGTAACACTGTAAGATTGTATATTTTAATTATTTTGTATATTGCTGCCCATTGCGTAAAGTTCAGAGTGTTAGAAAATATATTTGTTGCACAACATAAATGAAGAGTGGTCAGTTTGAAAGTTTCTCAGACAATGTCAAGACATCAGAAGCTTTAGCATTTTAACCATTAAACCTGTAATATTGTGTGGTTTAATTATTTATTGTACTTAACATTGCCCACTGTGTAAAGTGTAATTTCAACGTTAAGAAACGAAACTCATGCACAACACTCAACGCAAGTTAGTTGTTGTATCTGCTTATAATGTTTTGTTACCGAAGAACTGATGTCACTTTCAGACGCTAGTCAGTTGTTTCCTGAAGATGACGCAATAAGCCGAAAACAAGTGTGAAGTAAACAAAGATCAGTAGAACAAAAACAGTGTACTTATTATTCGACCTTAAGTATGGATTTTGTTTACCTTCTGTTGTTTATAAAGTTTGTACCATGATGTGCAGAAGTCTGGAAAAAATGGCGGCAGACTGTTAAGATGATCGTATGACGGGTCACCAACTTCCTACTATGAAAGATGGAGTATTGATGATGATATAATTTATTTACTACAGTGATAATTTAAATTGTCTTCTATGAGTATAGTTCATTTAAGTCTGGTGAGCAAGATGTATGAGACAGGCGAAATACCCTCAGACTTCCAGAAGAATATAATAATTCCAATCCCAAAGAAGGCAGGTGTTGACAGATGTGAAAATTACCGAACTATCAGTTTAATAAGTCACGGCTGCAAAATACTAACACGAATTTTTTACAGACGAATGGAAAAACTGGTAGAAGCCGACCTCGGGGAAGATCAGTTTGGATTCCGCAGTAATGTTGGAACACGTGAGGCAATACTGACCCTACGACTTATCTTAGAAAGTAGATTAAGGAAAGGCAAACCTACGTTTATAGCATTTGTAGACCTAGAGAAAGCTTTTGACAACGTTAACTGGAATACTCTCTTTCAAATTCTGAAGGTGGCAGCGGTAAAATACAGGGAGCGAAAGCCTATTTACAATTTGTACAGAAGCCAGATGGCAGTTATAAGAGTCGAGGGGCACGAAAGGGAAGCAGTGGTTGGGAAGGGAGTGAGACAGGGTTGTAGCCTATGCCCGATGTTATTCAATCTGTATATTGAGAAAGTTGTGAAGGAAACAAAAGAAAAATTCGAAGTAGGAATTAAAATCCATGGAGAAGAAATAAAAACTTTGAGGTTCGCCGATGACATTGTAATTATGTCAGAGACAGCAGAGGACTTGGAAGAGCAGTTGAACGGAATGGACGGTGTCTTGAAAGGAGGATGTAAGATGAACATCAACAAAAGCAAAGCGAGGCTAATGGAATGTAGACGAATTAAGTCGGGTGATGCTGAGGGAATTAGATTAGGAAATGAGACACTTAAAGTAGTAAAGGAGTTTTGCTGTTTGGGGAGCAAAATAACTGATGATGGTCGAATTAGAGAAGATATAAAATGTAGACTGGCAATGACAAGGAAATCGTTTCTGAAGAAGAGAAATTTGTTAACATCGAGTATAGATTTAAGTGTCAGGAAGTCGTTTCTGAAAGTATTTGTATGAAGTGTAGCTATGTATGGAAGTGAAACGTGGGCGATAAATAGTTTAGACAAGAAGAGAATAGAAGCTTTCGAAATGTGGTGCTACAGAAGTATGTTGAAGATTAGGTGGGTAGATCACGTAACTAATGAGGAGGTATTGAACAGTATTGGGGAGAAGAGGAGTTTGTGGCACAACTTGACTAGAAGAAGAGATCGGTTGGTAGGACATGTTGTGAGGCATCAAGAGATCACCAATTTAGTAATGAAGGGCAGCGTGGAGGGTATAAATCATAGAGAGAGATCAAGAGATGAATACACTAAGCAGATTCAGAAGGATGCAGGCTGCGGTGGGTACTGGGAATTTTTTAGAGATGGGGCCCCTCCACGCCCACACCGACGTGGTGACCAGACCAAAAGTTCTACTGTCACCTCCGTCGACATGTTAGTTATCTAATAGGAGGATCACAGGATGCTGGGCTTTGGTGTTGTCCGTGCGTCTGGGTAAGACTACAAGACTACGCATTAAGACGGTCCATCAGGCGAGAGATGGAAGAAACGTGAGTGAGGGTAGCAATCTGAAGAGCAGAGGGAAAAAAGTGCCAAGGCTCGTGCCGTGGGAAAAAAACCTCTGCGACAGTGGGATGGGTAGTAAGAGCAGTAGTGGCTTACTAGCTGCGATAGTTCATGCAAGGTTGGGTTTGTTAGTATGGGTATCATACATCATTACCGTGGCAAGCGATGGCGATGTATTCCGGTTTGCTGCAGCCGCTGCATTCTTGGAACAATCAAGATCGTTATATAGTAGTGGGAGATGGGCCATAGATCATCTCACTGTGTGGGGGATGTGTGGAGCTTGTCTGCATGCAGTGTGTGGTACGGCTTCCCTGCGTGGTGCCAGTTATTCGGCAGTGTATTCCAGCTGGGTATCCAGTAATGGCGTCTGATTAACAGGGGCTCACCTGTACCGTTGTGTTTGCGTGTGCTTGGCCATAGATGTTTGGTCCTTACAAGTATGTATTTTGGTCTTTTATGTTTCCATCTATGGTTGTGGTCGTAGTTCCACAGATTCAGAATAAACGGGTTCTGCGAATGTCTGGAGTTTCTGTATAGTCTTGTGGTGAGTTTGTGGATTACCTCCGTTAGAGTCTCAAGTCGGTATTCCCGGTGAAGGTCCGCGATGCGTGTGTATCGTGGAGCATTGTTTATGATTTTGAGTACTTTGTTTTGTATGAGCTGCAGACGGCGCAGGCGTGTGGGCGCAGCGTATCCCCGACAGTAGCTGCGTACGTCATCAGGGGTCGAATGAGGGTCATGTACATGGACTTCGACACCCTTCTGTTCAGTGTGCTACGCCTGTTCAGCATAGGGTAGAGCTGTTTGAGCCTCGCGCTTGCTCGGTTGCTCATGTGTTGTATGCGGTCCGTCCAGAGTAATTTCCACTCCAGCCAGACACCGAGGTATTTGACTTTCCCACGGAAACGTATTGGGCGTGCATGTAGTTACTGGTCTGCAGTATCGGTGTTTGCGCAGTTGCTTCGGTCTTCTAGTGAACAGAACGGCTTCGCACTTGTCGACGTTTACTCTAACAATCCCATTCTCCAACCAAGGCTCAGCCACTCCGAGTGCAGTCTGTAAGCGTGACGTAATGTTTGATGGTTTCCAATCTTGCGCGAGGATGGCTGTGTCATCCGCGTAGATTGCCATCGTCGTGTTGTGTGTGGTTGGGAGATCGTTTGTGTAGAGGTTAAACAGTAGGGGCCCTAGGATGCTTCCCTGGGGTACTCCAGCGTGTATACTGTTTTCCCTGTACGTCAGTGTTGAAACTCCTGTCTGTGAGGTATGAGTGTATTAGACGCACCAGGCCGTCGGGGAATCCCGCGTCGCTGAGTTTGCGAATGAGGCCGTTGTGCCATAGACGGTCGAAAGCCTTTTCGATGTCCAGGAAAACCGCCCCTGTTGCTTTGTTTGTGTTGAAGCCATGTGTTACATGTTCAACGACCCGTAAGAGTTGTGTTGTGGAGTGGTGATTCCTGAAGTCGAATTGCTCCGGTGTCAGGATGTCATTTGTTACGCAGTGCGAAGTGATGCGTTTGAGAATCAGCTTCTCAACAATCTTGCTGAGCGAACTCAGAAAGCTGAGGCTGTGGTCTGGTGTAGAAGGCTGCCCAGGGTAGAGTAGCATGGAGAGCTGCATCAAACCAGTCTCAGGACTGAAGACCACAACAACAACAACGGTTCATTTAAGTAACATTTTTCAGTAATGCTTTGTTTTTATGAAGTCTACTTTCAAAATTACTGTATCTCCGTTAAACAGTTGCAGGAAGATTACGGGGTGGCGTGTGCCTTGTACAAAAGTGAAACGTGGGCAATAAAAAGTTCAGACAAGAAGAGAATAGAAGTGTTTGTCATATAGAATAATGCTGAAGATTAGATGGACTGATCAAGTAATTAATGAGTAGCTGCTGAATCTAATTGGGGAAAACAGAAATTTATGATACTGCTTGGGTGAAAGATGTGATCTTTCGACAGAAGACATTCTGGGGCACAAAGGACTCGTCAATTAGGTAATGGTGGAAAGTGGTGGGGGTAAAAATTGTAGAGGGGGCCAAGACTAGGTTCAAATGAATGTAAATAGCAGAAGTTATGCATAGGTGAAGAGACTTGCACAGGGTAGGACAGTGCGGAAAGCGGCAACAAATGTCTTCGGACTGACAAGGACAAACAACTGTGGTCCAATCCCAGTTTGAGGAGCTGATGGAATTGAGTGGTGGTGGGTGTTAGGTGAGGCACGTGCGCGCCGGCAGTGGGGAGCCCACCAGCACCGGCAGTGGGTGTTGACCCGGGTGGTGGGTGCCGTGCCCCCTCCCAGCTGGCAGCGGCTGGTGGGAGAGAGCCTTCAGCGTTCAGCCTGGGCCGGCAGTCGTCTGCGCGCGGTCGCTGGCGGCGCACACACGTCGGCAGTCGGAGACCGCCCGCCTAGCAGTGTGCGTGCGGTGTGCGTGTGTAAACACTCCGCCCGGCCGGTGCGTGCTCTCGCCCAGCTACCTACCTGAGCGCCCCAGCCTCATCTCGCCAAACAAACGCCGCCGACGGCTGCGCTCACGTGGCATTCCACTTCGCTCCTGCTTCACCGCGCACCTCTGCTCGACGAAGCGTCGCAAGTGAGTACGGGGGAACGCGTCGGATTAAGTTGTAACAGCGTTCCACGGCTAACAGGTATTTTAGCCGTCGTGCCCGTCCCTGATACTATTTAGACTAAGCAGGTGGTGACAACAACCTGTCTCTAACCTACTAGATGTTTATTGCCTCTACAAGCTATAACTTCATTTTACAACTAAATCTCTGGTCTGCAAAGCACGGTGCTTTGCATGACAGAGCTAACTTCCCACTGTAACACTTATTAGTCTTTTGTTTTCTCGTTTCACTTCGCATGTGTAACTCTGGACGAAGAATATCCGTGTTAGTCGGATGTGGTTCTCACACACTTTGACAAAATTATAGGATGAGTCGCACGAGCGTTTTGTAGGCAATCATCGTTGACTAATTGCATTTTTCCTATACGCTACCGGGGAACCCATTCCTAAACCTATGACTCAGCAGACGTGATCATTCCTTTTGACATTCCTATAACTTGATGGTTTTTTGACTATCTGCCTGCTTCAGAATCAATGTGACAGCTGCTGAAGCAACACAGTCATTTTTAGTTCTGTATGGTTCTGAATAACACTGGAAAGAAGTACAGAAGTCTATCTCTAATAATGGACCGCAACAATGAGGAAGGAGCGATTGTTAGGGTTTAACGTGACACCGTTGTCGAAGCTCAGAATATTTGCCGAACTGGGCAAGCATAAGGAAGGGAACGTGCTGAGACCTAGATGAAGCAACTGCATCGGAATCCGCCCAGAATTCTGGACGTAAATCAGACTGGGCGTACGGAAGTGTGAATCGCGCTCCTCCCGAATCTGAATCCCATGTTTCAATTACTGTGCAACGCGCTCGTTGAATTTCACTCATGCGAACACGATTGAACCAGGGGTCCATTAATTACATAACTTCATAACATGGCGGGGGGGGGGGGGGGCTGGTGAAAATCTCACGTCAGCTGTCTAATTCAGAGAATATACATTACTATAATGGATAACACTTCGTTGTATTAAATTAATCCCGAGCACAGAGAGTATGACAGTGCCCACCAATCTAAATTTATGGCCTCTTTGAATGCTCTACACATGTGCATGCCCGGGATTCCCAGATTTGAAACCACTCCCTCACAAGCGTCAGATTTCATCTGGGAGTTCTCTGTCGTGCCGGTCGAAATCACTGCGTGTCCCTGAATCACTCACGGTATTCTGCAACGCATATTAAGCCGATGTTATTGCGTTCAGCATGAATTTGTCCCAAACCTTGTACAACACATGTTTTAAGTGGCATGCCGACAGGCCGAAACACACATGGTAGCAACAAGTTAAACGTTTGTGGAAGGAAACCATCCCGAAGTTCACCGAAGAAAATTTTATTACCAATCATGTTAATCAAGAGGCGGAAAATCTACGTAATCATACGGTTCAAAGGAAGGTACAAGTCATGTCGTCTTGCATATGCAGAGTACTTAAGGGTTTAATGAGATTTAGCGTATATACCAAGAAAAGATCGGTTTTTAGGAATCCGTCAAAACGGTTGATACTATTACTGTGGAGACTTTTTGTCCGTCTGCGGCTTTTCTGTCCCCCCCCCCCCCCCCCCCTCGATTGCTACTCGGGGTTGGCATGTTTAAAATAAAGTATTTTTAATCACATGTTAAGAATATTGTTACATACAATTTGTAAATCAAACATGGTTTTACTGAAATGACTTAATCACTGCTTAATACAATTTTTTTTTAAAATTCGTTTATACGTATTTTTACCCGGATACGAGGTCAAATCACGTGGGGGAGGGGTGTTCGGACCACATCTCATCGAATCTCACCAAACGGATACCGGAGGTCCAAATCAATGGACTTCCCCCAGGTTCCTAACAGCACCGAAAATTCAGCAGCAAAAGAGCTTGTAAATCGTTTGTAGTTTCCATTGATCGTAAATAGTAGTTACGATAGATACTCGACTTCACGATGAACTGAAAGCCGATTTTCCGTAGCAAATTCTCTTATCCTTCAAATTCATGTCGCAGCAAAATGGGTAGGAAAAGTGTGATTCATGAATAGACGGAATGCGTGTCGTTTTAACGAAGCCCATAAGCAGTTGGTAATATTTCTTCGTATTGGTTTCCCATCGCAGGTGAGTTCAGTTGTTGGTGCTTTCAGTAAATGTAGAGCAATAGCAACTGAAATATTTGTAAGAAGCATCGAAATAACACCGCCGATTCCTTTCTCCGTGCGACATTGTACCTTTTTCTTAACGATCTTCTTTTTTGTAACGAGCATCGCGATTAATCGATGCTCATTGCTGTGTTGGAGTAATCAACAGTTGCAGATGTAATTAAATGCCAAGAGACGTACCGATGTGCTGTCAGGTAGAAAAGCACCTTCGTCGCCTTCCACGTGATAATACGAATACAGAATGAAATAGCTAAGATAATGCGGTACAAATTCGCGTGATTACCAGATGGTGTGTTGTGTTAGGCTAGAGCTACTTGCAGAAGGGTAAGAATTGGAAAAAAACAAAATTGGAAATTTGCGATTCACCATGACCCAAGTAGGACGAACGAAGTAAGCAGACAGGTGGAGTTTGAAACATGAAAAATCTCGTAACCTGGTTCATATGTCTGCTGAAGTGCATGGTAAAGCAGCGTTCTTGGCAGGCAGCGGTTGTGGTATTGTGTGTGGTTTGCTCAATTAGTGACCGCTCGAGTCAGCGACCTTCATTCGGACAGTGTACCGCGACCCGCTCTCTCTCCAAGGTCGTCTCCATTCGTGGCTACACTGCTCTGGTGAATACTGAGAACGTTCAGTGACCGTGTTGCCTTTCTTTACACGTAAATGCTGAAGTTTCTAGTTAACTGCCATGTACATATTGCCCTGGGCTTTCTACGAAACTTGTAAAACGAAACAAAAAATTTCACTGCGAACTAAAAGACTCTATATTTGTGCCCTTGAGAACTGTGTCATCTGCTTGTTGCACAACGTTGAAACGATACATGTTGGCAGGTTTGAAGAACACAGTGTTCTACTAGGTGTGGTCCTATTGGAGGTAGTATATGCCGTTGCCTTCCTCCGATCTTAAATCTTAAGACCGACAGGCGAACTTAGGTTCTTTTCATTTGTAGTCTGACACCCCTTTTAGACGGCGAAAAACAATAAGTATTGCATATCTTTCACCAAACCGGCACAGTGCTTTCGGTAGTGGCAAGCAAATAAAAATTGGCAGTACGTGTTTCGTCAGCACACTGAATTCTGCAGGCGTCTGCGTAGAGGCCCCCGTAGACTAGTTACTCCCAACGTTTCTGAGACCAGTAGCCGGGAGCTGTCAGATATTACCTAGTAATCCCCCACCCAGTCCTCCCACCAACGTCACCAGCATTAGCACATGAATAAACTTTAGAAAGAAAAAATATTTTTGAACATTTTTACTTTTAAATGAGAAAGAAGAATGCTATTCAGTTTCTGTATGAGTCAATGACACTTATTATTTCTAACATACTTTTTTTATATTTTTTTCTCAATTAGTGTACGTTATACATTATGATCCAAGTGCGTTCGGCACTTTGCCTTTATTTTCTTTGCTATCATGGTACAAAATCTACATTCCCACCTACAAATCTTGAATGCCACATTTCTTTTCCGTGTGCTTGTTAGAGTTTTGTGTGTGTGTGTGTGTGTGTGTGTGTGTGTGTGTGTGTGTGTGTGTTAGAATGAATGATGTAGAAAAGAAGTCTGTCTATCTACATTGATGGCAGATAGTTGTTACAAAAGACCTTTCCCTTGCCCAATTCCTCTCCCTTGCGACACTTTATTAACCTGTACCCTGCATCCCATTTAGAAATCAACCAAGTTGAAATGTGTGCACTGTACTTACTGTTTAGAAATCACTTCAGAACTGGCAGAAATTGGTGGACTTCAGGCTGCCAGTGATTTGTGTCTGACCACTGCCACTAATAATAATAATAATAATAATAATAATAGTAATAATAATAATGTGTCAACTACTATAGTACCCTTGTGTAGTTACTGTCGTGTCATGCTGTAGGTGATTTACCTGTTTCGAAGTGAGTAATGAATAAATCTGTCGTCCGTTGAAGGAATTATTTCCAACTTCGAGAAGATATTGTCATGCTATATTTAGCATATGTTACGTATATGTGTCATTTTTACTGTCACACATGCATGGTGCAAAATACATTTATGAAGTATGCGTGGAGTGGATGGACAGTGTGAGGAAGATGTTGCTCATACATTTGTTTCATAACCTGTAACCTCGACCGCGGGCATTGTTTCATGGATTAATTCTAGTAATTGAGAAAAAGTTATTATTTATAGCTTTGATAAACAGTACTATATTCTTACAAACTTGTAATAATAGTAATGATACTTTTAGAAAATAGATTCATGACTGAAACAGGAACGCTTTTGGTTTCAATCACTCAGAAATTATCATTTTAGCCCTCAGGGTGGTAATTACCCCCGGGTTGGGAGGTACACAACTAAACAATATTTTTAAAACTTCACTAATGTGTCAGATTATTTGACAGTATGCGGCCCTGTTTGACATGCTTTCAAACCGACCGTGTTCGAAGTGTATGAGATAAAATTTGATTCACGGAAGATTTGGCAAGATGACAGACGTTGTTCGTGTCGATGTTTCGCCGCACCTGTTCAGCTAGAAAGAGTTTGTGTTACAGAGTATCTCACTGTATCGTGACTTGACACAACTGCGAAAACTGTGATTATAGATGAAAAAATATCGAAGCACTGTGGTTCTTCTACGGTCGGGTTCCACCGCGATTCGAGATCCACTTTAAACTGTAGGACTCCTAGTAACTGAATGGGTTAAGTTAGTTCAAAGCTCGGAGGAAGGCAACGGCGAACCCCAATCAACAGGACTATGCAATTTAATGTTCAAGACAGTCTTCGGATTGATTTACATTTGTAACGAACTTTCATTAGAGGACCAAGTAGTAGGGAACTCATATTCTTATAACTTTGCCTTCTTTCCTCGATGTAGTGCGAAGTTATTCCAACAGGTTATTAAAAGTTTGGCTGCCCATTTATAGAAAATTGATAGAATCGTCAGTTTCTTAGTGAAATATTGGCTTTAGCGGATTTTCACGGATACATTTATCTGTGAATTTTAGCCAACCCTGAACCAGCGTTCTTGTATACATACAGAGCTTAAGTCTAGGGCGTCCATATCCGGGGGGAAATACGGAAGGAGGGGGGGGGGGTGGCTGGTCCACGTCCGGCCACTTAGATGAGCGCTCAACGCGTCTGATTGCCAAGCAATGGGCCCGGTTCGATTTCCCGCTGAGTCGGAAATTGTCACCTCTCGTAGACTGGGTGTTATGTTGTTGTCCTCATCTCATTCCATCACCATCGACACGCAAGTCGCCAAGTGTGGCGTCGATTGAGAAGACTTGCAACTCAGCTGCCGAATTTACCCAGGTGGGGACGCCAGGCCATCAATACGATCATTTCAGGTGGGGCTGCGCTCCCACCCTAGCTCTCAGGGAAAGGAAAAAACGTAGTGCAGTCAGGTGGTTTGCTTTCAAGAAAATAATTTTTAAGTCGGTATTACGAAGCTTCTTTATGGCTACGTAAAAGTCACCATTCGTCTTCCAAAATACTAAAAATAGACCCTACCTCTCTCTCCCCCCCCCCTTACAAACTGTCCTAAAACGCAAGAAATGTTTTGTCTGGATCACTAGTTCTTCCCACTAGTGTCAAAATCCTTCGCGAAACGGTGACTGCGTCTTCAAAAATGATGTAAAGTCTGACAAGCTTCGTTGTATACTCTCAGGAAACGGTGAATTTGAGAAAAAAGTTTTATCGTTACCATGGCTCTTAAGAATTTCACAGTGTGCTGTACACGGCAGAAAATATATTCTTTTCCTAATTGAGATATTTTTGCTTGTGTGTTTACCTTAATGTGATACATCACATCAAGCATTGACTGGGCGTATTAATTTAAATACAATGTTATTTAGGAGACATATACATTTGCAAAATACTAACGTGAATTCTATACAGACGAATGGAAAGAAGTCGACCTCGGGGAAGATCAGTTTGGATTCCGAAGAAATATTGGAGCGCGTGAGGCAATACTGACCCTACGACTTATCGTAGAAGCTAGAGTAGCATTTGCATTTGTAGACTTACAGAAAGCTTTTGACAATGTTGACTGGAATACTCTCTTTCAAATTCTGAAGGTGGCAGGGGTAAAATACAGGGAGCGGAAAGCTATTTACAATTAGTACAGAAACCAGATGGCAGTTATAAGAGTCGAGGGGAATGAAAGGGAAGCAGTGATTGGGAAGGGAATGAGACAGGATTGTAGCCTCTCCCCGATGTTATTCAATCTGTATATTGAGCAAGCAGTAAAGGAAACAAAAGAAAAGTTCGGAGTAGGTATTAAAATCCATGGAGAAGAAATAAAACTCTGAGGTTCGCCGATGACATTGTAATTCTGTGAGAGACAGCAAAGGACTTGGAAGAGCAGTTGAACGGAATGGACAGTGTCTTGAAAGGAGGATATAAGATAAACATCAACAAATCAACAAAAGCAAAACGAGGAGAATGGAATCTAGTCGAATTAAGTCGGGTGATGCTGAGGGAATTAGATTAGGAAATGAGACACTTAAAGTAGTAAAGGAGTTTTGCTATTTAGGGAGCAAAATAACTGACGATGGTCGAAGTAGAGAGGATATAAAATGTAGACTGGCAATGGCAAGGAAAGCGTTTCTGAAGAGAAATTTGTTAACATCGAGTATAGATTTGTCAAGAAGTCGTTTCTGAAAGTATTTGTATGGAGTGTAGCCATGTATGGAAGTGAAACATGGGCGATAACTAGTTTGGACAAGAAGAGAATAGAGGCTTTCGAAATGTGGTGCTACAGAAGAATGCTGAAGATTAGATGGGTAGATCACATAACTAATGAGGAGGTATTGAACAGTATTGGAGAGAAGAGGAGTTTGTGGCACAACTTGACTAGAAGAAGGGATCGGTTGGTAGGACATGTTCAGAGGCATCGAGGGATCACCAATTTAGTATTGGAAGGAAGCGTGGAGGGTAAAAATCATAGAGGAAGACCAAGAGATGAATACACTACACAGATTCAGAAGGATGTAGGCCACAGTAGGTACTGGGAGACGAAGCAGCTTGCACAGGATAGAGTAGCATGGAGAGCTGCATGAAACCAGTCTCAGGACTGAAGACCACAACAACAACAACAACAACAACAACATCGTGACGTAATTTAAAGGGCGCACGCGGGAAAAACCAGTAAGATGATCTGTTCCAGTTCCGTGTACACTACATACGTTGACAATCAAAAAATGGCATCGTCCTGACAAACGTGTCGTGCCAGCGTTATTCGTTAATGAAAATGCCAGGTGTAGAAAACGTCGCAACAGGTCAGATTCGTAAGGACGAAGTTAAAATATGGCCCATTAAATGCAGGCGCCGTTTTCGTGCCCCATAAATCAGGTACAAGGTTAACAGCAGCCAGTCACCTTTGAGACAGCTTTACGGCCGCGAGTGGCCTTGTTATGGGACAGGGCGCTTTCGTTCGCTCGGTGGCGGAAAGCCGCGCCTCTGTGGAGGACGTCTGGAGCACGGCGGGTGTACCTGTGTATGACGCGTCGTCTGCTGGCGCGGCCCGGCCTCCCCGTGTTGTGTCGGCCCTGGAGGCTCCGCTGCGACTCCAGCGCACGCCGCGTCCGCTCGCAGAGCGCTTTCCACATTGAGCAAGCCGCGGGCGCGGACACACCGGCCTGCGGTCTCAGACGCAACGAGTGCAGACGCCCGTTTCTCAAAACGCGGCAACCACAGCAAGGGAAAAAGCAAAGGCGGTCTCGGAACAATAGCTCAGGCGGCTCCGCGTGATGGAGCTCACGTACGAAGCCGCACGTGCAGTTTTCTGCACCTGTCCTACGCAAGCTACTTCGCGGTGTGCGGGAGAGGCTACTTCTTATAGCAGGGGTCTCCAAACTTTTTAGTCCGCGGACCACATTGACTCCTCCACGAAGTCATAAGGGCCAAGATCTACCTAGTGGGATTAAAGCACCCTAGCACTCCACGATCACCGTAATGTAAGGCTAAAGGAAAGATGAAATCGCAAAAATCTAAGGTTGTGGGAATAGCTAGCACTGAAACGAACTACGATTTTTATTTAATTACATAATTTTGATTGATGGACGTACCTGACCGAAATTCTGGCGTATTTTACTCCGGCGAATTTCACCGACAGAAAAGTATATCACTGCACATTCTTCACGAAAGCGTCCTGCAAAGTTAACGAAATCTCAAAATCATTGTTAGCAACACTATTACTGCAAGACGTAACAGAGGTAGAGTATGTCAACGCATTGTTATTTCAAGCGGCGCAACAATAAGTTTAGTTACGTAGTCTTGTAACGAGTAGTAGTCGCGGCGTACTGGTCGCGATAGGCCTCGAAACTCGTTTGTTGGCAGCATAGGCACCACCTCAAATATTTGGCGGGCCGGATACCGGGGATGTCCGGCCAGCTAACGCGGGCCCATTTGCCGGCTCTCGCGGGCCGCGGACCGTAGTTTTGGGGACCCCTGTCTTATACCATCATCTTTTCCCCTGTTTCCTGTCGTACTCACGAATAACGCACGGGACAAACAATTGTCGGTAAAGCTCCGTGTGACATCTAATTTTTCTAATACTCTCGTGTTTATTTCGAGTGTCTTTCATGTGAGGAGATAATTTGTTGCCACACTTTCCTTGAAACGCACACTCTTGGTATTGCAACAGGAAATCTCTTCGTAATGCTCTGGGTGGTTATAATGAAAGTGCAGCTACTTACAGAGATCCTGTGCGGGCTGCAACTATTGTACTGCAGCGAAACTTGGCAGATATTCCAACGCATTAATGCTGATGCTGGAAAAGAAGATAGTTCCAGTTTCGGCTACCAGGTGCAAATCTGGCGTTGTGAATGCAAGAAAGACTTTCGGAAATGTTTCTATATGTAATGTATTAGGAGTTGGGTGCGAGCGGAAAAAGTCAAACAGATGAGAAAGGGGTAATGTTGATTTCATTATTAACTGTCGGTTGCACAGTTTTTACAATACGAGCAATGGAGACATGGGCGAGACGCTGTACAGCGCCACATTTGCACCTGGCGGCAAAAATGTATTAATTTTTGCAGCGTAAATGGGCTCTCTTTTAACGCATTATCGTAATTACCAAGTTTCGCTGTATGCGATAATTATAGCCCACTTGACTTTCGTGAGTAGGTAATTATAACCACCTGGTACAACATCGCTCTTGAAACGACCACCAGTGGAGTTTGATTGATCATCCACGCAAAGATCTTCTTTGGATTTTCTGTGCCTCTTCTACTAACCCAATTTGGTAAGGGTTTCACACTAACAACCAGCACCCAGCAACCAGTCGAGCGAGTGTTCAAATGTTTAAATGTGTCTGAAAACTTATGGGACTTAACTGCCAAGGTCATCAGTCCCTAAGCTTACACACTACTTAACCTAAATTATCCCAAGGACAAACACACACACACCCATGCCCGATGGAGGACTCGAACCTGCGCCGGGACCAGCCGCACAGTCCATGACTGCAGCGCCTTAGACCGCTCGGCTAATCCCTCGTGGCGAGCGAGTGTTTTGTAAGACACTTCTTCCGTGAATGACTTCGATTTTCTTAAGATTCTTCTAGTGAATCTGCATTTCGTACTGGTTTTGTGTGGTCATTTCACTTCCGGTCGCTCCAGATGTATATTTCTATGTTTTTCACAGTTGTAACTGCTTCCAGTCATATATCGCCAATAACGGCATCAATCAACAATGGATCTCCTTCCTTGCCATGCGCAATACGCTGCATTTATATACGTTCAGGGTCAACTTTCACATCTTGCATCAATGGTTGAGTCTCTCAGGGTTTTACTATAGCAGTAGTTCGCAACATGGGGGTAAAATGAAATTTTCCGAGAACTAAAAACAAAAGGGTCATGTATTTTGCTCACGAATCTTATTTTTTTAAATTGTTATCACTATGTTCTAAGACTGTAATACTGAGTGCATATGTTAGAAATTATTACTTTTTTTACACACTAGCATTAATGTGTGACCAAATGTGTTGGAGGTTACAGCTTATCCTACGAATATATACTCAGATAGTTCACCCACTACACACACATGTTGTACTTTGTACCATGCTTCTATGTCAGTAAAACTGAGACAAATACGTCACATATGCTTAAGGATACAGGGCACTTATAAATGGTGGAAAAGTCGAAATTTTTTATGACTTTATTAAATTCTATAGTCTTTCCTGATTACATTGATATATACGTTTTCAAATGAAAAATGACCTATATAGACCAAATTTTAATGTTACGGTCATGTATGCCGCCACGCCTCCTTTATTACAGAAACCAGTATTATTTCGAAAAGAACTGTGAACTTTCTGTTTCCAGCAATAATACATAGGGAAGAAACTCCCACATGGCACACCTCCTGGCGACTCAAATTTTTGTGTTAACAATGACGCTGTTTGTAGTGGATTTGTTGTTGCTGATGTGGGCATCTTATCTTCTTTGATAAAGAGAGTGGCGAAATGTAAAGAATGTGATGGTGTAGGCTGTCTGGAAATAACTGAACAACAAAGTAGCAGGAACGGTTTAGCGTCAAAATCAGTTGTTCTGTGTAGATCCTGCAATAAATCTACCTCAAAAATGGCTTTGAACATTGTGCATAATTCATATGATGTGAATTTGAAGTTAGTGTATGCAATGCGTGCAGTAGAAAAACGAAAAAAAAGGCTGCTCAAACGTTTTGTGGTTTGATGGACCTTCCTCCTACTCCCTGTACGTTCAGCATGTACATAAAAATTCTTTTAGGAGCCTTGACGATTGTCTCAAGCATCTATGAAATGTGCAGTAGCGGAAACTGTAAATATTAGTGGAACCAGGGACATTGCTGTTCCACTTGATGGGACATGGCAACGTCGAGGACATCGTTCCTTGAATGGTGTTGGAAGTGCTACTTCTCTGGAGAATGGAAAAGTTGTTGACGTTGAGTGCTTATCTAAGTACTGCCCCACCTGCCATGGTAACACTGAAGGACATATTGAACATCAGAGTTCTAAGAATTATGATTGTTACAGTGGAGGTATGGAGTGTGATGGAGCTCCAAATATATTTCAGAGGTCGGTGCCCGTTTATAACGTTAGATGTACGAGGTACCTAGGTGATGGGGACTCTAAAGCTTTCAATAAAATTTATGAGTTCAATGTTTATGGTGATACCTTCGTAACAAAATTGGAGTATTGTGGACATGTGCAAAAGAGGATGAGTGCTAGATTAAGGGAGCTACGAAGAGAAATGAAAGGAAAGTTGCTATCTGATGGAAGATCTCTGTCTGGCCTAGGCAGTTTGACAGAAACTGAAATAGACATTCTTCAGAGTTGACAGAAACTGAAATAGACATTCTTCAGAGTTATTATGGACTGGACATTGGACGAAATGCACCTCTGAATGATGTTGAAGCAACGAGAAAAGCTGTATGGACCACCTACTTCCGTAAGGCGTCCACAGATGACCACCCTGTTCACGGACTTTGCCCTAAAGGAGCAGACTCTTGGTATGGTTACCAAAAGGCAATACCATGCTTCAGCAATGTTCTGAGGCACATTTTTATTGGACTCATACCTTCATTCGCCATTTCCTGCAAGTTGTACATTTCAGAATTCTGGTACAAATATTTCCTTAAGTTTATAAAGCATTGTTCTAATTTTTTCTGTAACTTGCAATAGTCCATACTTACGTAGTGGGCATAAGCTTTATTGCAGACTCGACTAAATTATAGAAAAAATAAGATTTTTATTAGGAAAAAATTATAAAAATTAAAATGTAAAAAAAAATGGCTGTGAGCACTATGGGACTCAACTGCTGTGGTCATAAGTCCCCTAGAACTTAGAACTACTTAAACCTAACTAACCTAAGGACATCACACACACCCATGCCTGAGGCAGGATTCGAACCTGCGACCGTAGCAACAGCGCGGCTCCGGACTGGAGCGCCTAGAACCGCACGGCCACCGCGGCCGGCTAAAATGTAAGATAAGATATTTTTTATCCTTGTAATATGCATAATGGTTGGAATTAAATAGGTCTAGCACTTCAGCCATCATGTCATGCATATCTGGTAAAAATTTGGTCTCCTCCAAATGTATAACATTGGATTAAATGGTACCTCAATTTGAGGAAGGATATTGGAAAAAAAATTGCATCAATTTCTTCGTAATTTTTTAATAAGCCTAAACAGGTTCAAGAATATTCAAAATACTTCTAATTTGTTTAGAAAATGTGCTGCATTAACTGATATCAACAAAAAATGTGTAAAACACAGACATTACAAACAGTGCCTGAAAGAAATAGGTGTTGATTTTTACGAAATGTTGAGCCGGAAAAGTACCCTGTATCCTTAAATAACCTGTGGAAATGCCTTCTCCAAGATGTACAAAGTCTCCACAGTAGATGAGAAACTGCCGCGTTATTCACTTCGAAACAATAAACGAACTAATTAATAGCACAACACAACACAGTAGACCAACACTTTATTATTATTGTTGTTGTTGTTGTTGTTGTTCCTATTATTAGCGGCAGTGGTGATACACAAAACATTATCAGCCTGAAGTCTTCCAGTTACTTCCAGCTCAGATGTAAGGAGTCCAGCAATCAAGTGATTTACGAAGTATAGTTAAGACTGCCATTAATCCGACACTCGGTAATCCGGCACACATCGCAAATTTTCCGGTATTTTTACCTCGGCGCCGTCTACTTTCCTGATTTTAAATGGGGTATAGGGTAAAAGTCTCTAGGAAGTGGAGTTGTGCAGAGGAAACATGTTTTGTAACAAGCGTCTACTCTAGCTTTCTTTTTGTTGTTGTAGGTAGCACTCGCAAAACACTGAGAACTGTTTCATCATTCTATAAAAGAAGGTTGTTAGAAATAAGTGTTTAATTTCTAAAGCACTTTAGCTAGGCGCCAATGTTGATAATAGTGACGAGAGGGGGGGAGGGGGGGGGGGTACCAGTTAATATCTGCTTACACTCAGGGCTAATTGTCTCAGAAAGGTTGTGAACCACAGCCCTACAGCATTCTGGAGTTGCTGTTTTCTCTGCATGCGACTTATTTAAGCGGGTGAGATCACTGTCTAAGGATTACGCTCCATTAGCACAATTAAGATGGCAGCTATATTGCTCTCTCGCGACTAAAGCAACTTCTCCGTTAGCCAATGAAGGCGCCTTCAACTCAGATCCCTTCCCGAGATAGGATATTAAAATAATACTGTAAGTCCTTTGGCTGCGCCTAGGAATTGAACATTCGAAGGCTGTGATGCCATCTATCGTCTCCGATTGCATGTAATACTGTAAACCTGCTCCTCCTATTTTCCGTGCTACCTGGTCAAGTGTTCTCTATGTTTTGGGATTATGGGATTGTAAATGAGTAAGTTTTATCAGCTCGGAACTACAGTAAGATTCAGATAAATGCAGTAAAAAAAACAGCCCCTTGGAGAGACTGACAATTAGCTCTCCATGTAGAGAAGTGTCGGATTGTGCATTACACCAAATGCAAAAGTGTAGTGGCTTTGAGTACAGGGTTAATGCCTGGGAGCATTAATAGTGTCCGCCCATAATGCCGGTTCGTGGAATTTCCATGAGTGGATTCTGTTAGCGAGGAAACTTAAGCGAAGAGAAAGCCTTGATGCCCAACTCACTGACGAAACGTTTCACTGATCAGCTTTCGGTGTCGATCTTGATACTGCACAAAGGTTCATGATTCATGCATGAGATTGCAGAACCGATATGCCTAGGGCTGGCTCAGCCAAATGTCGCCAGCATGTAAACGTTATTTTCTTTACGTTGAATTCAACATCCGCTAAGAAACTTGAAGGTTCCACCGGCGCTGCAAATCTTTGTCAGAATTAAAAATGTACCAACATCAATTACAGGCCTGTTTCCGCTTTTAAGCCGTCGCCAAGTCGTACTAGCACAAAGCTGCCCGTCAAGAATCTTCCTTGATCACGTTTTCATTAGATAGTCTGTAACACTGTGTGAGGGGGGGGGGGGCGCTGAAAAGTGATGCCTCAGAATTTTTTATTCTGTTCACAATATCGGTTGAGGTATTGCATGTCATGCATGTTACTCGGTCGACTTTCCCGCTTCGCTAACGCAAGTTTCAACCCTCTGCCGCTAGAGGGCTCCGTATTGTATCATGAAACATGGCGGTGTGTTAAATAATTTAGTCTGTGCGTGAGGGACAGCACATGCTGTAATCCAGTTTCGAATTCGAACAGTTCGTCCACACACGGATCGCTCTCTCCTTCGGCATGACAATGCGAGACCATAAACGAGCGCTGTGCAACAATCCGACGTCTTGGGTTCATTGTCAACGATCATCTTCCATACTGTTCCGACTTGACCCCGTCCAAGCTTCATCTATTTCAAAAGATTAAAAAACACCTTCAAGGACTTCACTTGGATAGTGATGAAGCGCTGCAAGCAGCCGTGAGGTTGAGGCTCTGTCAACAGACATAACACTCCACAGTGACGGTATCCGCAGGCTGGTCTGTCGTTGGGAAAAAATAAGTTCGTCGCCAGAATAACTGTATTGAGAGACAAAGGGGTATACATGAAGAACAAAGATGTAGAATGTTAATAAAGTGTGCCTTATTTAAGAAGCAGATAAGCACGCCATCGTATATTATGTTGTATTACGAGCGAGATGACAATCAAATTAAGGCCGGCCACGTTACGTATTGACTACACTGGCAATCTGTAATATTATCAACCGTGCGTGCTATGAAAGAGTTGACAAACAGAACAAGACAAGTCACAATACGTATCAGTATTCGTATCTTCAGTTCACTTGTCAACCCGCCTCCCGTTTATTATACACATGGTTGAGATTGTCACAGTCTGTCAGTGTGGATATTGCTTCTTGAAATACGTATCTTGTAATGTGCTATTGGTTCTGTTGATGTATGCGTACACAACACGGAAAATAAAGTCTTTACAGAAAAGTTTTCGACAGGTATCTACTCGCCTGGCAATACCTTAAAACAAAAAAAAAAACAAAAAAACGCGTATAGTGGATGTTGTAACTTTTTCAGTTTGACAGACGTTTAGAGCCCTGTTGGAACCATAGTTTTAACTTTCAGTATATGTAATTGTTACATGAAAATAATAATGGTAGGGAGAGGGAGAACAACGAAAAAATGACGAGACTCTGGAAGCAGAGTTGGCCATGATGACGTGTTCGGTCCATACCATTTCTTCGGCAGTTGCAGAACCAGGTTAGATTAGATTACATTAGATTAATACTAGTTCCATGGATCATAAATACGATATTTCGTAATGATGTGGAACGAGTCAAATTTTCCAATACATGACATAATTAAGTTAATTTAACAACATACTTAAGTTAATATAACAACTTTTTTCATTTTTTGTGTTTTTTATTTTTTTATTTTTTAAATATTTTTTTGTTTTTTCTTGTTTTTTTTTTAAATTTATATCTAAAAATTCCTCTATGGAGTAGAAGGAGTTGTCATTCAGAAATTCTTTTAATTTCTTCTTAAATACTTGTTGGTTATCTGTCAGACTTTTGATACTATTTGGTAAGTGACCAAAGACTTTAGTGCCAGTATAATTCACCCCTTTCTGTGCCAAAGTTAGATTTAATCTTGAATAGTGAAGATCACCCGTTCTCCTAGTATTGTAGTTATGCACACTGCTATTACTTTTGAATTGGTTAACAACAAATTTCATAAGAGAATATATATACTGAGAAGCTACTGTGAATATCCCTAGATCCTTAAATAAATGTCTGCAGGATGATCTTGGGTGGACTCCAGCTATTATTCTGATTACACGCTTTTGTGCAATAAATACTTTATTCCTCAGTGATGAATTACCCCAAAATATGATGCCATAGGAAAGCAACGAGTGAAAATAGGTGTAGTAAGCTAATTTGCTAAGATGTTTATCACCAAAATTTGCAATGACCCTTATTGCATAAGTAGCTGAACTCAAACGTTTCAGCAGATCATCAATGTGTTTCTTCCAATTTAATCTTTCATCAATGGCCACACCTAAAAATTTGGAATATTCTACCTTAGCTATATGCTTCTGATTAAGGTCTGTATTTATTAATGGCATCATACCATTCACTGTACGGAACTGTATGTACTGTGTCTTACCAAAATTCAGTGAGAGTCCGTTTACAAGGAACCACTTAGTAATTTTCTGAAAGACAGTATTGACAATTTCATCAGTTAATTCTTGTTTGTCAGGTGTGATTACTATACTTGTATCATCAGCAAAGAGAACTAACTTTGCCTCTTCATGAATATAGAATGGCAAGTCATTAATATATAATAAGAACAACAAAGGACCCAAGACTGACCCTTGTGGAACCCCATTCTTGATAGTTCCCCAGTTTGAGGAATGCGCTGATCTTTGCATATTATGAGAACTACTTATTTCAACTTTCTGCACGCTTCCAGTTACGTACGAATTAAACCATTTGTGCACTGTCCCACTCATGCCACAATACTTGAGCTTGTCTAGCAGAATTTCATGATTTACATAATCAAAAGCCTTTGAGAGATCACAAAAAATCCCAATGGGTAGTGTTCGGTTATTCAGATCATTCAAAATTTGAGTACACTGTTCGTGAAATGAAGCTGTCGCTTAAGGGACCTCCAATTTATAGGAAAAATTATAGTGCGTCGTAACAGTAAGACACATACATGCTCAAATCTGGCCAGCTTTGTTTCAAGATCTGTTTTAATGTTATGTCCAGTTTTACAACTGAAGTAGCTGAATGCTGATACTTGATTTCAGACCATATTCTCCTTCGAACTGTGTTGTTGCCACAGAACGTGTACTGTTCGGCCACAATAACTTGACGATTTCGCTAGTGCTGCCAGAAGCGGAGAAAACGGCACTACTCGAAAGATATTCATTTGTCTCCAGGTGCTGCCGACAAGCTGCCTCCTAGATCCGAAGTATTACAAAAGGCTTGCGTCCACTTGCAAATAACTTCTGTAAGCACTTGCTGAACTTTTTACATTAGACCAAAAACTTTCTCATGTTTGCTTCTTCAAGTCACTGGTCCAAGTTTATTTCAGAACACGCCGCAAGTACTTGTTAGAGAAGTGTCTTAAAAACCAGAGCAGTCGCCACTATTATATCATTATTATTATTAAGGAATGAAAATCGTGAAAAAAAAACAAAAATAAAAACACTAGAGGAGTACTATGCTGTTAACACGAAACACTATTCAATTAACCAAAATCAGTGGAGTTCACTTTGATTGAAAACTTTGGGAACATCCTATGATAACTTCGAACATCTCTTTTCTATTGTTCAATCAATTATTCGGTAACAGGAAACAAAAACGCGGCGTAGCATCTCAGCGAGCGACTGCCTTTAAATTACTCTTCGATTTTTGCGAGCACTACTTACTACGTTTATCACAAATGCATTGCATTTATGTTTAGAGTAACATTAAAAAAATCAGCTAAAATTTGAAGACTCTGTACTGCCTTCCTACTTTTCCTTCTGGTGAAACAAATTGATTCGTAAACTCATTTCGCACTTTCTTGACTGGTGGTGCCAATTATATGTGTCAAGAGGTTCCAGCGGTACATTTGTTCTGCCCATCTGTCTTTATGCCATTCTCCTTTTCAACAATGCTTTCTGCTTTCGCACTGGTACTGAACACACACAACTTCTGTAAGTTTGAGAAGAATTTCCATGAGCAGAAAAATTCGGAAAGTACTTGCAGCAAGATGCAAGGAACTAGAACGAATTTTCACCCCCCAGCGGTGTGTGCACTGCTTTCAAACTTCCTAACAAATTAAATGTGTGTGCCGGGCCGAGACTCGAACCAGGGAACCCGATCTAGCATACAGTTTAAATTTTTCGGGAAATTTAATGCAAGAAACTTTTCATTAACATGTGAACTTCTGGAATTTGACTGAACTAGCAGACGTAGGTTTTTTAGGGGAGGGGGCGGTGCTGCAGCTACGGTCATTCGTAATATTCCACCCAATTCTGTGATTGCATGGATAATTAATATCATTTTAGGATTACGATGTTAGAGTGGTAGCGAGTCAGAGGCGAATAAACTGCAACGACTCAATGAGGAAGGCTGAACTGTTATATAAATTAAAGGAAAACAAACAAGCTGTGAAAGTGTACGTGGATAAAATCGCTGAGAGTAGAGGCCACAAAGTAGTGCATTTACCGTCATGCAACTGCGACCTTAATCCAATAGAATTGGCTTAGGCCAAAATAAAACTCAGTTTCAGGGAGAGCAGTGTCGTTGGTGATATGTCGAACGAAAGATTGCAGAACCTTCTTAATGCTCCTTTTCTTTCAGTTGCAAAGGCCTGGAAAGGCTACTCCAGGAATGTGCAGCAGCTGGAGCAAAACTACTGGACACATGAGGGAATAAATGTAAATGAGCATCGATGAAGTGATCATCAGTGCAATGCCCTCAAGGGATGATAATGAAGATGGTCTTGAAACAAACACAATAGACGGTGATCTTTACTGAACATCATTTTGACAGTTCTTTCAGGCACAGATAGTAACACTTTGTGAACATTACTGTTGCGCTGCGTGTAATAAATGCAATGTGCAAACAGAACCCAAAAATTAATTTTTTACTTTCGATTCACAGTGTCGCAAGTCGTATATTTATCAACATTCACTTTTCATTGTTTTCCATAGATAAATGATACACATGTCAATGAATTAGGTGGTTTCCGATCCTACAGAAGTGTCAGTTACGGGGCAGCCGTAATTCGGGGGAGCGTCCGTTCCCGACTGCCACCTCGCCAATCATAAACTTACCGCGGACAAACAGTACAGTAGTTTTAGATTGAGAGTTTCGACTTAATAGTTCTTTCGTAAGATATTTAAATGTTCGTCTCTGTAGCTGAATTGGTTGGCGTAAAGGAACGTCGATTGGGGAAAAAAAAAAGGTTGTCAACGTGGCTAACAGTCATGCGGAGGTCCCGGGTTCGATTCCTGGTACCGTCATGGATTTTTGTTTTTAGTGGTGGTGTGATTTTGGGGGGGGGGGGGGGGATGGAACGGGGCGCACTCAGCCTGCGACGCCAGTGAAGGAAGGGTATAACTGGCCGAGTACCTCCGGCAGGGCGGTTTGCTTACCCGGCGCCCTTCCATGCGGCCTACAGTGACGCCATTGGCGGACGATGACATGGCGGTCGGCACTCTGTCGGTGCGGATGGGCCTCTCTGTGGTGAGAAGGCCGGCGCTTTCCCTCTTTATTTAAATGATTGAGTGCGCATACAGTGAAACTTTCATAAGTGTTTTCTTGTCATAATTCAGCACCTGTGTGATTTAATTACATGCAGTTATGGCTGACATCATTTCATAATTGTTGAAAGAAGTAGGCAATGGAGGACATCCTTGTTGCATAATTTAATTTCTGTTGTTTTTAATTTTTTTATTTTTTTAAGGCGCTGATTCGCCTGGCTTTGCGGCGGACAAACATCCCAAATTCTGTGTTCATCTCTTATGTTCCACCTCCCCCTCTTCGGGAATAACATCACTATCTCTCAAAACTAGAGGGATTGGCCGTTCGGATTCCTGATCTGGTAACAGTCTCTGTTTTGCAAGTCTCACCACCGCCTGAGTTCAATATAGTGACGACATTAAACTATAGAAATGGATGCGTACTTTGATTGGATAACAAACGAATTCTTACATAAAATTCTAATTAAAAACAGAAAAAAGTTACCCATGCCAGCCCTCTTAACGACACATGGATGGTGATGCAGTGGTCGAGATTCATGTTGGGAAGGACCTTGCTCCAAATCCTCTCTGGCTATCCCAATTCAGGTTTTCCCGTAGTTTTTCGAAATCAGTCAGTTCAAAGAGCGGCATGGTTCTTTCGAAGGAGACGTGCCTGATTTCTTTCCCCATCCTTCAACGAATGCGACGTCGTCCACGAAACGTCAAATCCTGATCTTTCTCCCTTCTCTTAAAGGACTTGTGCAGGAAGCGTGCTTCATAAAGTTCCACTAATGAACCGTTTCGACGACCGTTCTGATTTATTAGGCCCCACCATCAATCAGAATCTACAGCGTTATCAGAAACTGTGTGGAAGACTTGTAATGTTGTTTCAGTGTAGGTTGTGCGGAGAAATTATTTTTAACAAAAAAATTCGACATGTGGCGCCGTTTGCGAGTTACGTAGCATTGAAGTTACCCGATCAGGCCGTTGCGCGTGCCAATTCAAGCGGCCCGCCAGAGACGGTGTCGCCAAACGTGTTCAATGCAAAAACGAAGCTGTAAATATCTGGCGGAATACCAGAGGAAATGCGTCTGATGACTCTTAACGGAAACGCCCTGTATGGTCTTTGGTCAGCGTAACTCAAGGCCCGCAAATTATCCGGAATCTGTTCATACAGTGTGTGAGAATGAGAGCACTTAGCGACTTCTGACAAATTTTACTCACAATTACAAACCTTTCCGAAACCCACAAAATGAAGAAAGGAAAGAAGTTTATCGGTTACTACATTTTTCCTGTTCGTGCAGTAAAACTGCCGCATCAGCCATGTTTTAATTACTAACTTTAGTCGCGACGCATTTCACACACGGTATGCACATATACCCCTGAATACAAGTGCAAAATTATATCATTGTACGACACGTAGTTGAGGAGGTATGACATCATAAGCATTGAGGATGATATCATAAACATTGAGATGTGGGCCGGCCTCTGTGGCCGAGCGGTTCTAGGCGCTTCAGTCCGGAACCCCGCTGCTGCTACAGTCGCAGGTTTGAATCCTGCCTCGGGCATGAATGTGTGTGATGTCCTTAGGTTACTTAGCCATAAGTACTTCTAAGTGTAGGGGACTGATGGCCTCAGATGTTAAGTCCCATAGTGCTTAGAGCCATTTGAACCATTTTGAGATGTGTGAAAGACTAGCTTTTGCTTAAAACGGAGCTCAAATTACCCAGACTATACTCATCCGTTGTTCGATAATGAGAACACGTAGCAACTTACAAGAAACTTTAGACATAGTTTCAAACCTTTCCTAAACGTTTCCTCGCCTACGTGGTTAACGTCAAATATTTAAGACATTAACTCATTCGTAAAGTAGTCAGAAATTTAAACACGTTTTATACACGGGAGTGTGGGCCTTTACTGGCCTCATTCAGCTGGCGTGTGGTCCCTGGCTCCGGACGCGGACACGTCGGCACTTAGCGCCAGCACCGTGATTTTAGCGCCGTCGTTTTACGCCGGTCGGTCAGGTTCCGCCCGAGGCGCGGGTGTTGTCCACCTGCAAGGCCATCCTCTGGAGACCGCCTCGCGCACATTACAGAACTGTTCCGTCGAGAAGGCCATGTTACAGAAGGCCGTGATTACGGCTCGTTCCTTTTTCACCGGCACTACGCCCGAAAAGAGAATTTTGTTTCTGTGTTACGCAATATGTAATTATAATTTATGCAATAAGTACTCTCCTCGAGTTAGAAATTTGCTAAAATTATCTCGTAAGTCATTACATTTTCTCGAAGGCTACGTGCCTGCCGAAAGGGCAGACGCCAAAAAATAGCTGTTAAATCATAACTGTCTGCTGCTGCATAAAACAGGTCCAGAGTGCATCTAGTTGACGCTAATCTGCATAACAGGCCACGTTTAGTGTCCGCATTACTGCTTCCGCTGTCTGAAGCTGAAGATGAAATAAAAAGATACAAACCTTGACCTGGCAGAAATACTGTATTTCGTTGTGGAATTATAACAGTGCGTTTACAGTGTTACCTTTGTCTCTTTCAAACACATTTCGGTACAGATGCCGTCTGTGTATGGTACTGTGGTTACCGTTCGTATAGGTGTATGTCGAAGTTCTCCCTATCCAAACTGAAGCGCCTAGAACCGCTCGGCCACTTCGGCCGGCTCTCCCTTTTCCTAAAGGTTCAATATACCCGATGGAATGACTCAGTCGTCCTTATTATACAGCATGAATATGTAACAGGATATAGCCGGCCGAAGTGGCCGTGCGGTTAAAGGCGCTGCAGTCTGGAACCGCAAGACCGCTACGGTCGCAGGTTCGAATTCTGCCTCGGGCGTGGATGTTTGTGATGTCCTTAGGTTAGTTAGGTTTAACTAGTTCTAAGTTCTAGGGGACTAATGAACTCAGCAGTTGGGTCCCATAGTGCTCAGAGCCATTTGAACCATTTTTTTTGTAACAGGATATAATGGTAGTTCGTATTTGTGATAAGAGAGCGAGACAACTAATTGTGACTTGGATAGTAAATGAGGCAGGTAATTCTTGTGAGCTATGTGATAGACGCCTGATAAGGTAGCTGGTGAATACAAACATGAAGATGCAGTGGCTCAAATCAGTGTTCCCGGATGAAAGACACACTATGCAGCGGACTTGGCGGTGAAATGGACTGTATTTACGGATACAAGTCGCGCATCTCGACCTGAAGTAATTGTATGATTCCCGTGTAATTTTTAGAACATGTGTACTGCCGGAATTGCGAATGCCAGTTTATGTGTATAACATGCAGTGACACAAGAAAAATATGTCTTCGTTGAACCTCTTATTCTATGACAAATGAATGTGACAGACTGCTCGATTAGGCTAGCGCACTCTTCTACCTCTTCTACCTCTTATCACCTCGTCGCCCGTCGGTACATCAATTACTAACTTTCCTGTTCAATTTAGCAAACTGTTCTAATGGTTTGCATGCCTGCTGGTGGAGGTCTGTGCGGATAGGAAAATGGTATTGGCACCATATTCGTAAGTCTTTAGTCCACATCCATGGTCGTCAAAATTTTGTAAACACTTTACACCTCCGTTATCTCCGAACTCTGAAGGCAGCCTTGCACCGGCCTGTCATTTTCGGTGCTGAAGTCTTTACGCCAGGCTTTGAAGCTTTTCTGCTGATACATTGCTGTTTCTATCGACGTCAGCCGCATAAAATTTAAACTCATTGTTTTCCACGACTAGCAGTGACAAACGACATTTTTGTTGTTGTTTACTAATGTTGAAGCCATCTTCATGAGAAGAAACACCATAGCGGATTATGAACGTTCCGCGAACTGACCTCGTAATCTAACATACAAAAAAAAATGGCTCTGAGCACTATGGGACTTAACATCTGTGGTCATCAGTCCCCTGGAACTTAGAACTACTTAAACCTAACTAACCTAAGGACGTCACACTACACCCAGTCATCACGAATCTAACGTACATTCCGTACAATAAGTGCGTAGGAGGAAGCCATGAAGGTCAGGGTTTCACATCGCGCCGATGACAGCGTCACTAGAGGCGGTGCAGAATGTCAGATTGGGGAAGAAAATCGACCGTGTCCTTCCAAAGGAACCGTGGCGAAATTCGCCTTAAGTGACTTTGGGAGCTCACGGTAAACCTTCATTTAGATTATTGAACGAGGATTTGGGCCTTCGTCGTCACGAATACGGGAACAGGACGTTCCAAAGTGTTCCATTGCTCGGTATACGAGTGTGGAGACCCATGATGACCACACTGTAATGCAACATAACCTGCCGATATACGGTGTCGCTTCGTTCAACCGTGTAGGGTGATAGCATACAACATAAGGAAAACGAAACTCCCATTAGAACATATGGGAAGTCGTTGTTTAACTTTTAACCACAAGGTAATTAGTTGGTTGGTTGGTTGATTTGAACCAACAGAACCAAACAGCGAGGCCATCGGTCTCATCGGATTAGGGAAGGATGGGGAAGGAAGTCGGCCGTGCCCTTTCAAAGGAACCATCCCGGTATTTACCTGAAGTGATTTAGGGAAATCACGGAAAACCTAAATCAGGACGGCCGGCCGCGGGTTTGAACCGTCGTCCTCCCGAGTGCGAGTCCAGTGTGCTAACCACTGCGCCACTTCGCTCGGTCAGGGTAATTAGTTTTGCAGATATTCGCAGGTATACCCGCCGTTGTCGGCACCTGTTCATGAAGTTACCTTCAAAGTAATTATCACTGCAGGTATCTGCTAATACTGTCAGTCCTAAAACTTTCGAGACTGAATTCGTAGAAAGTAATGAAACGTTAAGATGGTAAAGTTAGTGCTTCAGGTGTTCTACATAACCACCCCTCCCTCCTGTTGATTACAACGCACAGAACGTTGGTTTAACTGTGTGAAATTGTCAGAATATCTTTGGGATATTGTTCAACTCGCGTGCAACATTGGTTTGAATGTCGCATATGGTAATAAAGAGTTGACCGTTCATGTGAATTCATGGATTTCTTCGTTTTGCTGCAGGTCTGTATTGACAACACCAAGTTTCGTCACCTGTGATGATTTTCTCCAGAAAAGAACTATCTGCGCTTTGCGTTTCGTTGAAGTCGCAGCAGGCGTTCACGCGCCTTGTTTTTATTCGGGAGGCACGGTTCGTGAGACACACTTTGCACACACTTTCTTCCTCTTCAAAACATTCTGGAGAATGTCATGGACACTTGATTGAGGTATGTTGTTCAACAGCGTTTGTGATCCAACGGCGTTTACGCAGTAAGTCTCCACGTTCATTACTTAACACTACCTGATCAGCCGGCCAAGCGGTTCTAGGCGCTACAGTCTGGAACCGCGCGACCGCTACGCTCGCAGGTTCGAATCCTGCCTCGGGCATGGATATGTGTGATGTCCTTAGGTTAGTTAGGTTTAAGTAGTTCTAAGTTCTAGGGGACTGATGACGTCAGAAGTTAAGTCCCATAGTGCTCAGAGCCATTTGAACCATTTTTGACCTACCAGATCACAACTGCGTGCTCGAATACAGCTCTGCAATGGACCACATCTGTGATGAGCTAGAACCTCGACTTCACTCCGCACACCTGCTTCCGACATTACTAGCTTCTCTGGTTTCGGCTTGTGAGAAAGAATGGGCTGCCATTCCTCCATAGACATTCTGACGCCTCATTAAAAATATTTCCAGCAGAATTCACGCCGTTGTAAGGGAGAGAGGTTCAAATGGCTCTGAGCACTATGGGACTTAACTGCTATGGTCATCAGTCCCCTTCAACTTAGAACTACTTAAACCTAACTAACCTAAGGACATCACACACATCCATGCCCGAGGCAGGATTCGATTCCGCGACCGTAGCGGTCGCGCGGTTCCCGACTGTATCGCCTAGGACCGCTCGGCCACTCCGGCCGGCCAAGGGAGAGAGGGGACACACCCCATTTAATGTCCACAACTAGCTGTCCAGCTACTTTTGGTAAAGTAGTGTACAGCGAAGGGAAGAGCGCAGGGAGCAGAGGAAGAGAAAAAGAAGATTAAAATGAAAACGTCCCCAGTAGACTAAGGAAGATGAAGACGACGGAGGCAAGTGGAAAACGTTCAGTCTGTCCCCGTATGCACTGTAATATAACGATAGTTAACCGCATGATTTCCCTTTGAGTCGATAATGTAACCCATGAGAACACAGCACACGGGCCGGACCGATCGGGCTGCCTGTGAGTCATAAATGCTGCCGGAAGTGACGTAACCGGAAATTAGGGACAAAGAGAAAAGCAAACAACTGTGTTTCGGGCGGGAACGTTACTTACGTGTTGGCTTTTAAAGCACGCAGCAAAGCAGTCGGACGCACGCTTGCATTGGACGCGTGCTTACATCCAGGCCGGAAGAACAGCGACAGGTCGTTCGCACAGAGTGGGGGTGGGAGCGGGGCGCCGCCTCCGACCGGGGGCCAGGGCGGCCTTGCGGGGGCGGTGCGAGGCACGGAGTCAGCCGGCTCTTCTGCCTCCCCTCCTCTCCAGCCGCACGCAACGGAACGTCACGAGTCCCTCAGACGGTACAGACAATGCGGCTGCCATGTAGTATTACTCTCTGTCACGCACTTTAAAATATGGTGCAGAGAATGATTCAGATGCATGTTGATTTGGACCCGGTATTGCTTTACTAGGAGTTCGCATATTAAAGTTACCGAGCGTTGTCGCACAGCGATTAGCACTGGACATCACACACATCCATGCCCGAGGCAGGATTCGAACCTGCGACCGTAGCGGTCGCGCGGTTCCAGACTGTAGCGCCTAGAACCGCTCGGCCACTCCGGCCGGCGGTCCTGTCTGAGCTTTTCCCCCATCTCTAGTTACCTCGTCGTGGACGGCACGCTAAACTCTTAGGCTTCCGCTCCTATTGAAGCTGATACGCCCTGCCCACATAGTTCCGCTGACTCTGACGAGAACGAGATTCATTAGTATTCAAAGCCCACGGCGTAATTACGCCCCTTTTTCATGTCGGAGGATGAGTACCAAAAGACTGGAAAGCAGCACGGGTGACACCAGTATTCAAGAAAGGAAATAGCAGTAATCCGCTGAATTACAGAACCACGTCACTGATGTCAATTTGCAGTAGGATTTTGGAGCGGCAATGTATTGTGTTCGAATATTATGAATTACTTCGAGTAAAACGACTTATTGACAAATAGTGAGCACGGGTTCAGAAAATATAGTTCTTGTGAAACACAACTAGCTATTTATTCTATCGAACTAATGACTTTTATCGACTGCGTATGTCAAATTGATTCCATATTTTTATATTTCAAGAAGGCTTTTGATACTGTTCTTCACAAACGGCGTCATATTGGATATCTATGGAGTGTCGTCTCAGTTGTGCGACTGGATTCGTGATTTCCTGTCAGAAAGGCCACAGTTTGTATTAGTTGCCGGAAAGTCATCGAGTAAAACAGAAGCAGTATCTGACATTCTCCAAGAAAGTGCTTAGGCCCTCTTTTAGGGGACAATCTTAGCAGTCCTCTTAGATTGTTTGCAGATGATGCTATCTTTACCATCTAGTAAAGACATCTGAAGATTACAATTGCGATCACAAAATGCAAAATGATTTAGACAAGATACCTTGGTGCGAAAAGTGGCAATTCACTCTAAATAATAAAAAGTGTGACGTCATCCACATGACTCCTAAAATGAATAAGCTAAATTTCGGTTACACGATAAATCACACAGATCTAATGGCTTTGAATTCAGCTATATATCTAGGGATCACAATTACGAAAAACTTAAATTGGAGCGATGACATAAATAATGTTGTGGGAAAGGTAAACCAAACACCATGTCTTATTGGCAGATCCGTCTGCCTGCGTAGCTGGATGGTAACGTGCTCGCCTCCCATGCAAGCGGGGCCGGGTTCGATTCCCGGCCGGGTTGGAGGTTTTCTCCGCTCGTGGACTGGGTGTTGTGTTGTACTCATCATCATTTCATCCTCATCATCGGCGCGTAAGTCGCCTAATGTGGAGTCGACTGAAATAAGACTAGCACTTGGCGGTCGAACTTCCCCGAATAGGGGCTCAAAATGGCCGAAATGTGTGTGAAATCTTATGGGACTTAACTGCTAAGGTCGTCAGTCCCTAAGCGTACACACTACTTAATCTAAATTATTCTAAGGACAAACTCACACACACCCATGCCCGAGGGAGGACTCGAACCTGCGCCGGGACCAGCCGCACAGTCCATGACTACAACGCCTTAGACCGCTCGGCTATCCCGCGCGGCTCCGAATAGGGGCCTCCCGGCCAACGATGTCATATGCTCATTTCATTTCCATTGGCAGAGCCCTTAGCAAATGCGACAGGTGTACGAAACAATCTGCCAACACTACGTTTGTGGTTCCTCTTCTGTTGTATTGCTGTGCGGTATGCGATCCTTCCTACCTGACTGGACTCATGGAGAACATCGAGAAAGTTCAATGAAGGGCAGCTCGTTTTGTGTTATCACGCAATATGGGAGGTAGAGTCACGGAAAAGATATGCGAGTTGCGGTGCCAGTCAGTAAAGCAAAGGCGATTTTCGTTGCTGTGAGATCTCTCCAAGAAATTTGGATCGCCAACTTTCACCTTTTGTTGACGCCCACCTACATAACGAGAAATAATCATCGTAATTAAATAAGAGAAATGAGAGCTTGCACGGGAAGATTGAAGTATTCGCTTTCCCCGCGCGCTCTCTGACAGTGGACGGTGGCTCGGTGAACCCCTCTGCCTTGCACTGCAGAGTACCCACGTAGCTGTAGATGTAGGTTTGCGATCGTTAAGGGGTGGTAGTTTATAATTTCTGATGGACAGGGAGACATACATTTACCTTTTAGGATTTAGAAATTGAATTGACGATTGAGTAACATTTGTGGAAATTTTGCCCTGGGATTGGATGGTATAGTTTCTAATGTTTTGTTAGTGCATCAGGGGATGTTGCTTTATGTTGGATGATTTTTTTCGACGGCTATATTTTAGATATGAGTGTTAGGAAGGTGGCTGGGGTGCATCAGTGGCTATGCGGAAGAGTGTGTTCTGCACCGGCTGAACCCTCTACATGTTTGCTCCTCAGCCATTGCGCAGATTTAGGATATGTGAATGATTGGCAGACGAATATACAGAACAGCCTGATCTTCGTCTCGATCGGAAGGCCGTTACCTGTTATGAGGGGGTGCATTTGTTTCATGAGTTCTTGTCCTGTATTGCAGACGTATCCCGCATGTCAAACGACTGTCGAGAATTATACCTAAATATTTGATATAAATTTTCCATGGAATCAGTCCCACTGAGTACGAAAGTGACATATTGGGGTATTCTGTGAATTTGTGGAGATCTTCCAGGGAAGCACCAATGCCATATTTCTTCCAAGTGCACATGGGCGAAGTCAGTCACACTTAAACTGCTCCTGTAAACAGTAGTATCACCCGCGATAAGGGGCCTCCAGAATGGTGCACAATATTGTTTGTGTGTGTTGCATAGAGGCTGGGTCTCGTGATCGAGTACTGAAGGACTCCTGCTGCCATATTTCAGTTTTGAATGGCAACATAAAATTGCATATTGCGTAAGGAGGAGTGAATGATTTTGACTACTTAAAGCGAGCAGTTACGACGGATGAGTCTGTAGAGGAGACCCGCGTGCCAAACCATATATATGAAGCCTCTTCGATGTCCAAGAATATGGCCCCTGTACCTTGCCTAATTGGACGCTGTGCACATATGTGCTTACCCAGCCAAAGTGTTGACTCGGAAACCAGACTGTTGCGGGATGGTGATGTTATTTGCTTTGTGAGCAAGTCTCGTAGGATTCTAGGGATTATACGTTTTGAAACTCTCCCGGGACAACTGAGGAGAAGGGTCGGGCTGTAAGTTTGGGGGGATAAGTGATCTAAGCGTGGTTATGGTAAGGTGATGACCTTCGCTAGCTGTCACGATTTGAGATAACAGAGTTGGTCTGAGCAGGCATTGCCTTTGTTGGCGAAATAGACTACACACTTCGCGAGAAGATATTTGAGGTGAAGAGGTGTGGGATGTTATCAGGTTTGCCCGCTCCTAGAGCGGACGCTTTGTTTAAAGAGACGACCAGTCCCCTAAATTGTCGGTACCTAACCGCAACACTCAGTTTCTATGGCGGTTATTTTCCACAGTTCCTTCAGACTGCACGCTGCGCTGTTAGAAGTGATTAAACATCTCGCATCTTCCACCACACATAAGTTCTTTTCTTGTTTTTTTTTCGTGGGTTTTGTTAACGCACTGCCCACGTAAAGCCAATTGGTGGACGCAAGGCAAACTCTGAGAGTTTACTTTTGTATTCATGCGTCAGTCACATTAGTACATGTAATACTTTGGAAAATATAGAACTTTGGAATCGAATGAATCATTTATAGTAGACCTGTACTATCAGCTTATTGTAAAAATGTGTCATTTTTCTGCCAGCTGACTATGTCCATCACAAGAGTGTGATGTCGTAACCACACTCACTCTGAAATCCGAAAGCAACACCGCAAATGAAACAGCACGTATTACTGAAAGCACGCTTTGGTATTAACTCTTGGATGGAGAGTGCAGCTGTTTACATAAACATACAATACCTAAGAATGCTTTGATCTACGCAGGCATCCAATAGTCCAGCGTATACCAATATTGCAAACGTAAGATATTTGAAAAACTTTCCAGAAATGATTAATACGACGGTCACTCCGAAAGAAATGCACACTATTTTTGTAAAAATACAGGTTTCATTCTGCATGTGTGAAAGTTTTACTGTGTGTAGATACGGCCTTCCCGCTTGTTTTCAAACTTAGTTCAACCTGTTCCCGTGAGTGGCGCCGTCACAGCATGTCTACACTTGACGTTCGTCAGAAGCAACGTGCTGTCATGGAATTCCAGTGCTGTGAAAACGAGACAGTGGGAAACATCCACAAGAGGTTGAAAAATGTGTAAGGAGATGCTGCTGTCGATCGCAGTATAGTTAGTAGGTGGGCAAGCAGGTTACGTGATGAAAGCGGGCACGGCAATATTGAGGATTGTCCTCGCAGCGGCAGGCCTCGTACTGCACGCACTCCAGACAATGTGCAGAGTGTTAACGAATTGGTGACTGCTGACAGACGCATCACAGTGAACAAATTGTCACGCTACGTTGGGATAGGGGAAGGAAGTGTTTACAGAATACTGGAAGTGTTGGCGCTAAAAAGGTTTGTGCCAGGTGGATTCCCAGGATGTTGACAGTAGCTCACAAAGAAACAAGAAAAACGGTATGCAGCGAACTTTTGGAACAGTACGAGAATGGTGGAGATGAATTTCTTGGAAGAATTGTGACAGGTGATGAAACATGGCGCCATCATTTTTCACCAGAGAAGAAGAGGCAATCAATGGAGTGGAATTATAAAATTCACCCAAGGAGAAAAATTCAAAACCACACCTTCTGCTGGAAAAGTTATGGCTACGGTGTTTTTCGATTCCGAAGGACTCTTGCTTGTGGACATCATGCCAAGTGGAACCACCACAAATTCTGATGCATATGTGACGACACTGAAGAATCTTCAAGCTCGACTGAGTCGTGTTCGACCACATCGGCAAAAGCAGGGTGTTTTGCTGTTGCACGACAATGCACGGCCATATGTCAGTCAAAAAACCGTGGAAGCGATCACAAAACTCGGATGGACAACACTGAAACACCAGCCTTACAGTCCTGACCTGGTTCCATGTGACTATCATCTCTTTGGGAAACTGAAAGGCTCTCTTCGTGGAACAAGGTTTGAAGATGATGACTCCCATGTGCACGCTACCAAACAGTGGCTCCAACAGGTTGGTCCAGAGTTTTACCGTGCGGGTGGGTATACTGGAGCTGGTTTCAAGATGGCGTAAGGCAGTTGAGTGGGATGGAAATTATGTGGAGAAATGAAAATATAGTTCCTAAAGGATGTATCTACACACTGTAAAACTTTCAAACATGTAGAATAAAAGATGGATTAAAAAAAATAGTGTGAATTTCTTTTGGAGTGACCCTCGTACTAAGTAACAAATGATCGCCAGTGGTCAGGTTTGAACTGGCGACCCTCAGCAAGCCAGCCAGGGATGCTAAACACTGCCTACAACGCAGATCGTGGCAATATTAAATTGGGAACGAGCTGGGGAATCAAACCCTTTAGGGATGTAAACAGGAAACTGCCTATGAGATAGTAAATAGCAGGCTCCGTTACGGTTACGCAAGACGAGGGCCAAAGTTTGTGAGTTTTATCTGCGGATGCGCGCCGTCGGCGTTCCTCTGGCTCGTCTCGGCCCGCTTTGTTTTCGTGCCGCTCGCCGTTGACAATGAAACTGATTACGTCGCACCGGGGCTAATGTCAGCGCGCGCGGAATCTCGCAAAGGTGAAAACACGTCGCGGCAGAACCGATCATTTGGCTGCCGCGTGACGTCACAGGCGTCGTCAGCTTTCTATTACGTCGGCTTGAGTACTTGACAAGGCGCTGTGCCTTGCGTGGTAGAGGGTACTTCCCACCATTACTGTATTTATCTGACAGTGAGACAGGCCTGAATGAAAAACTTTCACGACACGAATCAACGCTGTGCGGCCGTTGATTACCAATTTAAGAATGTAGTAAATTAATGTTCTTTTTTTAAATTTTTTAGTTTGGCGTTTTTGTATTTTCTTTTCTCTACAGATTCATATAAATACATTTCTCTATCGTCTACGAACTTATACATCTGTAATATGTGTGGTGTCACCGCCACACACCACACTTGCTAGGTGGTAGCCTTTAAATCGGCCGCGGTCCGGTAGTATACGTCGGACCCGCGTGTCGCCACTGTCAGTGATTGCAGACCGAGCGCCGCCACACGGCAGGTCTAGAGAGACGTCCTAGCACTCGCCCCAGTTGTACAGCCGACTTTGCTAGCGATGGTTCACTGACAAATTACGCTCTCATTTGCCGAGACGATAGTTAGCATAGCCTTCAGCTACGTCATTTGCTACGACATAGCAAGGCGCCATTATCATTTGCTATTTATCTTGTGATGCATGTACCGTCCGACAGATGTTCACCAATTATGGATTAAAGTTAAGTATTCCGGCAGCTATGTACTTTTTTTTACTAGACTCAACTCCTTTAACTCTTCCAGACCTCACGCCAGCCTGCGTGAGCTTAAACGCGTGCCTTTCGGCTTCCTCTCATAGTGACTTGGCTGTCTTGCCAAGTCACAACAAGATGTTTAATATAGTTCCTTCATGAAACATTACTATAAACTGAACCCATACATTTAAGATCTCCTTCTCTCAAATGAAAACTATTCAAATGCATACCGCCACACACTTTATAAAATGACCTTTATCTTAACGATTTGAATATTTATATATGTGTTTGGAGAGAGAGAGCGATTGATTTTTGGTTGAGATTTTTACTTTAAGTCGTAACTGGTACCTGAATTTTGGTTGCTGCCTCCTTCAATGATCAGCTTCTGCACCAGTTGGTGACGTATTATAATTTAGAGGAAGCTATTGCTCTTTAAGATTTAAAGTACGACTCTGTTGGTTACTTGGCCGTATTTCGGACAGCTTTGAGCCCGAGTTTTCGTAGCTTTTCATACCTAAGGGACCACTGTTGTAAAATAAGATCAAACAGCAATCTGCTTTCCGAGAGAAAAGGGGACTGCTTGGCACACAAACTTCCTTCAAACTACACGTCCTGCTGCATCAAAATAGGTCAGTATAGTTCAGCACCATACTATTATACAAGAACGTAATCCGATTGCTGCAATTAAGAAATTATGAGAGGTTGTTATGAACTGAATGAAAACTATAGAGAATGAATTTCTTTTCCTGTATTTTAATGAACTTTGTACACTTACAGTTCTGTCGATTGATAGCCGGCGACGACAATGAAGTTCACCTCCTTTTCATAGAAAACAAGATATTTCTGTTCTTCACTTCCAGAAAATTTGTATACATAAATGTTTGGCAACTATTACACATACTTCACTCGTTTTTATCACTCGAATAGCAATTTTCATTAAATGTAACAAAACGTTCGGAGCGACGGCCTAGCAACACGCCCTCTTTCCACTAGATACAGATTAACAGTCCTCTTTTTTTAATAAGTCAATTGTTTTTTTTTTTAAGTCCATACTCAGAGATTCACAACTACTATCGTTGCGGGGATTGTGCTCTAAAGAGTTTCTTGCTGTCCAGCTGCGCTTCACTTCACTTCAAGTACTTTTTGAATCAAATTTACATTTTCGGTATTTATATACATTACTGAGCTTCTCAGAATAAGATGAGGCACAAATTAGTTAAAAAAAGGGGAGTGAGGCTCACATAACATTACAGCTTTTCAACTCTGAAAATAAACTGACACAAAATAGCTGAATTATCTTCACTGTAGTCACTAAATTGTTCAAATGGCTGTGAGCCCTATGGGATTTAACATCTGAGGCCATCAGTCCCCTAGAACTTAGAACTACTTAAACCTAACTAACCTAAGGACACCAGACACATCCATGCCCGAGGCAGTATTGGAACCTGCGACTGTAACAGCAGCGCGGTTCCAGACTGTAGCGCCTAGAACCGCTCGGCCACTCCGGCCGCACTGTAGTCACTCTGTGAGACTCTAGGCTCTGTCGTTTTTGCACTCGCCACAGATTCCATGTTCGCATTCTTAACGGAGAATGCGAGAACAAATCACGCACTTCGTTTCCCCTTTTCTGTCTTTGCTTCGATGGCAGACACACATCTCCGGACTTCCTTGTTGGCACTTGATTTCATCTGAAAAAAAATAAGCCAAAAATACTCTTTTCATTTGAAACATTACCCGCTTCGATTTTGGCTTTTGGGTAGCGATGTACCTAATTTTGATTCCTTGTTCTCATGTGAACGGAGGGTAAAGGGCTTATGAACCACTTATGCCCATTCTTCCTAAAGACAACGTTCCTAGAAACTGATTCTTCACTTTTATCATCGTACCTTCCTTCAAACTCATCCTCGACATCATGGTCTTCAGTTGTGGCTTCATCTTCATCATCATCAACACTTTTTTTTTTTCGAGATGACTAAAGTCACTGTAGTTTATATCGTCGGTTTTGCATCATCTTTCAATGTTTTCGTAATTTATTCTGCAGAAAGACCTGGGCGTGAATACGCCATTTTGGTGACTGAAAATATTGTAAAATTACTAGTAAATGAACGATAATGAATTCCTTGATCAATATGTCATCAACTATCCATAACATGTCTTTTAAAATAAAACAAGGTACCTTCTTACAATACTATTGCATAAACGACACCGTGGTGTCGTATGTGACCCTAACACAAAAATACTACAGTGAAAAATATAAAATACTCGTGACTGATGTTAGCACTTCATTAAATACACCAACACTGAAGGCAGGAAGAGAGCACGGCAACAGCAAGTGGCGCATGCGCGGTTGACTTAATAAAACGTCCGAGTTGTGGGCAACCGCACAGCGCGGTTCTAAAGTTTGTCTTACTGATGCAAAATATAAAATGAGACCACGTTGGCTGTTGCAGGAGACTGATGACCGTAATATCCAGACAGACAGTAGAATTTACGGTCTGGGTTACATGTTACTGTATCTGCGCTGGTAACATATTCCGACTTTACTATCATCATCAGATCTACAAGAGGAAAGTAAAAAGGAAAGTATTTCAGACTTTATGAAACATGCAGTGTTATTATCTTAGAAAGCAGCGAGGCAATGGTTAGCCGAATTAACTGACAACTAACGCGGTACTTAAATAACTAGTGATGATGTTTGGTTTATGGGGCGCTAAACTGCGCGGTTACCAGCCCCAGTACAAAGTCCCAATCTTTACACAGCCCAGTTTCGCCACGTTCATGAACGATGATGAAATGGTGAGAAAAACACAAACACCCATTCCGCGGGCAGAGAAAATTCCAGCCCGGAATCAAAGCCGGGACCCCGTGATCCAAAGGTACCAACGGTAGTGATTCTGTGACCCGAAATTCTCTTCCTGCAGTTCAGCTGTTGCAGTGTGATGAGCAATTAAAGTTAGCGTCGTATCGAGCGTGTGAACTAATTGGGAATTGCGATCTCATAGGTAAATGTGCCTCATCTAATATATGTTTCTGATTTGCACCCTTTGTTTGTCGAGTGCTGCACTTTAATGTTCTTAAAACCGCTTTTAAAGCTACAGCAAACTGAAGGTTCAAAATGGCTCTGAGCACTATGGGACTTAACATCTGAGGTCATTAGTCCCCTAGAACTTAGAACTAGTTAAACCTAACTAACCTAAGGACATCACAAACATCCATGCCCGAGGCAGGATTCGAACCTGCGACCGTAGCGGCCTTGCGGTTCCAGACTGCAGCGCCTTTAACCGCACGGCCACTTCGGCCGGCCTCAAATGACTTACACGTCGCTAGAAATTTATCTTATTGCTAGTCTGTTTCCAACTGCAAGTTCCTCTCTAATCATCATGTTTTTTATTCTGTTCAGTGACATTATAAATAATTTTTCGTAATTCCCGAGAGACACCGGATTTCAGTCAGTAAATTAACACGACGTATGTAGTTGTTCTTCTTTTCCCAGCGATTAAAGTAGGATATCTATTTTTTTGCTTTGTTACAGTTATTTTACACAGGCATAGTTAAGAAATTCGCAATAAGTGCTTAATGGTTCTTCGGCAGCTTTGCTTCTTCAGATCGCGTTTACAAATGAAATACTGTCCTAACTATTGGTTTATTGGTGACTTCAATCTATTGAAGAACTGACAAATTTATACTGAACGTGTGTAGGCCCGTTAGGTACTGGCTGTGTCGGCAAAGATCCAACACGACAACTGGAAAGCGAACATTTTCGGACACTCTCAGCTGGAGGAAGAGCGATGTGCCCAACTGCCTGGCAGCACATGTAGGTGTCCGCGAACGTCCGTCAAACCCTGCAGTCCGAATTTCTCCGGCATGCGTACAAACATTACTCTTTATAATTCACAATCTCTGTAGACTTTTTTATGTGGCCCATTTTGTCAAGATTCGTTAGCTATAAGTATGGAAAATATAAGGAGATTGTCAAATTATTGTCATTATTCAAACTATTTATATTGTGGTTTCTCTGTTTATACGTTTCTATATTTGTACCGAGCTGTTCACAGTACGGTTCAATACTCCGAAGCCAAATTAAAAAATATGATTCCATTACATAAAAGCGTTAACTTCAACTATCATAGTTTCATCTGTGACTAAGATAACCCAGGTTTCTCTAGTGACGAACTTTAGGTAAACAAAAGCTCGTCTTTTAGTGGTAAGCTAAGTACTGTACCAGCCGACAGTGGTTGGAGCGAAACAAAAATGGCAGATTGTCTGCCTCATACGCACCCTGAATCTCTCCTGCCTTGTTCCTGTGCTGCCTACACGGAAAATACGATGCAGCCATAGAGTTATTTTTCTGTTTGCCTGGACGCAGGTACTGTATATTTAGCCAGCGGACCATCTTCCCGTTATGGTATAATGGCCGTCTCTGCAGTACCCTCCGTACCCAGCAGCGTGGCTGTCAATTCATTACGGCGCTTCCTTCAAGGAGACACGACCATGCCAAAGGTTACTGCAGTACTCGGTGTAGCTCACAGGACGATTTTTTTGTGCGTTAGCGCTGTGTGTACTTAAATAACGTGTTCAAGCCACGTCTTAACGGTCCTCAGCGTAATGGCTACATATTTAATCGATAAGACAAAGCCCGGAGTGATAACATTTACGCTGTCGTAGAGAGCTGCGAGATTCTTTACTCCAGTTTGCACACATTAATTTGCATTTACTCAGTGCCTTATGGTAGGCGAGCTGGCGCTTACTGTAAGATGTAAAACAAGTGCGCGCTTTATGGATTTCTTGGGAGATATCTAGCGATGGCACCTCCCATCAGCTAACAGTGTCATATGCGAGCTAATGACAGAATTACTCATTACATCTGCATCCAAATATGTACACTCAGGAAATGACCTCGTTGTCGACAGCACATTAAACCTCATCCTTCCTTCTTTTGTTTGCATATTTTTGTGGTTGTCCAACTTCTCCCGGCGCGTTTTACGACAAAATAGTCCGCGAGTGTAATGTCGACTGTTGGTGTCTACAGAGCACGATATTTCGGCCATCCGCTCTACCGCCAACTGTGCGTCACCTGATAACCACCGATCGCTGAAAAATTGTGCTCTTTGTACACCCTGCAGCCGGCGCTACAATCGTTTATTATTTTAGTACATTTTTTAGTAAACATTAGAGCCCTGTCACACTCCTTTAAAATACAACCAGCGGTGCCGTAATTAATTAAGAATACGCTTCATGATTACGTTCTGGGTCATCAAGAACTCGTAGAGCCAATCAGGTACTTGGAAAGATCGTATCGTGATCAGAAGGAGAATTTTATTTGTGGTATGATAGCTCATGAAGCACTTCTCTGGAAATAGCAGCTCCACACCACTCACTCTCCGCGGCTGCTTACAATGTCGCATCCCCGCTCTCAAGCGTTTTGTAATCAGTCCAGCTGTCAAGCTGGAAACTGGCGTAATTATTGCCCCCCAGGTAGACTAAAATTTCATTGCCGATGATGTCAGTTGCAATTTGACTACTTGGCTGATTAAAAGAACGGGCGCTTGAAAATGAGAATGCGACACTGAAACTAGTCACTAATAAGGAAATAGACGACAAATAAAAAAAATGAAAACAATAAAATCTAGCAGTGAGGTTGCTGTTTTCAGAAAAGTAAATAACCGGATCCTTCTTATGTGTCGGTGCGTCGGCGGGCTGTACTTTGTCGAACCACTTTAGGAAATACCGAATGATACAGGAGGAAAGAACAGATTTCACTCGTGTATTACAGAGAAATTGTAAAAGATCTTGTTCATTACTTTTGGCTTCTCAGGTCAACAGACATCACACCAAAAATGTTCAAATGTGTGTGAGTTCCTAAGGGACCAAACTGCTGAGCTCTTCGGTCCCTAGACTTAACACTCAACTTAAACTAACTTATGCAGAGAACGACACACACACACCCATGCCCGAGAGAGGACTCGAACCTCCGGCGGGAGGGGCCGCGCAGTCCGTTGGCTGGTGGGTTTGTGGGGTTGAAGGGACCAGACTACTGGGGCCATGTTGTGACATGGCGCCTCAAACGGCACGGCCATTCCGCGCGCGGCGACGTCACACCTTGCGATTTTTTTCTGTAAGGGGAACATAAAACACAGAGCCTTTGTCCTACTTATGGCAGCTACTCTTCAAGAACTGAGAAATGGGACGGTTGAAGCAGTTGATTCAGTAAACAGGAACATGTTGGTTCGTGCGAGAAATGAAATGGATTACCGTTTCTCTGTTTCTCGAGCAACGCATGGTGCTCATGCTGAAAGTACGGTACATTATCTGCGTGAGCATAGAACTTTGAACCATTCTGTATCCAGTGACATGCGCAATGTTTTTGTATCTCTTATAGTTTAACAAACGACTGAAACCTGTTCTTTGTTTTTTAATCATTGTGTATAGGAATGCGAAATGTGTTTACGTCTTCGTGGATGAGAGAGCGATAGAGAGAGAGAGAGAGAGAGAGAGAGAGAGAGAGAGAGAGAGACAGACGGAGGAGTGGGCGAGGAGGGGAAGAAAGGAAGTGAGGCTGCAGTTAAAGATCCTATCGCCAGTTTGTTGACTGGACACAGACTGGCAGTGAAGAAGAGATTGAAATGTAATCGCCTTTGGCCCTTTCAAAGGAACCACCCTGGCATCCACCTTAGGTAGCTTAGTGAAGCCATGGGACATGTGGATCATAAATAGGAGTATCTGGACTGGTATCTGAACTCCTATATTTCCGATATTTGAAGTCCTGTGATGTGCAAAGAGTTCTGTGTTACTAATGAACGACCGCTTTTGCACACATTACTCTCAACATTCGCCTCTGACGCTGCACACTTTTGGTCGTGGAGCCGAGCACTTCCCCTGGAACAGTAACCTCCAAGTACTCCGCCTGCGCTGTGCTGCGCTGTACTTAACTGACGCAAAAACTGTGCGAATGCAAGCTCAGTGCTGCGTACTCAGTTCTCCAGAAAGCTGATTCAGTGCTGGTAGCGCTCCAAATATGCAAAGCACGCTGTGTCCATTTTTGGTTCCAAACGCACTTGCTTGGCTGTTCGATGACAACGTCACGCAAAAAAAAAAAAAAAAAAAAAATCGACTCGTGCAGTATTTCATCGCTGGACTACCCTAGGAGGGAGCTCCGAACGACACGGAGCCGTGTAAAGGTTGTCAAACTCCAGTGGAGGGGTACGTTTGTTTTTCAAGAACACGGAATTGTAGTAAAGTACAGGACCATTTGCTGGGGAAACCCAGCTTACAGGAATCTAAATGAATTAGTATTGAGATATAACTTCATAGCACAATGTTGATGTTAGTTGTAAAATAATCTAAAATATTAAGTTTAAGAGTTTCTGTGAAGACAGTTCTCAGTGGAGTAGAAGGAGAGTTCTGTAATTCGTTCTTATGTTCCACCACGTTACTTACAAGAGAGCAGGCTGTTGCCCTCGTGTCTGACTCCTTTCTGTACTTACGAGTGAGTTAACCCCTTGAAGTCTTTCGAGAAGGTCTTAACTTCTGCTAGTACTATACTCCTGCTTTGTACTCTCTTTTTAGAAAAGATAAAATGTTCGCAATGACGAAGGACACATAATATTAAAATATTTGCCGGCCGAAGTGGCCGTGCGGTTAAAGGCGCTGCAGTCTGGAACTGCAAGACCGCTACGGTCGCAGGTTCGAATCCTGCCTCGGGCATGGATGTTTGTGATGTCTTTAGGTTAGTTAGGTTTAACTAGTTCTAATGCAAAAGCATTTACACTTTTACATTTATTAGCGAACACCTTTACCAACGTTTCACGTATAATCGTATGCAGATAATAAATTTCCGCTGTCTTCATTTCCTCTGTTGTCTTTGGGTTATTTTGATACACAGATGATTTAAACGGCCCCGGAAGGAAATGATCGGACGAAGAAGGATCCGGTGAGCGCGGGGGCCCGAGACCTTTCGTGATTACTCTGCCTCCAGAGATTTCATCTAAAAGACGCAGGTGCTGGTATGCCGTATGAGCAGTAACATTCTCTTCTTGGAAAAATGAATAACTGATCTCATTTTCATTCAAAAGGGCAATAAATGGATAAATTTTCTGGGAACATTGGAAGTGACGGCAGTATGGAAAAACATCGGCTCCTTAATTCGCTCTCGCACTTTGGCAACTCACACTCCTATTTCCTCTACGTGCAGTGGCGTTTCTCTTAAGGAGTATGGATTTTCTGATGACAAATTCGTGAATTTTGGCAGTTATTGTAGCCAGATGGTGAACCCAAGTCTCATCCATTAAAAAGCTTCGATCTAAGACGCCTGCTCCATGTCGATTAACAGATCGCTGGAATTGTCGGTCAGCAATAATTTGATGCAGATAGGTCGCCAGTTCTTTGGTTACGGCCTTACGTGCTGTCTTATGAGAGACTTTAGGCTTTTGCCATATTCTCCTCACTGATTTGGTTGGACTTCGCAACATGATGTCCGAAATGTCGTCAAGCTTCCGTTCTGCTTAAATCGTGGATCAGTAGGTGGTTCATCGTGAAGTGAACATGTTGACCGGAATTTGCGAACTGAATCGCGTACAGTGTCACGATGCGGACACTTCGAAGCAGCCGCTTCACATACTCGGTAAAGTTTCCTCCCGCGTGGAAAACCTCTTCCACTACGGCCGCTCTCTCTGCGATAGTAAGCTTCCTCATTACAGACGAACTAGACCATTATACAACTAGCAGCTGGAATGCACACGCAACACCCTACCACTGAAGGTCCAAGGAACACTTGCAGGCGAGACTTGAATGTTGTAATCTACCCCCTCCTTCCTACTTGCAGCTGTTGTCCACATTAGTCTTTTATGAAGGTTTGAGGAGAGCGAAGATTACAATAAACTTTCTAGTTTACTTATCTTCTCACGTAGAGTTGGCTTCAGTTCTTCTCGTCGAGGGGTCTGATTCTTGAAGCTGGAATTCTTACATTTTGCGTCCTCGTGGTTGAATTGATCTAAGTAAATTTGAAGATTGTAGAATTTTTGTTGTTACGTAGTATATTTTGCCACATTTTACTATATCATACAGTCTTTTGATTTTTCACATTAACAAAGCCAAAATTACGTTGTTCGCACAAAATACAAAATTACGCCCGATCACATCAGAGGCATGCTTACTGATGTGTCACTCAGCGGAAATAACAATATTCCAAAAGGTTTACAATTTTTCTTGACAGATGAATTTGTATTAGTTTCGATTACTATTTCATAAATGAATCCAGAAGTAAACATAGTAAACAGTACTCGACGACTTGCGTGTCTCTGTCAAGAAGATGAGATCAAATGTTTAAGACAACACAAACACCCAGCCCCCGAGCGAAGAAAAATCTCCGACTAGGTCAGGAATCGAACCCAGGACCCCCGATCTAGTGGTAGTGACACTAACCACTACAGGTGTGCACTTCATGCTGGATAATGTTGGTTAACGAAGCAAAGGATGGCTAATTAGTTAGTTACATGTTCCATGGATCATTTTGCACGATAGATCGTAATGATGTGGAACGAGTCATTTTTACACTCATATCTTTTTTTTTTTCAAAAATAAGAAATACACCCAGATGAGAGATAGTAATTCCTACCCTGCACATTTTACGTATTACAGTAATAAAAATTTTTCTAGAATAGAAGGTGTTTCAGTGGTAATGTGCCACGCGAGGGATGCAAAGGTCTCGAGTTCGACCCCCGGTAACTCACAGGATTTGGCCGAGCGGTTCTAGGCGCTTCCGTCCGGAACCGCGCTGCTGCTGCGGTCCCAGGTTCGAATCCTGCCTCGGGCATGGATGTGTGTGATGTCCTTAGGTTAGTTAGGTTTAAGTACTTCTAAGTTCTAGGGGACTGATGACCTCAGAAGTTAAGTCCCATAGTGCTCAGAGCCATTTGAACCATTTTTTTGATACCTGCCGGCGAATGCCTGCGACTGTGAGGGACGCGATGTGGTCAGAGCTTGTGGGGGATACCCCAGCCGGAGTAGGGTCAGATAATCCTGTACTGTACTCTACTGTGTGTTCATAGCAAGCAGCCGTCAGCAGCCGGCGCAACCGAGTTAACGTAAAGATTGGGCGATTGCGACTGGCTGGCTGTGCACATTGAGGCGTTCTCTTGTCGCTCGTGGCGCTAGTTTGTTGAATACACACTAGACTTTTCCTCGAATTGCATAACAGCGTACGTCGTTCTACGCTGACGTTCCAATGCTCTACCTGTGGCTATTTTATTTGCTTTTAATTGCAGTGGTTGCCAAGCCGCCATGAGGGTGTGTTTGCGAACTCCTTCATGACAATCATAACAACTACAGTCGCCGTTGGTTGCATCACTTGCGATCCAAAACTACTTACGTCCAACGCAAAAGTTATAGGTTTTGTATACACGTAAACAAATGCATATGTGCTTACTCTAGGCTTTTAGATTTTCGTCTGGGACGTATAGTTCTAGAATTAAATTAAAAACAGTCTCCGCACTCATTTCCGACCAAAGTCTTGTGAACTCAGATCGATCTGTTCGTCCATGACATCGTGAACGCGGTACACAAGGGGGCTCACGTTGACAGTGTGTTTCTTGATATCCTGAAGGCGCTAGATAAATTCCGCACTGTGCTTTAGTGAACAAAATAGGAGCGTATCTGACCAGATTTGTGACAGATGACAGATCTTCCTTGGAAGTAGAACTCAACGCGTAGTTCTTAACGGAACTTAACGGAATAAAATTGAGAAAAGGAACAAAATCGAGAAAAAAATTATAGTTTTGCAAGTATGCGAAACGAAGAGCAGATGGTCACAATTATTTACAGTTTTATGTTGGAAATGGAAATGTCGTGTGGCTAGGGCCTCCCGTCGGGTAGACCGTTCGCGTGGTGCAGGTCTTTCGATTTGACGCCACTTCGGCGACCTGCGCGTCGATGGGGATGAAATGATGATGATTAGGACAACACAACACGCAGTCCCTGAGCGGAGAAAATCTCCGACCCAGCCGGGAATCGAACCCGGGCCCTTAGGATTGACAGTCTGTCACGCTGACCACTCAGCTACCGGGGCGGACAGTTTTATGTTAATAACCTGTGACCTGCCCCGATGTAGGCTGCATACTAACGATTTTGCATTTTTTTCTCTCGCCTACCGATGATTGTATTACTTTTTCCCATTTTTAGCAAATTATCGTAAAACGTAAAATATTTGTTTTGAAAAACCACCATTTCGGTTTTTTGGCCAGTTTTGCTCATTAGTCGTTTTTAATCGATATATGTGTTGGAGTTTATAGAAATCTGGAAGTAAGGCGTAGCTGCAGCGTATATGCAACGTAGCGCGACTCCGATGCGGATATAGAAGCACCGATAAGGCAAGGGACACGTTTATGTCCATCCGATGTGCGTGCGGTAAATGTGGAAACGTGAACTCTGCCGGCGTTATTACCAAATACGTCCATACAGAACCAACGTGCTGTTATTCTTTTCTTGGCAGCCGAAGGACAAACATCGGTAGACATCCGTCGGAGAATGAAGAATGTGTATGGGGCAGCATGTCTGTTGAAAACACGTAAAACTAGGGTAAGGGTTGCTGCTGCTTCATGATGAAGCACGTCCTCATATCGCAAATGTCGTAACACAGAAGTGACGCCAACTCAAGAGGAAGGCGCTCCAGCACCCACCCTGTAGTCCTGGTCTCTGTCCATGCGATAATCACGCCTTCGGTCCCTCAAAAAAGGCCTCTGCTGGTTTGGTGCGCCCTTAGGGCACGTTCTCAAGACTTCCAAGTAACTCTGAGAACCAGCAGGTTACTTGGTAAATCAGTGCAGTGCACCTTCGTAATATTAACTGAGGTTGTTAGTCAGATGCGTTTCATTTCTGTGTTTTTAACTGAATTTATTAATGTGTTCATTTAAAAGATGTTTCTGTTAACAGCTTCAATTAAGCTCATTTTAATATTATGCAGTTTTCCACTTTAGCATCTACACCTAGGGCCATAAATTATTTTCATTAGTTAATCAGTTGCGCACAGCAGTTCAGCACGGGCCTTAATGTTTTGTCCAGCTTTTAATTCATTATCTACCACGGTTTAACCATTTGAAACACACGCGGGCTTTTGCAGCTGGAAACAGTAACTACCGTACAATACCCAGTACTAATCCTCGGAGCGAACTAAATTAGAATGGCCACATAAAAGGAAACAGAAGAAAAAGCATAAGCCAGACTGAGATTCATTGGGAGAATCTTGCGGTAATGTAACTCACACACGAAAGGAATAGCTTACAAATCCCTTTCTTGAATACTGTTCATCAGTGTGGGACCCCTACCAACTACGATTAACACAAGACACAATGAGGATCCAACGAAGAGCGGCGAAGTATTAAAAGTCCTCTGAAATCGTATAACTTTTTTATTCACTCGATGACTAATTTCGGGACGGGACCCATTTTCAAATCATTTTCGAAAATGCAAAAACATGTCATAAATGTGAAAAATGTACAGTTACAGTTATCTGTATGCGCTGTAACTGTTAGTTTGCGCATTTTTGGCATATTTTTCATTTTCGGAAATACCAGTTTTTACTATGGTACGATGATATAAAAATGGACTCCGACCCGAAACTATTCTACGAGTGAATAAAAAAGTGAAATTTGCAAGGCGTGATAATCGCATGGGCAGAGATGAGGGCTACGGGGCGGGTGTTAGAGAGTGCCTCCTACTTGTAAACTACTGGCGATCGAAATATTACTGTGTGTCATTTCAGTTACATCTTTTTTGATCGAAGGTGTCATTTGTAGTTTTAACGTCTATAGCATACGTGGTTAGTGTGGAGGGTCATGATTGGCCGTTGTTATCAGGCGACGAATTCCTATTTTCCAAAGCAGCCATGTGGTGCGAACTCTTGAATTACAAGCTGTACGTACTGTCAGCTACGGTGTAATCTAAAATTTTACATTTTTCTTAAACTCGTTGTAATTAGCGTGAAATAAAAGCTTGTGTTTATTCCCGGTGTTCTGTAATTTGAGGCAGAAACCAATACCACAGACAAAAAAAATCTATAGCTGAAAATTATAAGGTGTTATACTTTTCATCCCCTCCCAAAGAGTTCGTTTTAAATGAATGATTGCATCTAAACTTTTTCGCCAATTTAGGTTCTTAATTTTTTGTTCGTTGTTTCAATGCTTTTTGCACTATCGGAAGCAAGGAGGGGAGAAAAAAGTTTAGCTATTTATCATATAAGTTTAATGGCTATAACATGTAGTAAATTATAGGACTCATTCAAAAGCAAAAAGGGAGCTCTTTTTTGTTCCATAACTCAGTTTACTTATTACGTGTTTCCTTATTTTTCAGGCAGAATTAGTTTTGGTTAAAATGCACGTTAACAGGTGCATAGGGTTATAGTTGAAATAACGTCAGGAGACAGTGCCCTAGATGACTACTTAAACTAAGTTAGTAAGTCAGGGTAAAACAATGTTTTGTTCAATTTTTTACTAAATTTCTGTGAACTGAAAATTTAACAATTTAAAATGAAAAAAATACCCGTATGACTTTTAAAGTGAGTAAAAGTAAGGTGTAGAGCGTAAGGTTTTCCTTTCTTTTTTAACACTAAAATTGTTCTGAAATGACAACTTTTTTAGTACTTACATTGTTTCAATAAAATTTACATCATGATGTAGCCCACACTGTGCTAGTTTTTTGCGTTGTTGTCCTATCATGGGCAGTGCATTAGAGCAGTACATTGGCGCTATGCCAGTACAAACATACAAATGCGAACTCACTAAATTTTCCACCTTTCTCTCCTAATTGTATTCAAAGGAATAAAACATGCAGCGAAATGAGACAAACAAATGTATCTAACAAACGAAGCTATAATAAGAATTTAAGGAATACAAGAAGATATTATACAATTTTTACTTCTCTCTTTAAGCAATAAAAGACTATATTATCCAATTTTGACCATTCTCACTCTCAACTTCACGGTTTGTACTACTTTTTAACTGGCTACGTTTACCCGCATGTTCGTACATGTGGTCAGTGTAACAGGCTTCATTTCGAACTGTCAGCAGTACATTGAACAGGAACGCAGGAATACTCGCAGCTTTCCGAACAGTTTTTTCCCCTCTAGCGTCATTCATTTATGCACGCACACGTACTTGGTATTCGCCGTCCTCTATACGTACGTTCCTAGGCACTCAGCAAGTCTGATATCCGTAGAGAAAACTGAAATTTGCGAGTCAACTGCCTGTCTGTGGAATATGATTCAGATCACACAATGCGTTCTTAGAGGTCAATGTTTGCTCTTGATATCTCACAGATTTCGCCGATATCTCTTTTGTTTTTGTACTGGCGTACTCTAATATGTTGAGAGCGAAAATAATTATAGAAATAACAACAAGGGCGATTATAGCCTAACAGAGATTACTGGAGGCGGGACGATTATATTTGGTGTCTCTGATTGTATTTAGTGTCTCTATATCTTAGTATTAAGGAAGGTTTCGTTATTTAGAGTGGTAAAGGTTAACTTTTAACGCAAAATTATAATTTAATTCTCTAGCAATTATCTTCAATCAATGAAGATGTTACGACTGACGGCACTTATGTTCATTCCATACGATTAAATTTTTTTATAAACAATGGTGAAAAAGTTCGCTCTTGAACGATTTGGAAACTCGGTTAATATCTTATTAGCGCAGAACACGAGGTGTCTTTATGCAGCACCAAAGCACTTGTTCACTATCGTTACGTGTCTGAAGATCGAAGTTCCGAAAGATGATTTAGTACCATGACTGACATGCTGTTATTTGTGAGTTCTCAATGCGAACTCAAATTTCTGTCATTTCGCTAATTTGACAAAAGCATGACTTTTTTTTAAATGCCAGGTAAACTGCCATGCACAGGACTACAGTCCAAGAGCAAAAATAATTTATGTATGTAATTCCCATCCACATCTTTGTTTTCAAGTGCGTTTCTGTAGTGGTTCGCAGTTCTTTAGCAGGTTTTCTTGCAGGCACAGGGAAAACATTTCAAACAGAACATGTTTAAAAAGCAGTACAACGGAAAACCAGTCCAAAGTTGCAAATTTCACACTTGTTTATTCACTCGTAGACTGGTTTCGGCTCGGGGCCCATATTCAGATCGTCGTAAGATAGTCAAAAATGGTATTTCCGAAAATGGAAAAACATGCTGAAAATGTGCAAACGACCTGTTACAGCGCCTACAGATAACTTTAACTGTTCATTTGAACATTTCTGACATGTTTTTGGATTTTCGAAAATACCATTTTGGCTATGTTACCATGATTTGAAAATGTGGTCTCGGTCCGAAATTAGTCATCGAGTGTATAAAAAAAGTGAAATTGTCAGCTTTGGACTGGTTTTTCTTTGTACTGATTAACAGAAGTTGCTAACCCACAGCTATTCCAGCTTTTGCTGGAAGTTCGTAAATGTTTAAAAATGTTTGAAAATAAAGTTAACGAAGGTTACCTTTCGTCGTACTATGTTTGACGCTGTTGTAATTAGACTGTCAAGTTTCATTACTCACGACGTCAGTAGCAACAGTCTACACGACAGATCCTCCCAACTTTGTAGCAGAAACTATTGTGACTGAAGAAGAGATACATCTACGCCCAGTTTTAGCTGTTGCTGCCTATCGACAAAAAAATATGTCGCTTTTTGGAGATCACTGCGACGCTGGAAAAGTGCGCTGTCTGATGGAGAGTGTGCGGACACGCCTGTGTAACGTGGGATTGACCAGTTCGAGAGTCGCATGCGTCAGTGTAAAAGAAGGCGGGGTGTCACGTGTTGTGGGCGGAGAAGCTGTTACAGCAGAATGGATCGTTCGAGAGAGCTCAGTGACTTCGAATGTGGCCTAAAGACAGGAAGGAGGATTAGAGTTTAACAACGAGGTCGTTAGGGACGGAGCACAAGGTTGAATTCCAAACGGATGGAGAAGGAAATCGGGTGTGCTCTTTTCAGAGGAACCAGCCCGGCGTTTGCCTGACGCTATTGACGGAAATCACGGAAAACCTGAATCCGAATGGCCGGAAGCGGATTTGGAACGTCGTCCTCCCAAATGCCAGTCCGGTGTGCTAACCACTGCACCACCTTAACTCTGCCTAACGTGGACTAGTCATTAGGTGTCAGCTGAGTAACAAATGCATCAGGTACGTTGTGACCCTTCTAAAGCTGCACACGTTGACTGCGATTGTGGAGGTGGAACGGGAAGTGCGCAGGGGCGACCACAGCTGAAGCAAGACGAGGTAGACCTCATATACTGACAGACAGGAAATCAGCGGAAGGAATGACTCGTGAGTAACAGAGTGGTACCAATAATACAGCTGGTAGGAAGATCGTGCTTAAGGAGCTGAACGGAATGGGGTGCAGTGGTCGAGTTACTCCTCATGAGCCATATATTTTCGCAGTCAGTGTTAAGAGACGCCTGAGTTGGTGCAAATATCGGCGCAACTGGGCAGTCGATGAATGGTAACTCGTGGTTTGTACTGATCGGTCATGCTGTAACCTGTGGCAGTCCTATGAAACGGTTTGCGCCTGGAGATTGTTATCTTCCATTACGTGTAGTCCAGCAGCGAATTACGGACGAGGTGATGTTTTTCTTGCGTAGGATGTGGTCGCTTTCTTGCTGTTAAGAAAACGTTAAAAATGTGCAACGACGTGAACACAGTAGAGGAACAGTTTGAACACGATGACTGTATCAACATGGCAATGCCCCCTGTTGTAAAACTGCGTCTGTGAGGCAATGGTTGGCGGATAATAACATTCCTGAAGTGCACTAGTCCGCCCAGGCTCCCAACCTAAAACCCGTGGAAAACCTTCGGGCTGTGTTAGAAAGTCCACTTAGATACAGCCCGTAATGTCCAACAGGACTACCTTCTCTAATTTCAGCTCTTGAGGAAGAATGGGCTCCCATTGCCGCACAGACATCCATACAACACTTCATTGAAAGTTTCCCCAGTAGAGCTCAAGCCGTAAAGTCGAAGGGTGGACACTATAACATAACAAAATAATGGAATAAATGATGATAAAATGTTGAAATGCGTGGCTTTTTAAAATGTATTGAATTAATGTGATCAATTTTTCGGCGTGAATGATAGGCACAATAAGCTGAGCTATGCCTGGAAATAAGTTCGTATTAGTTCATATTGTTTTGCAGGGGGGAAGTAGTTTCTTTCTCCACAGTAGAGTTGTGCCTACCTTTCTTTATAATGCTACGTTTGGTCACCCTGTTCACCTTCGTAGTCTTGACCGTGTTCCCATTGAGCTTATCGGATCTTCGTAGTTTTCCAAAGTACACAGGTAGGCTTCAGTTCTTGTAATTATCGTACTATTTGAAATAACAACTCACACGACCTTTCTGTTAATAAAAAATACTGTATTTTTGTAAACGGTGCAAATATGAAATACATACTCCTCACTTATTCATAGCGACCCCAAAATGGCGGTCTACAATTACTCGCTTAAAAATGGCGTGCTTCTCCCTCGTTCATTAGCTGAGCGCGAATCCTTCCTTCCTACTACTCGTACAAGAGAAACTCCTTTGTTTTTTTAACAACTGTGCCGGCCAGAGTGGCCAAGCGGTTCTAGGCGTTACAGTCTGGAACCGCGCGACCGCTACAGTCGCAGGTTCGAATCCTGCCTCGGGCATGGATGTGTGTGATGCCCTTAGGTTAGTTAGGTTTAAGTAGTTCTAAGTTCTAGGCGACTGGTGACCTCAGAAGTTAAGTCCCATAGTGCTCAGAGCCATTTAACAACTGAAAATCAAAAATATATGACGGTAGGCATGTTTTGTCTTTGCCTTTAAAGGAGACGAAAACATAAAAGAAATGCAAAAGGTTTATCACAACACACCCTATATTGGAGTGCTCTAGCAGGCGTCCGAATACTTAGGATCAGCTTAGGATAGCTGAAACTCCGAGATGCGTGTTGGCACAAGTGAAGCTCTACAAATTGTGTCCGGCTGCTGTACTTGCTCAAGAAATTCAGTCAACGGTCGCGAAGTTGGACCACTACTTAGATGTGGATGGCTGGAGAGGGATTTGAAGCCGTCAGTTCTTCTGAAAGCCAAGTCTAGTGTGTTAGCACAGCCTTTGTGACCTCGCCTCAGTACAGGGGAGCCTGGGGTCGTGGCGCCCGCGGAATTCGGAGAGAGGCACGCCCACGCTGCAGGCGTGGAGGACGCGCTCCGCGCGGCCGCTGTTGTGTGGCCGGGACACGCGTGGACGGCGGCGGCGGCAGCGGCCGTGGCTCCTTCCCACGCAGGCACGCGCAGCATATCTGCGCCGATAGCGCGGCCCATCTGCAGATAACGGCGCCGGCGAGGTCTCCCAGGTGGAGGTGCGCCCCGGCAGAGGTCGCCGCAGACCTCGCGTCGGCGTGGCGAGAACGTGCAGGGTACGCCGCGCCTTGCAAATTGTGGGTGCAGTTGTGCTAGTAGGTACCGCCGTCCTAGATTCACGAAACGGATTCGGCATTATACCACGCGGGGGGCAAGAAACCAAGAAGGATCGCCGGACAGAATATTTGTCAGCACCTGAAAACATACTGCTCGCTTCGGAGTGTGGCAAGGTGAACCCCTGCAAAACGCAGGCAGTAAGTCCAGAACGAACGACTCACAGCTTCCGCCTCGATCACATGTACCTCACCATTTAAAGCCACCATGTCCAATTAGCTAACGCCATACAACACCTCGCACTAACACTATCACCAACTAATATGGCAACCCCATCTACTAACATTCAGCAGAAACCCCACAAAAGACTAAAACTACTAACTGGCCGAACTTGGGATTTTCACCCCTCTAATATCCTCCACACCTAAAAATCTTGACCTGACCCATTCCCTCCAAGCCCATGAACGCCATGTCCTCCGCCTCGCTTCCCGTATCCATTTAACATATCACCACATGGATGCTCTACCACCTCATGAAATTTGGTTCCAATACCATCATTCTTTCCCCTTTGGTCATCGATTCCTATTATACTGCCACACCTTTACGAACACATCCACCCGCCCCTGCACTCAATACTATCCATATTCTATCGCTGCCGAACTTCAACGAAGTCCCTCTGCCGGGAAGTGAGACGCACTCCGATGTTTTGCCGCCCTACCAACTATAACTTCTCCCTACCTATCCCACAATACACAAGGGCTCCCCTCTCTCTCTCTCTCTCTCTCTCTCTCTCTCTCTCTCTCTCTCTCTCTCTCTCTCTCTCGCCTCTCCATCTCTCCCTGACCCTCCTCTTGATACCACAGTCACCCCCGCCCCCAACCAGACTCCTCCTCACCTTCTGTCTTGCTACTACCGACCTCAACACTTACCTCCATCTCCATTGTTGCGTACCCGCATCTCGTTCAAGCCCATAGAACACAGTTTGTCCTCCTCTGATATTTTCCTCTCAGTGCAGGTCCTTGAGCTTCTGAGTAACAGTTCAGTGCTGTTTTTAGAAGAACATCACCATGTGAGCGATACAACTCCCCATTTGGCATTACGAGGCTGAGGATCCCGTTCCAATCCTCGCAACAACAAAAACTCCCTAGCAGTATCGGGAACTGAACCAGAGCCCTCCGCAGAGCAGTCAGACGCGCTGGTCACTCAGCTACGGTGGCGGACTCGCTACATTTTCTACTGAAAAAAAAAAAGCAATAGGTCTTCCACACTCTTAGCTCGCCTGATGGCCAGAGTGGGATGTGACTGAAATCTAAAAATGATCAAAAACGATCGATATTTACATCTAAGTTTTGGTGGAACAGAACAAACAAAGCGCTCTAAAATCCTCTAGAACGAAGTAAACGCGGAAAATGAGCCACAATGTTCATCAAATTTTCTTCTACCCATGACAGAGGACTCCCCAGTTACTTACCAGCCTCCGTGGCTGAGCTGGCTAAAGCACGCCCGTGTGGTGGCGTTCGACTCGTAGGTAACCCGGTTCGAATCCTAGTAATGGACGAAATTTTCACCGCCAGTGTTTGGCCGGGAACGGGAGCAGAGGTGGTGCAGTAAAGTTCCTGATCACCAGTCTTTACGTCAATGCCCGGGATTGAATTTCAGACCCCTCAGGAGTCTCGTGAAGTGAAGGTCTGCGACACTGTTGGTGGTGACCCGTCTGTCGGACGGGGACGTTACGTTCGCCGGCAACTCCGAGAAGAGTTGGCTGCGAAGGGTTCCACTCACTCCCTCCCTTCTTTAATCTTTAGCACACAGCATAAGCATAATAATACGCTATATACGCATGCATTATAGCCACCTACACTTTGCAAATACACATACGACACAAATCTCACATATACGCAAACCAAGCAAAGGAGCCAGTGTATGTTGAGGTAGAACACCCCTCCACGACAACCCCCAACCTCGTGGGACACGACGGCCAACAGTGCTACTCGACAGTTACATTTTAGCCAGCGGGTGTAGAAACACAGTTAATTCGAGGCTCCATGGTGTACTTCCTTTCCAACACACCACTGGCAGTTGCACATTCAACGGGCTAATTTAATGACAGAAAGACATCAAGAGCAAATAGATTGAAAGCAACGAGGTAGGTTGGCGTAGAATAAACGTCAAAGAGATGGCTAAGACACTTAGGTGCGCACCACTAGTCCAAAAAGTAATACACGTTAAATGCATTCTGTCTCGGAAACCATTCGGAATATGGCGTACGTCCATACGACGTTTTTTGTTTCAAATAAGTTTCCCTGTCATATTCCTGAATATTGACCATTCCTCTTCGGACACCCTGAATGTTTTCTGTCCTTTTTTTTCTACATCGCTTCTAGGAAAAGCTGAGGCGGTGGCTTTGTAAAGTATGCGACAGATTTCCGACCACAGTTCGAGCTTGTGCTCCGTGTCCAATGACCTATTGTCGCCTGGGTGTGAAACTCTAATCCTCCTTCCAGAATGAGATTTTCACTCTGCAGCGGAGTAGGCGCTGATATGAAACTTCCTGGCAGTTTAAAACTGTGTGCCCGACCGAGACTCGAACTCGGAACCTTTGCCTTTCGCGGGCAAGTGCTGTACCAACTGAACTACCGAAGCACGACTCACGCCCGGTACTCACAGCTTTACTTCTGCCAGTACCTCGTCTCCTACCTTCCAAACTTTACAGAAGCTAAGCCATGTCTCCGCAATATCCTTTCTTTCAGGAGTGCTAGTTCTGCAAGGTTCGCAGGAGAGCTTCTGTAAAGTTTGGAAGGTAGGAGACGAGGTACTGGCAGAAGTAAAGCTGTGAGTACCGGGCGTGAGTCGTGCTTCGGTAGCTCAGATGGTAGAGCACTTGCCCGCGAAAGGCAAAGGTTCCGAGTTCGAGTCTCGGTCGGGCACACAGTTTTAATCTGCCAGGAAGTTTCTAATCCTCTTTCCTTCCAGTTCCTTTATAAATGACTGCACTTACCAGAAAATCGTCTGCTTACTTCATAACAACAAGGCCGTGGTACTTATTGGTACTTTCACCATCACAAGCATCTTGAGCTATTTCTGATCATGTTAAATTTGTATTGTTACTTTCCGTTTGGTTAGCTCGCGTACCCCCTAGCAATGCAATATTCATGAAACCGTTATGTGTGTCTCGTACCTTAAGTTCATCGTTATGTATCACACTTTCATTTCGTGAGCTGCATTACTCCCTTTGCTCGGCGGTGAAGTGAAGAGCATTCTGCACTCTTACGGTCTATTGTTTTCCACCCGTGCTCTACCTTACCGCGCTGTCATCACCTGCAGGAGGATTGAGAGAGGGGGGGGGGGGGGCAATAACTGCCACATAACGGCTACGTACCACAGCTTCCTGTTTACGACGTACAGCAGTTATCCAGACGCTGATTTAGCTGCATTTCGGGTGTGCTGATTATTCGACCGCTGAAAGCGACAGGAATGCTCCATGTGGTTTCAAATTACAGCTGCCCCTAGGACTTTTTATATTACTATAGTCGCTGTGAACAACTAAAAAAATTCTCAAGTAGGGACTTAACGTCGTGGCAATTTACTTATTAAAGAACTGACTCTCCGGATCACAAAGCTTTTCCGATTAAAGGGATGAAGGTACGGAGTACGATCAACATCATACATGAATCACTCACACAAAAAAGAAAAGAAAAACAAGCGTTAGATGACAGCACATTATGACGAAACCGCAGTTTGTCCAAACCTGCTGATACGTACCCAGCATGAACTGGTGGAGCCATGCAGCGTGGTAAGTACAGAATTGGGAACGCAAATATTCAAGCACACAGATATTTCATACATGACTGTATGTATTGCAAAGCAGTACAGAATGGTTTGTGCGTAATATTTTTTCTCAAAAATGTAATTGAAAGCTCTTATTCAGATATTTATCTCACGATAATTCTGGCACAGTTTCTTACCATTTGAGAACAACTTTTAACGTATTACTTCTGCATTATGACATCAGTGTAAGTATTGTACCTAAAACGTTGTACATTAAATACAATAAAAATAGCTGCGTAAAGTGATATCCTTCAGAGTTAGAAGAGATGCTCCAGTATATGGAATTATATTAGACACCACTGCGTATTTTTTTAAACAAGTAATATGTGAAAAAGTATGTTCCTGTTATTGTCCTCAGTATGAACACTGACTTGATTCCATGGTACTCTATCCAGACCGTCTTTATCTCTGTATAACAGCTGGTGTAGTTACGTTTCCTTCTCCCCCTGCAGCCCAGGAGAGACTGAAATATGCCCCTATAAGATAAGTGGTAGGAGAGATGTCAATAACCACCAACCTGTTGCACTACTGACATCATTTTCTAAAATTTTTTGTTGAAAATGGTTCAAATGGCTCTGAGCACAATGGGACTTAACATCTTAGGTCATCTGTCCCCTAGAACTAAGAACGACTTAAGCCAAACTAACCTAAGGACATCACACACATCCATGCCCGAGGCAGGATTCGAACCTGCGACCGTAGCAGTCCCGCTAAAATTTTTGGTACGGCATTAGGGGGCTTATTTGGAGCAAGGAGGTGCCACAGAAATCCAAGGGAATTATGTACCGAACCTACTTTGTCCCCATATTGACATACGGAAGTGAGGCATGGGTAATGCACAAAAGCGACAAAAGTAGAATACAGGCTAGTGAAATGAAGTTCCAGAGGAGCAGGTTGGGTGTAACAAGACGAGACAGATTGCGAAATTTGTATGTGAGGGAAAGACTAAAGGAGGAACCAGTACAGGACAGGATAGAAAAATCAAGACTGCAGTGGTATGGACACATGAAGAGAATGGATGAGGGAAGAATTCCAAAGAGGATGTTTGATCTGCAACTGGAGGGGAAGAGGCCCAGAGGAAGACCAAGAAATAGATGGGTGAAGGGAGTGAAGGAATGTGTGATGAGAAGAGGAGAGAACTGGACGAAGGTGGAAGAGGGGGAATGGTGGAAAGACAGAACACGATGGAGAGGCTTGTGTTCCCGACAGACCCAGCCAGTGGCTGGAAACTGTCCAAGATGATGATGATGATGATGTATTGTAGAATAGTATCCATGTATGAGCAACCGTAATATCCTCATTAAATCACAGTTTGGGTTTCAGAAGAGTTGCTCTACAGAGATTGTCATTTATATGTTCATGCACAATATTTTACAACCATTAAATAACAAAGTAGCGCCGGTTGTTATTTTCTGAGACCTATCTAAAGACATTTCACTGTATGAACTACAATATTCTCCTAGAAAAACTGCTGTTTTAAGGGATTGGCGGTATAGCCAGCAAATAGATCATTGTGACAAGAAGAACGCAGCAGGTTGTACTTAGTAATTCAACGAATGTAGTCGGGGGACCTTGTTCAGACTGGGGAGAAATCACGCATGGGGTTCCCCAAAGTTCAGCCTTAGGTCCGCTGTTGTTCCTCGTATATGTAAACTATCTTATATGTAAACTATCTATACAACAAGCAAAATTAGTTCTTTTTGCGGATGACACTAGTATCGTAATCAATCCAAGCGTACGTAAAACAACATAAGAAATAGTAAAAATTTTCTTCATAGTGTCATTGACTGGTTCATCTTCAGACGGCACTTCACGTTAAGATTCATATTTGTTACTGTTTACATTTGCTTTAAACAATAACAGATATTTTTCTTAACGTGAACAGTCGTCTGATTGTGAACGTGCCACTTTGAAGCCGGCGACGGCGTTATTTATGTGAATGAATACCATTATTAAAAGTGGCTGACTGTTGTTTTCCTCTCTGCAACAATCGACCTGTATTTTGTACAGAGCCGATGTCTCAAAATGTCCGTTTTTCGACAAAATAGCGTCGTTGATTGGTTTTCTGCGAATGGCCTCACTCTCAATTTTAAAAAGACACGGAATATTCAGTTCTGCACACATAGAGCTACCACAGCAATGCTAAGTGTAACACATTGCGAAGAAATAATAAATACGGCGGAAACTTCAAAAATTTAGGTGTCCATGTTGACGAGATGCTGGAGAAAGCACGTTTCGGAACTCCTAAAATAACTTAGTTCAGCCACATTTGTACTTAAAATCATTGCAAGTCTTGGGGAGAGACAAATCAGAAAGTTGACATTTTGCATATTTTCATTCAGTAGTGTCATGTGGGATGACGTTCTGGAGTACGTCATGTTTAAGAAGGAAAGTATGCATTGCTCAAAAACGTGGTATAAGAATAATATGCGATATTCAGCCACGATCATCTTGTAAACGTGTGTTTAAGGAGTTTGGCATTCTGATTGCTGCTTCAAAGCATATTTATTCTCGGAGTATGTTTGTTGTGAATAACCCACTGCAGTTCAAAAGGAACAGTAATGTACATAATTACAATATCAGAAGGAAAAATGATACTACTCGACATTACGGTTGTCTTTAGCACTAAAGGGATGCACAATGCTGCAAGCAAAATTTTGATTACTTACCCAGTGATATAAAATATGTGACAGAGAGCAAAGCAAAATTTGAAAACGAACTGAAAAAGTTTCTCATTGACAACTACTCCTATTCAGTAGAATAATTTCTGTTATTGTAATCTGCAAAAGGCGGCAGTTAGGAAGTGCTAACTCACATTTGTATATTTAAAAAATGTTAATGTTCAGTATGTAGCCATATTTACAAATAATTTGTGATGTGAATGTAAAATGACTCGTTCCACATCATTACGGTTTATCGTGCAAATGATGCATGCAAAATGAAACTAACTAATGAACTCACCTCGCACACGCTCACTTCCCTCCATTACCGTTATCTTTGTTGTAAACTTCACAAATCTAAAATGTCCGATAAGCGATGGCATCACGTGAATTGAAATTATCGAGCCCTTTTACCTTATCGACTTTTGGTCCACGTACAAGAGCAACGGTGACCCAGCCGTTACCATGTTCATTCGTATCCTTGTTAGCGAGAGTGAAGTTCAAAACTCCACCGCAAAACACCGATGGACCATGCAAGATGACTTGGGCACCTACGAAATCCTTGGTAGTAATAGCAATGTTGTCTATTGATTTAAAAAACTGTAAGACGCGAACGCCTACTCCTCCTAAAATAACCTAAAAATAGTGCCTCGGAAAGTCTCCCATCAGCCGGTGCCTCCTTGTAGTCAAGTTGTGCCATAATTATAATTTCTCGCCAGTTTAATGCAGTACCTCCTCGTTAGCTGTCCGATGGACCCATTTAGGGCTACAGTTTTGAACATGGCTGTTGTTCAGCAACCGTATACTATTTCCAATGTAAATTGAACAGCCAACCGGTTACACATAAACGTTAGGTATATCGACCTAAGTTTCGACACCTACTAAGCGTGTCTTCATCGGAATGAACAGCTGCTAAATCGTAAAATTACATTGCTAAAAAGCAATAGTCCGAATTTGGAGGAACTGTGCTCAAGTCAAAAAGTAGCCTTTGGCACGTGTACTCAGTTGGGAACAATATCAGACTATTTAGCAACTGTTCATTCTGATGACACCTAGGCCAATGTATATAATGTTTATGTGCAACAGATTGGCTGTTTAATCTTACATTGATGCCATCCATTTAATGTTCACAAACTCTTGTTGTACCACGTTCCAAAAGCTTGTGAATAATTATATAAACTTAAGGTTACAATATGTTAAAAAAAATCTTCAGTGTGGTGCGAAATGCCAGGAACATGCGTGTAGCTTGGTTAAGAGGCGTAAGTACAGGCCGCAGCTGTTCATTGCAAGCGTGCAGTCAGAGTAACTACAAAATTAGCGTTTCTAAGTTAAAAATCTATGAAGATAGTAACAGTTCTCGAAAGAACAGATACCATTGATGACCGTGCAGCTTCTGTAGAATAAATGATAATTAATTGAAACCTTCAGCTGCGGACAGGTGTTGTTGACATACCTGGATGGGGACCGCTGAAAATATGCGCCCCGACTGGGAGTCGAGCCCGGGATCTCCTGCTTACATGGCAGACGCTCTATGCATCATTTTTTTTGTGTCATTTTGTTCGGTTTCGTTCGTTGCATCTTCTCGGTGCGTCGGTGCGGACGTCGCAAGACACGCGTTTCAGTTCGTCGTTGATCCATTAACTCAGTTATTTATTACAGAGGGCAGCTAACCCTCTGACTGAACACCCTAAGTTACCGTGCCGGCATCCATCTGAGCCACCGAGGACACATATTAATAACGCGACTGCAGGGACTTACCGCTTGCACGCTTCCCGTGTATGTCAGCAAGATCTGTCGGCAGCTGAGGGTTTCAATTAATCACCATTTAAGAATCTATCTTGCTTTCCGTATCATTGTACGCAAAATAAGTAAGAAACCCTAAATTACGTATTTTAGAGTTGAAAATAGTAGCCGGCCGCTGAGGCCGAGCGGTTCTAGGCCCTTCAGTCCGGAACTGTGCTGCTGCTGCGGTCGCGGGTTCGAATCCTGCCTCGGGCATGGATGTGTGTGATGTCCTTAGGTTAGTTAGATTCAAGTAGCTGTCAGTTCTAGGGGACTGATGTCCTAAGATGTTAAGTCGCATAGTGCTTAGAGCCATTTGAACCATTTTTGAAAAGAGTAGTAAGCCTATCAAAATTCTTTTCCAAACGGACTGGGGCTAATAACTCGTATATCGTGATACGTAGTTGTTTGCACGGCATGCGGCGCAGCGCCGTTGGACGTGGCTGGTGTTCAGAGTTCGGTGGGAACACCAGGTGCTGCTACAGCGCTATCGCAGCCTCTCTGTTCCAGGGCGTCGACAGCACCAGACAAACCGCAGAGTGCCCCCTTGTTAGGAAACCGCAGCGATAAAGGCCGGAAACTGAAACTGCGCTAGAGGTGGGTCCCCTCCAGGAGACCTGTTACAAAAAAGGAGCACTGCACTGGGAACATCTTATACTGCCTGACAAAATAGGTGAAGCACGTAGAAGGCAAGGAGGAAACGAATTGGAACGCCATGAGCTGATATCGTATGTGATGTCATTTCTGCTGTTATAAAACTGAATCAAATTTACACAGCAGTATGACGTTGCACTCTCTCTCTGACCTGAGTGCATGACTTGATTCGGTTGAGAAGGATGCCAGAAAGCCGTTCTATGTTCTCCTGAGACAAACAGCCCCACACCTGTTGTAACTGGTACTTGACACCCTGGATATCCTAGCGTGGAGTTGACGTCCGAATTGGCTCAACATCTGTTCTATCGGGGACAGATCTGGCGATATTCCCGGCCAAACAATTGCATAACGCAGACTGTTCGTAAAAACGCATAATCTTGTAATCGGATACTCGCAGGTTCTTCGACCATGGTATTGGCATTACATTACGTTTATTATTCGAAGAGAGCTGTCATTTCGTAGTCCGTATTACATTCTGAAGAAATTCAGCGTTGTTTGAGAGTAGGCAGAAATCAACTGTAACGGGATGTACGTTATGAACTACCGCATAGTCGGCGCCTCGTGGAAAACGTTATTTTAACTTTGATGGAAAATGAATGAGAGAGTGCCAGTCTTATTGTCGAATGCACAGCAGGTGGCCATCGTGTAATGATTGTAGAATCGGAAATATCGAGTGACTATAGAACGAAACCAACAGTGTCCGGGTGTGGCGGTTTTCCTCTTTCTGACTGTTTATCGATTAATATGGGCTGAAGATTAGATGGGTAGATCACATAACTAATGAGGAAGTATTGAATAGGATTGGGGAGAAGAGAAGTTTGTGGCACAACTTGACCAGAAGAAGGGATCGGTTGGTAGGGCATGTTCTGAGGCATCAAGGGATCACCAATTTAGTATTAGAGGGCAGCGTGGAGGGTAAAAATCGTAGAGGGAGACCAAGAGATGAATACACTAAGCAGATTCAGAAGGATGTAGGTTGCAGTAGGTACTGGGAGATGAAGAAGATTGCACAGGATAGAGTAGCATGGAGAGCTGCATCAAACCAGTCTCGGGACTGAAGACCACAACAACAACAACAACAACGGGATATTGTTTACATGCGTATTTCCGTGCGACTACATTCTATCGTGAAACGCGAAGATGTATCTGCAGAAGCTCCCTTACGTAAACAACGTTTATGTGCTGATAAAAACGTAATTTGGGCCGCTTCGAATATTACTTCATTTTCGTCTCTAATGAAAATACGAGTACACTTTGACTAAAGCTGATATGTTGGCGACTTCGTCTCCCAAGCGCCAAAGAAAGCCGTGAAGGCATGCGTATTCAAACACGAAGATATGGAGGCAGAATACGGCGCTGCCGTCTGCAACGCCTGTATGAGACAGCAAGTGTCTGGCGCAGTTGTTAGATCTGTGACTGCTGCTACAGTGGCAAGTTGTCAAGATTTAAGTGAGTTTGAACGTGATGTTATAGTTGGCACACGAGCGGTGGAACACAGCATCTCTGAGGTAGCGATAAAGTGAGGATTTTCCCAAGTGTACCGTGAACATCAGCAGTCAGGTAAAACACCAAATCTCCGACGTCATTGAGGCCGGAAAAAGATTCTGCAAGAACGGGACCAACGACGACTGAAGAGAATCGTTCAACATGACAGAAGTGCAACCCTTCCACAGACTGCTGCAGATTTCAATGCTGGGCCATCAACAAGTGTCAGCGTGCGACCCATTCAACGAATCATCGTCGATATGGGCTTTCGGAGCCGAAGGCCCACTCATGTACTCTTGATGACTGCACGACTCAAAGCTTTACGCCTCGTCTGGGCCCGTCAACACTGACATTAGACTGTTGATGACTGGAAACATGTTGCCTGGTCGGACGAGTCTCCTTTCAAATTGTGTCGAATGGATGGACGTGTACGTTTATGGAGACGACCTCATGAAACCATGGACCCTGCATATCAGCAGGGGAATGTTCAAGCTGGTGTAGGCTCTATAATGGTGTGGGGCGTGTGCACTTGGAGCGATGTGGTACCCCTGATACGTCTAGATACGACTCTGACAGGTGACTAATACGTAAGCATCCTGTCTGATCACGTGCATCTATTCATGTCCATTCGGACTTGGGCAATTCCAGCAGAACAATGCGACTCCCCACACGTCCAGAATTGTTACAGAGCGGCTCCTGGAACTCTCTTCTTAGTTTAAGCACTTCGGCTGTCCACCAAACTCCCCAGACATGAACATTATTGAGCATATCTGGGATGCCTTGCTACATGCTGTTCAGGAGAGATGTGCACCCCCTCGTACTGTTACTGGTTTATGGACAGCCCTGCAGGATTCACGGTGTCAGTCTCCTCCAGTAATGTAAAACAAGATTCTTGTTTTAACCAGACCGCCTGGTGGAAACGGTGTCTTTCTTTGTCGTCTGACACAATCATAAAATGAGGAGATGCGTTAGGTGATATATGGGGTTTTGTTACTGGAACAAATTCATCCCGTAAATAATGTAAGGTTATGCTACAGGTAGAGATATTGCTGATGCGGCCGTAACACTGGAATTACCGTTTCCACCACTTTCACCAGCGAGTCGACCAGCAGTGTTCTGTATTTTTAACAGTACAGCAATCGTTGGCATTACGGCGAGTTCTCCACCGAAAAAAGTGCTCCACTACTAAGAAAATATTCCATGTCAGGTCTTTTACGGATCGAAGGATTGGCCTCTAGAGATCGTTTAGGCATCCGCAAAAGTATGTCGACGTGGCGACACAGAATGACGCGGGCCACGGGATCCCATTATAAACGAGTTTGCCTCATATTTCCGGGTGCGTTACCCTTGCAGCGCGTTAACTGGCCTTTGATAAGGCTGGTTGCTTTCGCAAGACGCCTCGAGGACTCTGATAATGGGTCCACAGCCAGTGACGTCGGATGCTCTTCTTCTCACTCTCCAGTTCTTTCCCCCAAATTTAACAGGAGAATACCGCTAGAAATATGATTTTATTTGGGAAACACTGATATCGCAGTGTCACATTACGTATGACCGATTATCCGAGGCCGGCCGATGTGGCCGAGCGGTTCTAGGCGCTACAGTCCGGAACCGCGTGACCGCTACGGTCGCTGGTTCGAATCGTGCCTCGGGCATGGATGTGTGTGATGTCCTTAGGTTAGTTAGGTTTAAGTAGTTCTAAGTTCTAGGAGGCTGGTGACCTCCGATGTTAAGTCCCATAGTGCTCAGAGCCATTTGAACCATAGGTTCTGTGATACTTGTTGAGGGAGAGGGGGGGGGGTCAAAATATTTGGCTCGGAAGAGAATGATAGGCAAGTACTATTCGACTGCAAGCAGTTTTCTACATTCATCTGCTCTGACGAAGACAGTAATCCGTCATCAGAAACAGAGGAGGACCAACTAGCAATTACGTGTTTTGCCGGTGATGTGAAGTCTATGATGTATTTACGGCTCGAAACTTGTGCTTCGTTTAGTAAAAGGGAACGCCTTACACACAGGATAGTACAGTGTCTTATCCAAGGAGTCTTAACAGGTTGTCATTGCGCATGTGGATTAAGCATTGTTAATTAAATATGCTTTAGTTTGTTCGTATGCAGATGATAGTAGTTCTTGATACTATGATGCCAAATTAAATCGAGTATAGCTGTCGTCAGCTAAATATCACTAACAGAAAAATATGAGTGATACCGCCAAACATGGAAGAGATAAGGCTTAGTTACTGACGTAGGTAGTTGCTTTATTGGTTTCTATATTTTGGAATAAATAAGTAAATAAAAAGTGCGTACGAGTTGTCTTTCTGATTGCTGATGTGTAACATGCAAGTAAAAGCGTGAGATATTCATAAAGTATTATTACATTATAGCATCTGTCAGTAAATGTTTATGTTATGGATGCGAAAGTCCACTTGAGCTTGTGTGAGCACTGTCAAGAAGAAGAAGAATGAGCAACAGATTTAATCCTGTGCTGTTTATTGATATGTTGCTTACAGCCAAGCAACTTCCATGAAATACAGTTTCAATTTGCATCCTATCCTTGATTCAGATTTTTTGCCGAGAAATCGGGTACAGTCATATTATTTAATGGGGGCTAAACAGAAAATTTGTTTGATTACATTATCAGAATGTCCTTGAAGCGTTTTAGTAGTGGTGAAAGACCTTGAAATACCAACTGGCCGATGTTATACGAAACTTATGCCGTAAAGTGTGCCACTCAGATACTGTGTAAGCCCTAAGTAAGAAATACTTTGTTGTTTCATGTCACTCCTGTACACAACACAGAACAGATGAAGCGCAGATATGTTTCGCTAATAGACAGTTCCTCTTTGTCTTCTTGCCATGAACGTGGTTCTTCCTAGGCCGTTTCTGTTTGCTTCATCGTTGAGTAATTTGCGTTGATCTACGAATAGAGCCCTGACCTTTAATTATAATGCACTGGTATTCGAAATTGATGATATATGAGACGAAACTGACGACGTAATTATCTCTGACAGCAGGCCGTGAAGGCGAGATGTCCTTGTCGTTTATGGATCCATAGTAGAGAAAAGAGTGAAGTGGTGGAGGGGGGGAGGGGGAGAGGCGGGGCTTGAAGCAGTAATCAGTGTGTGCTTAGCTTAAGGAAACGTCGAGGCTTAAAAACTAGATTGATTTAAATGTCTGTCACGTTTCATAGTTTGTCTGCTTTTTACTCGCCATTGATTTTGCTCGTTTCTTTGTGCCTCGCTGCGGTGTTTGTTCTTCTCTCATTAGTTCTACATTCTGAGGTATGCTATGTGCAGGGCGAAAATTACGTCGTTCCATTTTCAAATGAGTGAATGGACACGTGATTACTTGACTTAGGTTTCGCCCGTCCAAATTTACAACCTGTTTATTTAAATCCTTTCTTTCTCGATGTTTCGCCCATGCCTCTTTGCTTGGTGCTTCGTAGCTGTCTTATTTTAGAAACACTTCATTCTTTAGTCTTGCATTTTGGGGCATGCTCTGAAAAACGTTTCATATTTTTGTGGAGGGCAGTCCTTGAAAGCAATCCAGTCACAAGTTAATGTTGTTGACCAAAGCTGATAACGCACCACTGAACATATACGGGGCATAATGACTCTCTCTAGCATGAACCTTGCACATTGCGTTTGATGGCTCTTCACCGACTGAGCAATATGTAGCTGTACGGCGCTGCACCCTTATCTCTTACTTTAATCAAATAAAACTAGATGGTTCCAGAGCCCTTTTGCAGACTCAATCGTCTGTAATGTGTATGTGCAGAGTGAAGCGTCGAATGAAAATTTGTACCAAGGCCGGTATTCGAAGCCGGGTCTCGCGCTCACTAGGCAGATGTCCAGACTGGCACTGTGGCTTTGCACAGCTGCACGTTGTTCGTTCGTCGCTTCAGTCTGCATATGTACTTCGTTTATTATGTTTGTGACATGAAAAAGTCTCTGGAACCATATATTTTCATTTGATTATAGTTTCTTTGCTTATGTTTTAATACGTTAGCTATGGCGATGTGAAGTAAAAGGATTTAAAGAACAAAATACGTAGTGAAAGGATTACTGTTTGACAATGCTGTTGTGAGTAGTGTTGATATATTAGTGGAGTCTTTTGCCACTTCTTGGTAGATCGCTGACACATTTGCAGCTCTTGGTCTCGGGGTCGCGTTCTCGCTTCCGGAGCATGGGGTCCCGGGTTCGATTCCCGGTGGCGTCAGGGGTTTTCACCTGCCTCGAGATGACTGGGTGTTTGTTTTGTCCTCATCATTTCATCATCATTCATGAAAGTGGCGAGACTGGACTGAGCAAAGGTTGGGGATTTGTACTGGCACTGAAAATCGCGCAGTTGAACGCCCCTCAAACCAAACCATCATCATCATCATCATCATCATCATCATCATCATTGGTGACACATTTAAGGTTCTACTACAGTGAACCATTTACTGTTATAACCTATGTGATACATGCAAGGGATAGGCAAAATAATGTGAACAGTGGTAGTTATGGGATGGATGTGTTTGACTGTCATCAACGCAGGTAAGGCAGGTGTCGCACTGGACTGTGCGTGTTTAGTACGGACCAGGCATCAGTGCAGGTTGTTTACGATCAGTGCACACGTCGTATTTACATTCAGAGACCGAGGTCGACGTGGATTGAAAGACCTAACAGAGTTCCAAAGAGAGCAGACTGTGGGGGCCCGATTAGCTGGAGTGTCAGTAACCAAGACACGTAATTTATTGAATGTTTCAAGAGCAACTGTTTCAACAGTCACGCAGCATACACAAAACATCATCACGTAAACGTAATAGTGGGCGCAAATCGAACCTAAATGACAGAGATCGTCGTGCTCTAACAGGAACTGTGTCAAAACAAATGGTTCAAATGGCTCTGAGCACTATGGGACTCAACTGCTGTGGTCATAAGTCCCCTAGAACTTAGAACTACTTAAACCTAACTAACCTAAGGACATCACACACATCCATGCCCGAGGCAGGATTCGAACCTGCGACCATAGCGGTCGTGCGGTTCCAGACTGTAGCGCCTTTAACCGCTCGGCCACTCCGGCCGGCAATGTGTCAAAACAACACGAAACTAAAGCGGCTAAAGAAACTGCTGAGCTCAATAGCCATCTTGGAGACCCGAAGCCATTAGTGGCGACAACCAACGCAAAGAAGCGTAAAACTTGGTATCAGGAGTATAAATCCTGGACGGCTGATCATTGGAAACACGTCATACGGTCCTACGAGTCAACGTTTACGGTGTTTCCACCATCGGGCCGGGTTTACGTTTGGAGGACGCTAAAAGAAGCCTACAATCCTAATTGCTTGATTCCAATGGTTAAGCATAGAGATGGAGTGTGATGGTGTCAGCAGCCATATCATGGTGTTCTGCTGGTCCCATCATTCCTCTAAAAGGCCGTGTTACGATTATGTGGACATTTTAGGTGATCAGGTGCACCCCATGATTCAGATGTTGTTCCCCAACAATGATGCCATTTTTCAGTACGATACTGCGCCCATTCACACAGCCAGGACAGTACTATCGTGGTATGAGGAGCATGCAACTGAACTGCAGCATCTTCCCTGGCCAGCACAGTCTCTGGACTTGAACACTGTGGAACCCTTGTGGGCGGTATTGGTGCGCAGTCTCCGGAGCAGATTTCCCCCTCCCTCGTCACTACAGGAGTTGGAAGAGGTTCTGATCGAAAAGTGGCATAACGTTCCACTGGAGACTACACAATCGTTACATGCCTGTATTACATGAAGAATCGCAGCTGTATTACGGCCAAATGGGGGTCCAACCCCTTATTAATAAACCATTCCCAAATAAGTACAGGTGTTCACATTATTTTGCCTATCTCCTGCACCACGAAAGAAGAGCACTGTATTTGTCATTTTATGCCCGATGTCGTGATCAAAGATACCGTACGTTGGTAATAACTTTAGTTTTCTAGGTTTGGTTTCTTGGTCACTGCTATCTCGGGTGGTCGCGGGTCGGTTGCCGTCTGACAAGAGCCTGCTGTGCATACACGTTTACAACAGCCGAGTAAGTCTGCTGCCTTGGCACAAATCATCGAATGGAATATAAAAACACGGAAATTCTGGCATGCACTTCCAGGCATGCACTTCCAGCTGTTCGGATAGTGTTGTTAGAGGATCAGTTTTAAATTAGGAAGTGACCAAGTGACGTTATGAATACCGGTGGAGATTTTTTATTAAATTCTGCTTACAATCTTGCTCTCTGCCTTGTCAAAAAAGAGAGAGCAGAGTCAATGCTACCTCGCCCTTTGATCAGTAATTTTCACTACTGATAACTTCTGACTCCAGGATTTGTGTCGTGGTGCTAATGTTTACAGTGTGTGTGTGTGTGTGTGTGTTAGCTTTCTGGAAATGCTCTGCACACAGTGGTTTTTAATTCTCTTGCTGCATTTGTGCCTTGGAAGTGACAGGGTGTGTAACTGTCGAAATATCGGCGGTTTCCGAGGACGTCACCCTGCTGCTTTCTCGTAAGTTATTGAAAAATGTACTCAGTTTGCTTTCGATAGTAAAATAATGTTATTGATATCACTGCCGTCTGTAAAGAGGAGTTTTGAAGAACTTTATGTCGCGGTCGTGCTTTTCTCTGACGGCCACGTGTGTTGGAAAAGTGACTCGTTGTGTTCATCCATGCGCCGGGGGGGGGGGGGGGGGGGGGGGAGGAGAACTGCACTTCATGCACGGGGAGGTAACATTTCGGAATCAACTTGGTTGTTATCTCTGCTGAGCTCTCGCTCCTTCAAGACAGTCGAACAGCGGTCAGCTCGCGTGAAGCCTAAAGGCGGCTACCGACGACCTCATCTGTCGGTCCGAGAGCGGATCCAAGTAATCAGTTGCGGCATCCACTCGGCCTCACGTAGCGCCCGGTTTTGTACAGTCGGCTCTTTGCTTCTGGCGAGAATAAATGCGCGCGCGCACCATGCACCATGCATCTTGCTCTGTCGCAACGAAAGAAAGTTGACATTGCTGCTGTTGCCGGCCGGGGTGGCCAAGCGGTTCTAGGCGCTACAGTCTGGAACCGCGCGACCGCTACGGTCGCAGGTTCGAATCCTGCCTCGGGCATGGATGTGTGTGATGTCCTTAGGTTAGTTAGGTTTAAGTAGTTCTAAGTTCTAGGGGACTGATGACGTCAGAAGTTAAGTCCCATAGTGCTCAGAGCCGTTTGATTTTTGACATTGCTGTTGTAGCATTCCTAGATGCTCCTCGCGTAAGAAAGAGAACGCTATGGTCCGAGAAATGGTTACTCAACCGAAAAGAGCTCAGTTACGTGACGTTATTGACAGAACTGGATACTCACGATTTTTGCACTTGCCTGAGAATGAATTACCACAGTTTAGTTACACCGCTTCGAAACGGAACAATGCCGTGAGAGGGGCTATTACTGCTGAAGGAAGACTTGTTAAGATTTTTCGGGGAGAGGCTACGCAGATCTTAAATAAAGCACTGCAATCTCTCAACAGTTGCTTTCAGAAATAATTCCCGAAACGTGCGAATCAACATGCAGGTTTCTGAGGAACTTCATACATGTAAAGAAAACACTTTCAGAGAATGCAGATTATTTATTTACAATTTATTTCACGTGAAATGATGTTTTATTATTTACCATTGTTCTTAAATACTCATACAAGGAACGCACCCACAGTGTGAGCACTGTCTTCGGATTCTGGACCTTCTCCTTCCCATTGTGCAGCAGACTAATGTATTTTTGAAATAACTCGTAGAAATGATTAATCGCACTTTCTTCTGGAACGAGAGAATCTGTACTTGCCCGATGATTCAGACGAAGGCGATGGGTGAGGGCACGATAGAGGTGTCATTCAAATTCGTAAATGATTTTATAGCAAGATTTCCTAATTTTCCGTAGGAAAACGTCAGATACTAGTTCTTCTGCGGCACATCGTTGGACATCATTCAGTTCTCATAGCTGTACGCCAACATACCTCCCATATGTCTCAATTTTTTTTAATTAAAAGTAATAACAACCGTTTCGATTAATCTTTTCTGTTTTCTTGTATCAGTAGCACGTCTTTTCCTGCAGTGTAACGTGGCGTGTGTCCTTCATCTGTGTTTCAAGTACTTGCAACTGTTTATAGTGTCTCTACCTGATTCCTGGCATCCTTATTGCAATACTGCTTGTCAGAAGTATTTGAAGCCCTTATAGAGTTCTAAGAACTCCATAATGACTTGTCGCTTAGTAGCAAGAGTGACAATTATCGTCACGTAAGCACGACCTTCAGGCGGTGAAGTCCAAAGCGCTTCTGAGAGCTCTACAGACTGCCCTATGCAGTCAGACTGTCGGATGGAGCTGCCATCTGACAAGGACCCGGAAACGGACCTGTCAGCCAACACGACACACGAGCTGACCACGCATCTGACCACACCAAATGCCCATACCGCTTGACCAAATCAGATGCTCTTGTGGCAGCTTAAGTCTACGTTTGTCGTCCACTCATCCTGCTGTCTCAGACAGCCGAAGAGGTACTATGACTACTCAGCAACAGCTGATTTAGAGGCAGTTACCCAAGCAGGATGTATCACTACCTCTCGCTCTGATAACGACAGCGACGCTTCGTGCCATGGGCAGCGGTGATATCACTGTGAAGGCGCCCTAAACCGTGACCACTCAACCGCAGCCTACAACTCTCGCAGACTGGTCCGAGCTGACAGTGTCATGCTGAGAGTACAGATCGCCGGCAGGATGTCGTAAGCGAGAAAACAGGTGCGCGATATTCGGAAATAGGTTCCTGAATCATCGTCCTCTAAGAGACAACAGCAGACTTTCGCAGAGACCCAATTAATCCCATATTAACAGCTCCCACACGTTAATATGTCCACCATTTGCGGGGCCCGTGACAGGTGACACGCCGAAGCTGGTCCATTCGCTCCGTTTACCCCAGCACTGTCTCTACAGCAAATCGGCTGTCTGTAACTTAAGCCGCCCATCAGTGTATACTAATACACTACTGGCCATTACAATTGCTACACCAAGAAGAAATGCAGGTGATAAACGGGTATTCATTGGACAAATATACTAGAACTGACATGTAATTACATTTTCACGCAATTTGGGTGCATAGATCCTCAGAAATCAGTACCCAGAACAGCCACCTCTGGCCGTAATAACGGCCTTGATACGCCTGGGCATTGAGTCAAACAGAGCTTGGATGGCGTGTACAGGTACAGCTGCCCATGCAGCTTCAACACGATACCACAGTTGATCGACAGTAGTGACTTGCGTATTGTGACGAGCCAGTTGCTCGGCCACCGTTGACCAGACGTTTTCAATTGGTGAGAGATCTGGAGAATGTGCTGGCCAGGGCAGCAGTCGAACATTTTCTGTATCCAGAAAGCCCCGTATAGGACCTGCAACATGCGGTCGTGCATTATCCTGCTGAAATGTAGGGTTTCGCAGGGATCGAATGAAGGGCAGAGCCAGGGGTCGTAACACATCTGAAATGTAACGTCCACTGTTCAAAGTGCCGTCAATGAGAACAAGAGGTGACCGAGACATGTAACCAATGGCACCCCATACCATCACGCCGGGTGATACGCCAGTATGGCGATGACGACTACACGCTTCCAAAGTGCGTTCACCGCGATGTCGCCAAACACGGATGCGACGATCATGATGCTGTAAACAGAACCCGGATACATCCGAAAAAATGACGTTTTGCCATTCGTGTACCCAGGTTCGTCGTTCAGTACACCATCGCAGGCGCTCCTGTCTGTGATGCAGCGTCAAGGGTAACCGCAGCCACGTTCTCCGAGCTGATACTCCATGCTGCTGCAAAGGTCGTCGAACTGTTCGTGCAGATGGTTGTCTTGCAAACGTCTCCATTTGTTGACTCAGGGATCGAGACGTGGCTGCCCGATCCGTTACAGCCATGCGGATAAGATGCCTGTCATCTCGACTGCTAGTGATACGAGGCCGTTGGGATCCAGCACGGCGTTCCGTATTACCCTCCTGAACCCACCGATCCCATATTCTGCTAACAGTCATTTGATCTCGACCAACGCGAGCAGCAATGTCGCGATACGATAAACCGCAATCGCGATAGGCTACAACCCGACCTTTATCAAAGTCGGAAACGTGGTGGTACGTATTTCTCCTCTTTACACGAGGCATCACAACGACGTTTCACCAGACAACGCCGGTCAACTACTGTTTTTTATAAGAAATCGGTTGGAAACTTTTCTCATGTCAGCACGTTGTAGGTGTCGCCACCGGCGCCAACGTTGTGTGAATGCTCTGAAAAGCTAATCATTTTGCATATCAGAGCATCTTCTTCCTGTCGGTTAAATTTCGCGTCTGTAGCACGTCATCTTCATGGTGTAGCAATTTTAATGGCCAGTAGTGTAGATACAAATCATGCAGAAATCCACCCAGCAGTTTACACACTTGCGTGGTGCACGAATAAAAATCGAACACTTAGTTCCACAGCACGCAAGAAAGACAGCCTTGCCATTACATAAACTATGCCAACGTTGGAGCAAGCAGAAACACGAGCGCTTTGGCACGTGCTCATGATATATGGAGTGGAGGTAACATCTTCGACAGAACGAAAAAACTACGTGTTATTTGAGTAATTCGTAATAATCACTCATTAATAATAATACGTACTAAACGAGTGAATAACGATTAGACCTAACCAGTTTGCCGCAACTGACTTTTATTGTTGTGTTAGACGTCATCAGACCGCGGACTGGTTTAACACGACAGTCTAGGTCGGTGTATCCGTTGTAAGCTTTTGATATCACCGTAACTACTGCACGCTACACTCATTCGAATCTCCTTACTGTATTAAAGCTTTGTTACCCCTCTACCTTTCTTTTCTGATGACGACATCCTTCTGAGTAGAGCCTGCCGGAAGATCTGCCTTTCTTTTGCAATGTTACGATGTATTGTTAATCTTGCGAAGATCGGAATCGAGGATTATTTTAGCACCAGAATATTTTACCAATACAATAGAACTTTCTGTCCTCGGGTAATACACATATCAAAAAAAGTTTTCCATCACCCCGGTTCCCAGAACTCTTGAAGATAGACGTTGACTGTGGATATTGCATCACAGACACAGTCCCTTTGACTGTTCAGAGATGCCACTACACCCGCCCAAAGATGTAAACAACGATGCATGAGCAGCGCCTATTAGACGGAGGGGGTCCGACAGTCGATCAGTTCCAGTCTTTCCACCAAGGAGGAGGTACACGGCTCGTGTTATCTGTAGTTCAACCATGCCTAGACGTCAGTACCGTTGTTACTTCATGCCAAGAAGGGCTCTGAACAAGGGAAGTGACGAGGCGTCTCGGAGTGAACGAAAGCGATGTTGTTCAGACATGGAGGAGACACAGAGAGATAGGAACTGTCGATAACATGCCTCGCTCAGGCCGCCCAAGGGCTACTACTGCAGTGGATGACCGCTACCTACGAATTGTGGCTCGGATAATCCTGACAGCAACGCTACCGTTTTGAATAATGTTTTTCGTGCATGCACAGGACGCCGTGTTACAACTAAAACTGTGCGCAATAACCTGCACGGTGCTCAACTTCACTCCCGACGTCCATGGCGAGGTCCATTTTTGCAACCACGACACCATGCAGTGCGGTACAGATGGGCCCAACAACATACGAAATGGACCGCTCAGGACATCACGTTCTGTTCACCGGTGAGTGTCGCATATGGCTGCAATCAGACAATCGTCGGAGGCGTGTTTGGAGGCAACCCGGTCAGGCTGAACGCCTTAGGCGCACTGTTCAGCGAGTGCAGCAAGGTAGAGGTTTCCTGCTGTTTTGGGGTGGCGCCGTAACGGCTGTACGATACGTGTATGCAATCGTCCGAATGATAGTGCAACCATATTGGCAGCATATTGGCGAGGCATTCGTCTTCATGGACGATAATTCGCGGCCCATCGTGCACATCTTGTGAATAACTTCCTTCAGGATAACGACATCGCTCGACTATAGTGGCCAGCATGTTCTCCAGACATGAAACCTATCGAACATGACTGGGATAGATTGAAAAGGGGTGTTTATGGACGACGTGATCCACCAACCACTCTGAGGGATCTAAGCCGAATGGCCGTTGAGGAGTGGGACAATCTGGACCAACAGTGCCTTGATGACTTTGTGGATAGTATGCCACGGCGAATAAGGGCATGTATCAGTGCAAGAGGACGTGCTACTGAGTATTGGAGGTACCAGTGTGTACACCACCTCTGAAGGTCTCGCTATATGGTGGTACAACATGCAGTGTGTGGTTTTCGTGAGGAATAAAAAGGGCGGAAATGATGTATATGTTGATCTCTATTCCAGTTTTTTGCACTGTACAGGTTCCGGAACTCCCGGAACCGAGGTGATGCGAAACTTTTTTTGATGTGTGGATAATGGTTGCATTTACTCCTTGCCTTCAGCCGCGCCACAGTGCGAAGATATTGAGGCCTTATTGGTTAATGTTACATGACCGGACATCATCCAGACTATAGCCCCTGCTGCTAGTCAAAAATCTGATGCCCTCTTTCAGGAACGAGATGGTGGTATGGCTTATACAGAGATTCTTGTTTGCGATGGCTACACCTACAGCACGTCTATCTGTACCGCTGATGAGACAGCGAACGCACCGCGTCAAGGGTGGGGGACAGTCTATTAAAACTCTTGTAATAGTGTAAATATGTTAACATTTGTTCAAAACTGGAATATTCATTCGTGTCATATATATTATTTTTCAGGTCAACATCTCTTTTTCTCAATACATTCTAATCTTACAGGGATGAAAGAGGTACGTTAGAAAGTGTTCTTAACCGGGCTTGTGACATTGCATACCGATTTTGCCCTAAGACTTACTATTGGTAGAAAATTTTAACATAAAGGAGGCGTTAAACTGTTATAGGCAAAGGGCATCATGGATGCCCACCTTCATAGCAATATTTTACGAAGCTAACTTATTTATCATGGATAAGAGTCTCCCTTTTCATATTACCTTATTACAAAGACCATTTTATTTGTTTTAAAGAATTTATTAACTGGATAATTTGCATACATCTTTGACACAAATAATAACCGTGACCACTGTGGTAATCCATTATGTCTGCCCGTCTTACAAGCTGACTTTTCTGAACTGATGTTCTTTCGGAGACGACAATCATATTTGTCATCGTCGCCTTGAACGGCGTGTTACCTATATCTGCTATGGTCTAACGTGCTTACTGTAATTGGAAATGTTTGTCGATCTAAAGTTATAGGTTATGTGGCCCTACGGATTGTCCCTGTTCTTTGCCCGTTGTACAAGCTTGGACAAAACATTTTTGGACACATTGAAATGTATATACAAATATGTATCATAAATCCATCATTCTTATTCCACGTCATTCGGTTCATTTTTAAAGACTTTTTCCCTTCATTGCTACAACAACCCTTACCCCGGCGACTACACTCATTCAAAATACTATCTTTATCAAGAAGTTTCGCACGCCTCCCCTGCTAATTATGTAAAATCCACTGAGACTGACTGATGTGACAAAGCTTAACATGTTTGGGTAATAAAAAAACAAGTAATTTTAATTGTAAAGAAAATGTTAGTTGTCTTAATCTACAAGGGTTGCCCAGAAAGTAATGCACCGCAATTTTTTTTTTCTCATCCGAAAACAATGCTACGAATGCGAAACGTTACGCATGTGTTATTTGAAGTCTTCTGAGTGAGCGCGCCAAGTTTCCGTCACTTCCGACAGATAGCGTAGCTGCAGGACAGTTTCAAAATGGCGTCTGTAGGTGATGTGCGTTTCAAGCAACGTGCTGTCATTGAATTTCTTACTGCAGGGAAAGAAACTGTGGGGAATATTCACAAACGCCTGTACAAAGTCTGTGACGCATCTGCTGTCGGCAGAAGTAGAGTTAGTCGCTGGGTACGAAGGATGAGGTCATCAGAAGGCGGTTAGGCGGAGCTCCACGGTATGCAGCGGTCGGGGAGACCATCCACGGCTGTCACACCTGACATGTTGTAGCGAGCTTCCACTAGTTTGAGCCATTAAAGGATGCCATTCGTGGAAGACATTTTGACGACGATAAGGATGTGATTAACACAGAAAGCACTGGCTCCGCCACCAGGACAGGGATTGGTACCGACAAGGCATACACGCTAGAGGAAAAGCATAGAACGGGATGAAGATTAGGTGGAAAAATAGTGTGTGTAGATAAAACAAGGTTCTTCCCATGTGTATTATTCTCAGTATGTTCAATAAATAATTGTTGAAGGAAAAAACTGCGGTGCTTTACTTTCTGGGCAGCCCTCGACCATCGATGATGTCGTAAGAATGATTCCTTTGCGGTCCTTAGACACCCCACCACATTACGAGCTACAACGCTAATATTCGTACTCATGGCGTAGGCGGCCGACAGCATTAACGGATGACGGACTCCATCGGACGGCCAGAGAGCGCCGTAAGTTGGAGTCGTGGAGCGCGAGCCGCTGATAGCCGCGTATCGGCCCCCTGCGCGCGCGACCTCCATCTCGTCTGCTCAGAGTCCTCTCCTCAGAGGTTGGGCCATCGGCGACCTGACCCCGGAGCCGAAACGGTGTCTGCCGGCGGCTGGTAAACACTGTTGCCGGCGGACAGAGATACGCCTAGTCAGTTTGAGAGCGCTGCTAGCAAACCCACAGGGACACGAGCCAAGTTGCTTGCGGTGGAGGACAGTAAGACATACTAGTGGTCTAAAGTTTCCTGAACAGGTTGTCGAAAGGGTCAGAGGCGGTGTCCCAACTATGGCAGGCTGGGACAGCCGGGCAGCTCGTCATGGCTGCCGATTGCGTGGGGGCCCAGATTTGTAACGGCACAAATCAAAATACGGAAAGGCAAAGGGAAAGTTGAAGAGTAGGAGAGGAAGAAGAAGAACCGGAGGAGCAGGGAATGGGTTAGAGGGCCCTAACATGGGGCAGGGAGCGGAGACGCGTGTTCCTCGTCTCCAGTTGCTGGATGGAGCAGCCATTCTTGTTATGCCAAATGGGCCAACAAAACGAAAGTTAAGGAGTACATTAACCGCTTGTTGCTTGGTTTGTTGCACTGATTAGCAATCAAACAATGGAAAACCAATCGCAGTATTGTTTCGAGATATGCGATTTCGAACAGCGAGTTGTTCTATGGTTTGAATTATATTATAAAAAAAGCGACTATTCAAATATGTATCTTTAAAACCTTATGAAGTAGTGCTGATGACGGCAACAAAGGAATAAACAGACTAAGGAGAGATGAAGATTAAGCAAAGTTTCGCCTAGACGCCTGTTATGCTAGTTAGGTCACTGGCCACGGAACAAAGCAAAGCTCGAATCGCAGAACATTTGGTACACATCCATGTCCGCGACTTTTAGTAGAGGAGACGGTCTGAATGTAGGTTAGCTAACGTCTTTACACATTAACATTATTCTGTTAATGATTAAATTATTGAAGAAATCCTGGGGCGTTACAGTAACATGTGCCCTTCAAAGTTACGAGTGATTAAACAATTAAGACATTCTTCTTGTTTTAAATAATTTATTTAAAAAACCAATACTATAACACCGATTCTTTGGGTTCAAATACGGGCCACCTATAACATGAAGGAAAAAAAAGTCTGAAGTGCAAGTAATAATCATTATCCATTTTCGCATATTCAGTATGCGCCCACATATGGCACTGGATACACGGAATCCAAATTTTTCCGTTGACGTCTGCTGAAAATTGGTTGTCGTAGAATTTTCACGATACATCTGCCCCAGAAGGCGTGCGGTCTTCGGAAAGCTCAAAATCACTTTCCTCATCGTCTAGGATAGGCTCCTCCTCATTAGATAATTAGTCAGCCAAAGAAACGTCTACTTTCTTTCTCTTCCGTAGATTGTTTTGGTTTCACTTGCCTTCTTTATTTGATTTTTGAATCAGCTAACTTTTCCTGATCAAAAATTAAGGCAGTCTTTTCCTCTTTAGTGACCTCCCCAAGGAACGTGTGAGCTGTTCCTTGTACGGTGATCCTGTCATCAAGTAAGCTTTTGCAGATTTCCGACCTCCATTGCTTGTTTTCTTTGCAACTGTGGGTGGTGGGGAAATTTTAAAAGGTCTAGCGGGAGTCGAAGTTTCTGAGCGTGCATATGATGAGCAAGGTATGAGTAGAGGAAATTCCGAAAAACTAACCTGAAATTGTTATAAGGTTTACCGTTGGAGGTTCTGTGTGAACCCTTCGCGACGATCCTGGCTAAGGGTCGTTCGATAGGCGAGATGAATGGCGATTCGGAATAAAATCTGCCCAACTCCTTACCAGTTGCGTTAGTGGTGAAAGATGCGTTAATATCATTCCTTTCTGCTAAAACAAACGCGATTTGTTTCAAATCGGATAAAGCATAACCAAAAAACTTTGTTCCATAGTCAACAAGTAAGAAAGAAGCTCTTCTTCCAGACGTGGTCCTAAAACAGGAGGCGTACATAGTGTAGCACTGGCTGCAGCAGTTGGAGTAAGATCTGTTTTCTTACTTAAAGTCTGCAGGACAGAGCGAGGTACATCACATACTTTGACAGCGTTTAGAGTCCCCATTTTCTTTGCCCTCGTAGCACTGATGGCTTCAGATATCTTCAAAGGGTCCCACGTCTTCCTTTTGCCCTTGGCTTGATATTTTAGCGTTGTTACCTGACACCCTGAAAAGCAAATCTTGCACAGACTCCAGCTAAAATTATACGAATATAAATTGGTCCAAATATGGGCCAGCCCATAATTAGACTCTCCATGTGAGCCCATATTTGGACCACACTGTGGTTCCTGCAAAATGGCCCCAATGGCCATTACGAAATACAGGCAGAACATTGAAAACTGGGAAATAGATACTTCAACATATCAATAATACAATTATTCGAACGAACTGCATACAGAGCTAAGTCAAATTATAAAGAAAATGGCTGAGCACACACCTGCCCACAGAGCGCAGCCCACAGAATCGAGGATTTGACGCACAAAATCTCACTGCAGCCAAACAATATGAGTTCGCACAACCAGTTGTTTCCAATAGTCCTCGGAGGTGGTGGGGGACAAACTTGTACGCGCCACGGCCAGGTGGCAGCACGTTCTGCGCCCCCTGGCGTCCTGCCCCATATTTAGACCACAGCCCCTATTTGGACCTTCTCCTCTAAGAGGAGTCCTGAAACAAATTAAAATTTCTTAAAATAAATATAAATGTCATCATCATCATCATCAATAACAACAACAACACCAAGGATTAGTCTTCAAACCTTCTGCTAGATTAAAACTTCGTGACTCGCTGGGACTGCCACCTCGCACCTTTGCCTTTTGCAGCCAAATGCTCTGCCAGCCTCCCATTCCTCCCCACCTCCCCTTTATTTTCACGAATCACGACACCACCGTCACAGAGCTACATTCCAGACTTAACACAAGTTCTCCTGCGTACCTTGTGGGACTAGAACTCATTCCTCCAGGAGCTCTGGTTCCGCAGGAGAACTTCTGTGAAGTTTGGAAGGCAGGAGACGAGGTAGTTACCGGAATTACAACTGTGACTGCAGACTGTTAAGTCGTGCCCGGATAGCGAGCTCACTTGCCTGCGAAACGTGAAAGTGCCAGGTTTGAGTCCCGATTCTGCCAGCAAGTTTCAAATCAACGCACAGTCCGCGCTACAGAGTAAAAATTTATTCCGGAAGGGATTAGTCTTCGGAAGACTGTTCCAATTTCATGTATCTCACAACTGATCTTTCCACTATTCATGTACTCTATGGATGTTTCTGGTGTGAAAGGATCAGCCATCATTTCTTGACGCCTAGGGTACGCCAGATTGATTTTCTCAGTCGCAATCTTTGAAGAGGCTCCTTTCATGTACCCCACCAAAGACACAAATGTCTGATGTCTGCTTTCCGTATCAGAAATAGGGAAACCAAGTTAAAGATAGAATGGTCACGGGTTAAATTGGAACACTGTGACATTCCAGAATACCTAGGAATAACGCTCGACAGATCTCTGACGTTCAGAAAACACTGCATGAATTTCAAACCAAAAGACTCCGCCAGGAATAGCCTACTGAGAAAAGTGGCCGGATCACAGTGGGGCAGCCAAGCTGAAACCATCCGAACATCTGCAGGGGAGTTATGCTGCTCCGCTGCAGAGTATGCCTGTCTTGTTTGGTATGAGTGAACACACGCCAGACAGGTGAATATTGCCCTAAACGACATATGCAGAATAATCACAGGCTACTTGAAGTCAGCTCCAGTCGAATGGCTCTACCACATTGCAGGAATTGCTCCACATCCAGTTCGAAGAGAAATAGCAGCAAACAGGGAAAGAACGAAACTGGAGCAGGAAAAAAACGCATCCCATGCATCGGCAACAACCCTACCCACAACGACTAAGGTCAAGGAAAAGTTTCGTCAGAACATCGGGGAAACCAACTAGCACTGACCAAAAGCCAGGCTCCAACTGTGGAGGGCTGAGACGTCCCACCCTTCTGGTTGGAAAAGAATTTCAGAATCTTTACGCCCTGGTCATGTTGATAACTGTGCCAGGCTGGAAGTTCTTGAATAGGCTGAGGTCATGAATGGGCAGATCACAAGATTAACCTGGCAAAATGGGGATGCATTGAGGAAAGCAAAACCATATGTGAGAGTGGGGAAGAACAGACTGTTCAACATATACTTCAGTGTCGACTGTGTCCAGCCATCTGCACAGAAGAAGATTACTTTCAGCAGGCAACAGAAAATGGTCCAGTAATGGTCAAACTTTGGTCAAAGATTATGTGAACTGCATTGATCTGTCAGTAACTGTATGAACTGTGTTTTACGTATGTTTCTGACACGAGAATAATAATAATAATAATAATGTATCAAATGGGCTCTGAGCACTATGGGACTTAACTTCTGAGTCATCAGTACCCTAGAACTTAGAACTACTTAAACGTAACTAACCTAAGGACATATCCATGCCCGAGACAGGATTCGAACCTGCGACCATAGCAGTCGCGCGGTTCCAGACTGTAGCTCCTAGAACCGCTCGGCCACCCCGGCCGGGTAATAATGTATCCTCATTTCCCTACGGCTTTGTAATTACACATTGTTTTTCTGTTTGGATTATTCTTTTACTATGATTTGACCATTTTACCTAAAGTGCTCCAATTTCTTCCCCTATATTCTTTACTCCTACTCTGAGTCTTATATCATGAAATAAAATAAATTCTGACCTCCGGCGCAATTGGACATTATTATGAATTGAATGGCGATTAGTGAAAAGTGGTGGCGGACCCAGTCTTAAACCCGGATTTCCCGCTTTATGCAAGCGGCCGCCTTAAGCGCTTCGGCTATCGGAGCACGCTTTCTCTCTCTCCGATCCACATCCCCATGTTATCGCACTCTACGTACGTCCACCATACTCACACCAAACATATTGAGTATTATATCTTAATTTCGGATGCAGTAACTCTCGTGTGTTCTGAAGTGGAAGATGTAAATTCTGCTGGCTGGAGTCTTCGTTTTCGTTTGTCTGTATCAAAAGTAACAAAGGAAAAAGTTAATAACAAAACCATAATATTTCTTCCACGAGAGAAAAGAAGATAGCTGTCAGTACGTATAACAACTACATAACGTACTCTCTGTGGAGTGATCCACAGCACTACTCGCAGCTCTGCCTGGGAGAAAGCTCTGCTGTTACTTTTTAAAGCGGGAATATCTGGAAAACAGGAAGAGACAACAGGAATTTATGCGGTACGCTTCACACGGGGTGGTGAGGCATGTGCGTAAACGCAGTTGTTATAACGTAAACAACGGGCAGGATTCTCAGAAAACGAGATTAAACAGGAGTTAGAGGCGAGCACAGAGAGTCCTGTGTAATAAGAGCTGAGGGTCAGGACGTCACAGCGGTACTCTGTGACGTCACGTTTTCTCGGAAGAAGCGGCCGCCGGGTCGCCTTGAGAGAAGGTAGGTAGGCTGCTCCTGCATCGCATTGCTCGCGCCGCGAACCGCGGCTGGTGACGTAATGGCGGCGCTGTCGTAACCAGGCACCTGACAACGGGCCGAGCTGCTCCAGCTGCACGCTGGCGGCCGCCGAAATCTGGAACGTCCCGGTCGCGTCACAGGGCGGCGACTGAAACTTCGCTAAGCTGAGCGGGTCACTACAGAAACCGATTGGCGATTCTGCTTTTATTTGCTGGAAGGTAGCGAGTCATTGATTTCACCATGGTACATGATGTTTTGATAAATAGGAAATACACAACTGGCGGAGAAGATATAATATGTAGACTGGAAATTGCAAGAAAAGTGTTTTGATGAAGAGAAATTTATCAACACCAAATATAAATCTAAGCACACTACTGCCCATTAAAATTGCTACACCATGAAGATGACGTGCTACAGACGCGACATTTAACCGACAGGAAGAAGATGCTGTGATGTGCAAATGATTAGCTTTTCACAGCATTCACACAAGGTTGGCGCCAGTGGCGACACCTACATCGTGCTGACATGACGAAAGTTTCCAACCGATTTCTCATACACAAACAGCAGTTGACCGGCGTTGCCTGGTGAAACGTCGTTGTGATGCCTCGTGTAAGGAGGAGAAATGCGTACCATCACGCTTCCGATTTTGATAAAGGTCGGATTGCAGCCTATCGCGATTGCGGTTTATCGTATCGCGACATTGCTGCTCGCCTTGGTCGAGATCCAATGACTGTTAGCAGAATTGGGAATCGGTGGGTTCAGGAGGGTAATACGGAACGCCGTGCTGGGTACTAACGGCCTCGTATCACTAGCAGTCGAGATGACAGGCATCTTATCCGCATGGCTTTAACGGATCGTGCAGCCACGTCTCGATCCCTGAGTGAACAGATGGGGACGCTCGCAAGACAACCACTATCTGCACGAACAGTTGGACGACGTTTGCAGCCGCATGAACCATCAGCTCGGAAACCGTGGCTGCGGTTACCCTTGACGCTGCATCACAGACAGGAGCGCCTGCGATGGTGTACTCAACGACGAACCTGGGTGCACGAATGGCAAAACGTCATTTTTTCGGATGAATCCAGGTTCTGTTTACAGCATCATGATGGTCGCATCCGTGTTTGGCGACATCGCGGTGAACGCACATTGGAAGCGTGTATTCGTCATCGCCATACTGACATATCACCCGGAGTGATGGTATGGGGTGCCATTGGTTACACGTCTCGGTCACCTCTTGTTCGCATTGACGGCACATTGAAAAGTGGACGTTACATTTCAAATGTGTTACGACCCGTGGCTCTACCCTTCATACGATCGCCGAGAAACCCTACATTTCAGCAGGATAATGCACGACCGCATGTTGCAGGTCCTGTACGGGCCTTTCTGGATACAGAAAATGTTCGGCTGCTGCCCTGGCCAGCACATTCTCCAGATTTCTCACCAACTGAAAACGTCTGGTCAATGGTGGCCGAGCAACTGGCTCGTCACAATACGCCAGTCACTACTCTTGATGAACTGTGGTATCGTGTTGAAGCTGCATGGGCAGCTGTACCTGTACACGCCATCCAAGCTCTGTTTGTCTCAATGCCCAGGCGTATCAAGGCCGTTATTACGGCCAGAGGTGGTTGTTCTGGGTACTGATTTCTCAGGATCTATGCACCCAAATTGCGTGAAAATGTAATCACATGTCGCTTCTAGTATAATATATTTGTCCAATGAATACCCGTTTATCATCTGCATTTCTTCTTGGTTTAGCAGTTTTAATGGCCAGTAGTGTAAGCATCTCTCCTTGGAGACCATGTCCACCTCTACATGGAATTTGTTATTCCTATTGACGATGGCGTCTACCAGCAGGATAGTGCAACGAGTGCACACAGCTCACAGTGTGCTTGTGTGGTTGGAAGAGGAGCAGGATGAGTCTGTCGTACCTCCCTGGCCACCAGATTCCCCGGATTTATATCGAGTTCGGAATCTGTGGGACGACATCTTTAGGGCTGTTCGCACCTTGTATATTCAATTGAGGCCGGCTAGAGTTGCCGAGCGGTTCTAGGCGCTTCAGTCTGGAACCGCGCGACCGCTACGGTCGCAGGTTTGAATCCTGCCTCGGGAATGGATGTGTGTGATGTCCTTAGGTTAGTTAGGTTTAAGTAGTTCTAGGAGAGTGATGACCTCAGATGATAAGTCCCATAGTGCTCAGAGCCGTTTGAACCATTTGAACCTATACTGTTTTCCACAGTATATTTTTCTTGCTGCTTTATTCTCCGATAGATCGCGCAAATAATTGGAAACTGCTTTACGTTAAAATGTAAAAGATATTATTTTTGAAAACTGGAAGGTCAGGAGCCCCGTGACCCCCTTCTCCTATTGAATACGCAGCTGAGTACAGCATGTGGGGGTTCGAAACAACCTCCAGGCTGGTTTTACCGGTCATCCATGGCGCCTGCAGTGCGCTGCAAACTGTGGGTGTTTGCAGCGTGGCTCGAAGTACAGAGACAGGTGCACGTGAGAGTCTGGCAGGAGGAGCAGTTAGTTACCTGGTGCGGCCGCTATTTTGAACGCACGCGACTGAGTGAGTGACCTCCGCGCTGGCACCGGCCCTGGTGGTGGGACGCGACGCTGCGGCCGTACGTTGCAGTGCAGTGCAGTACAGGGGGCCGCGCTCAGTCTAGTCTAGTCTGCTCTCCTCTGCCGCAGCGGCCCGGGACGCGGCTGGTCGCCTCCTTCCCGCTGCAAGGTGAGCGCGCTCTGCTGCACACGCCACACACAACACTCGTCCCAGCCGGAACACCGTTTCGTCTGCCGACACCACGCTGCTCTCTACCTGTCGCCTGTAGCTCAACGACCTCCAGCGTTGACAAACTGCCGCGTACCTTCACTTCAGTAGGACTCGACAGCGACGTACAGTGCCTGACAAAGAAGGTGAAACTCGAGCAGTTTCAAGTGGTTTAATATTTGGAACTCTTATTTTTTTTAGTACACTGAGATGACAAAAGTCATGGCATATCTCCTAATATGGTATCGGAGCTCCTTTTGTCCGGTGTAGTGCAGCAACGCGACGTGACACGGATGGAACAAGTCGTTGGAAGTCCCCTGCAGAAGTACTGATCCATGCTGCCTCTGTACTCGTCCGTAATTGCGAAAGTGTTGCCGGTTCAACATTTAGCGCAGGAACTGACCTCTCGATTACGTCCCATAAATGTTCGACGGGATTCTTGTCGGGCGAGCTGCGTGGCCTAACCATTCGCTCCAACTGCCTGGAGTGTTCTTCAAACCAAACGCGAACAGTTGTGCCCCAGTTACAGCACCCTCAGTGGCATTGTAGCGAGAAGGAAGTACTTCTCTGGGCAGAATCACTAACCTGGTGTCCTGCTGCTTCGGTAAGTCCCTCCTCGCTCAGTAGTAGCGCTCAGTCGCCTGGTTCCATGTTGGTGGTGATCCTGCTGAAATGGAGTGTGCCAGTTGTAAACTGTCGACCGGCCTGGGTGGCCGAGCGGTTCCAGGCACTGAAGTCTGGAACCGTTCGACCGCTACGGTCGCAGGTTCGAATCCTGCCTCGGCCATGGATATGTGTGATGTCCTTAGGTTAGTTAGGTTTAAGTAGTTGTAACTTCTAGGGGACTGATGACCTCACAAGTTGGGTCCCATAGTGCTCAGAGCCATTTGAACCATTTTTGTAAATTGTCAACAACGTTTGTACTATAATTGTTTTAATACAGAAAGTCCTTTGTCACGCACGTCACCGAACCAACATTTGCAATGTCGCGGCTCTGGACTACACCGTTATATTCGACCCTTTACACACATCAACACAGTTTTCTGACAGTACATAATGAGAGACACTGCCCACGACACGTGGCGTTCTGATAACTAATAACTTCACTTTATATCTTGTTTAACATCTGAAATATGTAATCACGACCTTTCTTTTAGAGCCGCCCCGGTTACTCGACCGTGCGTTTTGAGTGGGTCCTCGCGCCTGACTCTCCCTGTCTTCCCGAAGGACAACAGAGACCACCCCCCACCTTTCTCTCTCAGCCAATAAGGACACTTCTCTCGTTCCTACACACACACACACACACACACATTATATATATATATAATCTCCAAACCTTCAGCTAATGGCCGTTCAGATCGCTGTTGCTAGGCGGATCTGACGTCACGTTTGCAGACATTGTGACGGAAGTTTGTCTCGGAACACTGTCGCAGATTGTAAGATCCTACTCCCGAATAGTCGGATCTTGTCCTTACTAAGGTTGCACAACATTGCCTCCTATGATTTCATCTCTAATGCTCCTTGCTGACGCTTCATTGTTCAATGTACATGTAGCCTGGCTGCTACTGAGCATTCCCGATCGCACAAATATGCGTAATACTTGGCTTAAACACGTGAAGGGAATGCACATATGCATTACACAGTGAAATAGCGCATTGTCATGCATAAAAATTCCATCGTCGTTTTCAGCTGCAAAGGTCTCCACGTAGCCGAATATAACCATTTCCAGTCAAAATGATGGGTTCAGTTGGACCTGAGGATCCTCCAGTCCATTCCAAGTAAACAGGGCCCACACCATTATGGAGGCAGCACCAGCTTGCACAGTGCCTTGTTGACAACGTGGTTCCATGGCTTCGTTGGATCCGCGCCGCAATCGAACCCTACCATCGGCTCTTACCAACAGAAATCGCTGCTCATCTGACCAGGCAACGGTTTTCCAGTCGTCTAGGGTCCAGCACAGGCGCTGCAGACGGTTCCGTGCTGTCGGCAAAGGCACCCGCATCGGTCTTCTGCTGCCATAGCCCATTAACGCAAGACTTCACGGCGCTGTCCTAACAGATAAGTGCGTCGTACGTCCCACTTTGATTTCTGCCGTTGTTTCTCGCAGTGTTGCTTGTCTGTTAGCACTGACAACTCGTCGCAAACGCTGCTGCTCTCGGTCGTTAAGTGAAGGCCGTCGGCCACTGCGTTGTCCGTGGTCAGAGGAAATTAGTGAAATGAGGTATTTCGGCTCACTCTTAATTTTAACTCACTTTCGATTTCGGAAATGGAATGTTCCATGCGTCTAGCTCCAATTACCACTCCGCGTTCAGAGTTTACGAATTCCAGTCGTGCAGCGACACTCACTCCAGAAAGCTTTTCATATGAATCACCTGAGTACCAGTGGCAGCTCCGGCAATGCACTGCCCTTTTACAAATTGTGTGCGGGATACTAGCGCCATCTGTATACGTGCGTATCGACACCCCACGACATGCCATCTCAGTGTAAATAGATGCTCATTCTCCCGTCCTCTGTAGGCGTCGCAGACACGATGCTCTGAAAGAAATACAGATACTGAGAGAGTGTGACACAAAATACCTGACCAAGAAGCAATCTGCGCCGTATAGGATAAAAATGTTCTAAATGTGAGAAATACAGTGTTCTTTTGCAGCGAGGCAAGTCAAATGTTAGGAATACTTGTATATATCCTCCTTTTAAAGTAGACGTGTTTTGCGTAGTTCGTTTAAATATAAATCAGTGTCGCCATAAAATTCCTTACATGGCTAACAAAAGTTCGTCCAAAAATGGTGAGACATAAACAAGGTCCCAAAACGGCAGTTACGTACACAATGTAGTATTGGGTGAAGAGGTTCATTTACTAGATATTCCAACCGACGGCTGAGAATTAGGGTTGCGGGTGTGGACTGTTTCAAGACTACGTTGAGGAAATTTTCGCTGCCCATGTTTAGGTGGCGAGGGGAGGGGAGAGATGTTGGCGTAAAGTTCCTGATCACCAGTCTTTGTGCCAATGCCCTGTGTCAAATTCCAGATCTCCACGCAGTCTCTCACGGAGCGGGGAGGGTTTGTGGGTGTGGGTGTGTGTGTGTCGGGGGAGGGGGGGGCATGGACGCTGATGATGATGATCCGTCCATGGGTCCCCTTGGTTTTATTCGAGAGGAGTGTGTGTGCCGGAACCGTATTTCACTCTCTCCCTTCTGTCATCTTTGTCGTCATACAGCAGAAAGAAAACATAGTACTACACACGCATCAATTAAGCTCACCGACACCCTACAAATACGCTACGACACAACTGGCACTCATCCGCAAAGATAGGCTCCATTTCGCGCGGCGAAAGAATCACGATCCACATAATGACTGCATCAGTGGCCAACATAACTGGTTTACGCGGATTATCTGCAACTGTAGTGTCTGTTCTCCAACCATCAACTTAGTTGACAGCATCAACTACGGCCTGAAGATGGTGCATTGAAGCGCCGAACCTGGAGCTACAGAATAAATAAGATCAGAAGGAGAGCGATGGCGTTTCATTTTCTCACAATTGACAGACTTCTGTTACCCGTTACATGGTGTGGGAAGTGTCTGAATTTCTTACCAGTAATGCTTGGCGTGGCAGGTGTCCTAATTCCGGTCGTGAATATTTCAGAAACTAGTTCAAAGCTAACTACATTTCTTTCACAAAAAGATTTACAGGTAACTGTATTTTTTCTGTTAACATCTTCAATTTTTGAAGTCCTGTCTTCCTCAGTTGCGTGTAATATTACGGTATACTGATAATTTTTACTTTATGGACCGTCTGACTGCATCTGAATGAACAGTACGGTTAAAAATATTAGTACATAATAGCAAAAACCAACCACCAGAGCCGGCCGGGGTGACCGAGCGGTTCTAAGCGCTACAGTCTGGAACCGCGCGACCACCACGGTCGCAGGTTCGAATCCTGCCTCGGGCATGGATGTGTGTGATGTCCTGAGGTTAGTTAGGTATAAGCAGTCGTAAGTTCTAGGGGACTGGTGACCTCAGTAGTTAAGTCCCATAGTGCTCATAGCCATTTGAACCATTTGTGAACAACCACCAGAACTGTTTATAACCTATAGGTACATTGTCCAAAATGTAAACTAAATAGCAAAAATATGTACATATTCCGGGCCACTGAAGATGACTTGCAGAAAATAAAGCCGAAACGCGTATGGCACGAAAATTGTGTTTCATTCAGTTGTAGTCAGTCCATTAAGTAAAAATTATCAGTATATCGTAACATTTTTTGTGTGTTTACAGTTTTGGGAAAACATACTCGCTAGATGTGTTAGCTTATTCTCTTGCGCCTGCTCGCACCTAGGGCCGAGCGGCACCTCCATCAGCTCTGGAATCGTCGGTGAATGAGCAGTCTGACCATCAACAGGTGGTTCCAACGCGGCCATTGATCCCAGAGTCAGCGCTGCCACTACCTGTTGCTTGTGACCTCCGCGGCGGTTCACAGCGCACAGTGTTTTTTACGAATGAGGGTGCCCCACCCACGCGGTGCCTCACCCGCCCCTCAGCTATACCACCTCATCGTCACAGTAGCCATAAGCGATAGGAGCAACGACACCACCACCAACCATACGGCGCCCACTGGTGGATAACGGTTAGGCTCTGCCACACATTAGGGTCGCTAGTGACACGCACCGATACTGCACCTTGATCGTTTTCCAATTATCACCTTTGCACTTTCCATTATCTCGTCATATGGGACTTTTCATTCCTCGTGGGATGGACCAAAGAACTTCCTTGGTCTATGTATCATTCATTTGCCATGGTACATCTGCCGTCCGCCTCATAGTTGAGAGAACTTCGAAGGTTTCCGGTCCCAGTATTTCCAGATAGCATTGGTCGGAACCAGGTAAATCTGGGACGATATATCCGAGACGAAAATTAAATTCTAGTGTAGGTGAAAGAGTATTTGTTTGGATATACGCTAGCTGATCAAAAGTATCTGCACACTACTAGTGGACATTAATGTATGGTGTGTGTCCGCCCATAGTCTTTATGACGACTTGAACTGTACTGGGGACACGTTCAGTGAGGTGTCTGGATGTCTGGAAGAAATGGCAGCCCATTCTTCCTCAACAGCCGAAACTAGAAGAAGTAACGCTGTTGGACGCTGGGGTCTGATGCGAAGTCGATGTTCTAACTCACACCGAAGGTGTTCATTAGGTTCAGGTCGGGACTCTGGGTAGGCCAGCCAAATTTAGGAAAGTTATTGTGCACAAACTAGTGCTTGACAAATGCTGCTTTATGGAAGGCTATGCTGTCATGCAGATACAAACTGCTCCTCTCCTGTACGTAGTACGCATTGCTGTCAGATATGTTCATACCCCTCTTAACGTGGCGTTTTCTTAAACACTATACGGAGATCACACCCTAACCAAAAAATTCGTCCTCATACCGTGGCACCACCTTCTTTGTATTTCACTGTTGGCGCTAGACATGATTGGAGGCATTCACCAAACCCAAACCCTGTCGTCAGTTTGCCACAGGGGACAGCGTGATTCATCAAACAGATCGCTCGTTTCCAGTCATACATTGTCCGGTGGCCTCGATGTTTACACCACCTTAAGAGTCGCTTAGAATTGATTACAGAAATGTGTGACTCACAAGGAGATGCTCTACCATTCTACGCCGTTCTTATGAACTCTTTACGCCCAGTCATTGTGCTGGCTGGACTGCTTGAAGCGTTGATTCCTGCTGCTGATTTCGCGCGATTTTTTTTTTACAATCCGTGATGCTCGGCGGTCCTTGTCCGTCACCACGTGAAGTCGGCCTAGTCTTGGTTGAAGGTGTCAAATGTTTCTGAGGGATTTGTTGCTCATGTGACATCCAATGACAAGTCCACCTCCGCAGCGCAGAGCGGGATTATTCGAGCGGTCTTAGGCGCTGCAGTCATGGACTGTGCGGCTGGTCCCGGCGGAGGTTCGAGTCCTCCCTCGGGCATGGGTGTGTGTGTTTGTCCTCAGGATAATTTAGGTTAAGTAGTGTGTAAATTTAGGTACTGATGACCTTAGCAGTTAAGTCCCGTAAGATTTCACACGCATTTGAACATTTGAACACCTCCGTAGCCTCTGACCTCTGCTGACCGACTCGCTATGCTGTTAACTGCTTCTCTGCTAACATATCCTTTTATTACTGACAGATCCTTTTATACCTCGCGACATCTAGTGATGAATTCCGCATTACATTGGGATGTCCGAGAATGTTTGATCAGATAGTGTATAGAGTGTAGTGTGTAAACTTAGGTACTGATGACCTTAGCAGTTAAGTCCCGTAAGATTTCACACGCATTTGAACATTTGAACACCTCCGTAGCCTCTGACCTCTGCTGACCGACTCGCTATGCTGTCAACTGCTTCTCTGCTAACATATCCTTTTATTACTGACAGATCCTTTTATACCTCGCGACATCTAGTGATGAATTCCGCATTACATTGGGATGTCCGGGAATGTTTGATCAGATAGTGTATAGAGTGTAGAGTTGACTATTTGGTTGCCTTGCCCGGCGAAGCCGCGTCAGCTGACTGTGGTGGAGTAATTAACTTCCCTACCTTCGTCTTTATCAATGATATCGCTCAGCAGTAAGCTGGAGTTGATAGCTTTCGCAGGGTTGACCAGTCAGGATTCTCAAAGCTGTGAGAGGTGACTGCGACAACAAAGCAGGCAGTTCCTTGCAGTTACAGCTACGATGTAGGAGACGGACTGCCCTTGAGTACCTGGCTATCGCTGACTCTCACTCTCTCTCACTGTCAGGTTGGGTCGTGAAAAATCGCGGTAATCGGGCGGTCACGCACCGTGAGGTGTTGTTTGCCGTGCCGTATCCGTGCGGGTGTTCCACAGGGTTCGGTGCTTGGGCCGGTCCTTTACTCCGTCTTCACCTCGGACCTCCCTTCACCACCACGCGTAGAAAAAGCCATTTACGCTGATGACACAATGCTCGAAGTACTCGTCCCACGCCTGCAGAGTGGCTGCTACGCCTTAGAAGACGGGGCGGCGAAGTGGCGTATCCGGTTTAATCGGCAGAAAACGCAAACTATCATCTTCACCAAGAGGCGACCTTATCCTCGCCGGCTTCGTCATCTTCGGAACCTTCGGCTCTATGGAACCGAACTGCAGTGGAAGGACTCCGTTAAATACCTCGGAGTGACTATGGACAAGCAGCTCACATGGAAGCTCCACGTCGACGACATCCGCGCCAAAGTGTCTCAAAGGATAGGGGCACTTTACCCCTTCATCACGCGAAGGAAAGCATCAGGATTTGACATCAAACGCGTGTACTTATTAGTGTACACACTAGACGGAAAAACCAAAAATATTGTGTATCCAAAAGCACTTCAATAAACAGATTATAAAACTATACGCTTCTTTCGTTCCGTCTTATTACAACGCATGTCGGGTACAGATAGTGTACGAGGGTTGGAACTTCAGTAGTGGCAACTATTTATTTACAGCTCGTACAAAATAGATACGTGTTTCAAAGTTTTAATGACCTTCAAAGTATTCTCCAGCATTGAGTATTACCCGTTGCCAGCGATGTGGACGTCGTTTTTTGTAGCAGTTCTGAAGCGAATGCCGTGAAGTGTTTCCTTCAGTTTAGAAATCGAGTTGAACTCGCGAGGGCTTGAGTCAGGGGAGTGCAGTATGTGGTATAGTACTTAGCAGTCCCATCAGTCAAACCAATCAGTAACAACTTGCACTGTACGTGCTTGAGCATTGTCCTGCAAAATGATGGTCAGGGCCTGCAGAAAGTGTCATCACTTTTGTCTTTAAGCTGGTCGTAAGTAGTGTTCCAAAAGTGAATAGCATAATGAAATTAAAAAGTAGAGAATGTAAAAATGTCAAAGATGCAATCATTTCAGAGACTACATTTTGAGAAACAGTGTTGATCACATGTTCTTATATAATGATAAATACGTGATTACATATATATTAAGAGTATTGAAATTAGGGTTTTTGCTTCCACACTCTAACCTGTTTCATTCACAGGAACACATCACAGGTCTGGCATTTTACGACATTATGGCTGGAGCAACAATGCATTCATAGATCTTTTGCATGTTGGTGGGATGGCTTGTATTGGTTTACGCTTCTTTGCTTCATATCCCGTTTCGTCCGAAATATTTGGGTTGATGGGCTCCAGCAGCACTTCCAGAATTTCTGAATCCGTCAAACCTAAGAACCACGTACACTTACGATAGAAATTCTGCAGTATTCGATCTATAGCCTATGAAACTATTCATTTTCTCATTTACAGGATATAAGATGTAGCAGACAAAGTCATTTGTTTTACATCATTTACACATATGTAAATGTAACTGGACTGATAATGTGCAAAATGTAGTCGTACAGTCCGATTGTGTCAAATTTGATACAGTACATTTCCACGTATCCTGAGACTTTTAAACACAAACTCAAGCTTACAATTAGAACCCGACGTAAGTTAAGAATTTACCATGATTATTCATCGTAAGTAATACTATTTATGTTATTTAACTTTTATTTCACGTGATGACTTCGCTCGGCGCAAACACTGTGCTTTTCGTAAGTGCTGCCACCTTCTTGTGGCTGCGAGAAACATGGTAAAAAGAATGACGAGCGTGAAGCGCAAACTGTCTACTACGTGATACACATGGCTGCCAATTGAATTTGATACTTGGAGACGCTAGACGGTAAACTACAGCTCACTGAGGAGGTAATCGGATATTTGTGATAATACGCTCTGTAATCAGCGATGGAAAACCAGCCCCATTTTTGACGAAGTGGGTGAGAGTAACCGCTCAGAGACGAATGGTAATTGTTCTTTCTGCAAGAAAGTGCAGCCCCTCGAGGATTAGCCTACCGTCCTGTCTCACAACCCGGCACTCGACCCGTTGCGCTGTACAGGGTGCATGCGGAAAGGAGAAGAAAGGCTTTCGGCGTCGGCAGGTAGAGAGGAGGGACAGCGGTGTCCTTGGCGCTGTGCAGGTTGGGCCACATTTAACTGGGAGCCGCGGCCGGCCGGTCACTGGCATTTGCCGGCGGCGCGCGACCCCAGCCGGAGCCGGGTTTTGCCGGCACAGAGGTCGCGGGTTCACGCCTCGCTCGTTCCCGTGCTCTTACCCAACCGCCGACCGATGTCGAGCAGTAGCAAGGCGCCGGACCCACATTCGCAAAGATCGCGGTTCCATTCTCCGTCTGGCCATCCGGATTTTCCATTGTTTTCCTAAATCGCTTCTACGTCCACACGTACGCCCGTACTCCGGAAACCACCTTTCGGTGTGTGGTGAGTGGTACTTTCTGAACCAGCGTCGGTTCCCCCTTTTTCCGTTCCCCTCGCTATGCTTGGCGGAAACAGTGGCAGCTGGTAAGCCTCCGTGTGGCCTCGAATCTCCCTAACTTTATCTTCGTTGTCTCTCCGCGTGGCCGAGCGGTTCTAGGCGTTCAGTCTGAAGCCGCGCGACCGCTACGGTCGCAGGTTCGAATCCTGCCTCGGGCATGGATGTGTGTGATGTCCTTCGGTTACTTAGGTTTACGTAGTTCTAAGTCTAGGGGACTGATGACCTTAGAAGTTGAGTCCCATAGTGCTTAGAGCCATTTGAACCATTTGATAAGGACAGTGCAAGCATAATGGGACGTAAAACTGGCAGAAATCAACAGATATGACACTTTGAGAAACTTCGGATCGTAGTTGTCATGAGAAACTTCGGATCGTAGTTGTCATCCACTAGGAAGAACCACAGCTGACGTATATAACAACTAAGGTCAATTAAAATGAGCAGTAAGCAGTTAAATTCTGCTCTTTGGTGCAGCAATACAACAAAAAGTGCGGATCACAGTACGAGAGGGGTACCCAGGAAAACCGGAATAACATTCCCGTGGGCGGAGTTTGTGTAGTACCCACTTCTGCCGCCAGCGTGTACAGGGCAACTCATTGCCAGCCAGTTCAGTGCCGCGTGTGTTCTCGATCTGGCTTGTTCTCTTCATCTGCAGTGATTGTTTTCGCTAGCTCTGTTAAGTTCTTGTTTCGTTTTTGATGATGGCAAGTCTTAAGTGAACAACGTGCAGCTGTGAAATTTTGTTTCCTACTTGGTAAAAATGCTGCTGAAACTGTTTTGATGATGAAAACAGCGTACTAAGATGCCGCTACGGGAGAAACTCAAGTTTAAGACTGGTTTGCTCGATTTAAAAATGGTGACATGTCGACTGATAACAAACCTCGTTCTGGACGTTCATCAACTGCCCGAATCGACGAAAATATTGAAAAAAATTCGAGATTGTGCTCACAGACCGCCGACAGACAACTGATCAGCTGTCAGAGATTAGTGGGTTATCTTGCAGCTCGGTTGAGCGAATTTTAACGGAAGATTTGGGACTGAAATGGGTTGCTGCAACGTTTGTTCCTCGTGTTCTGCCTGACAATCAAAAGAAACATTGAGTTGAAACATGTCGTGCTGTGAAACAACAACTTGAAGCTAATCCAGATTTTCTGTCAATCGTCATCACTGGTGATGAGTCGTGGAGCCCCACGCTTACGACGCAGAAACGAAACAACAGTCAACTCAATGGAAGACACGACATCGTCACCCCGTCCAAAAAAAGTGTCGTCAAGTCAAATGCTTTTTTGATGCTAAGGGCGTTGTTCCCCCAGGTGAGACAGTCAATCAAATCGTTTATTTGGAAGTTTTAAGAAGATTGCACGACAGTATTCGTCTAAAAAGCCCCGATTTGTGGCAGACAGCAAACTAACTGGTTGTTCGACCACGCAACGCACTTGCACACACAGACACCTCCGGTAGACAGTTTTTTGATATAATTGGCATGTTTCCGTTGCCCCATGCACGTTTCTCGCCTGACCTGGCTCCGTGTGACTTTTTCTTATTTCCACGTATGAGAAGGGGCATGAAAGGACACCGATTTGACATCACTGAAGAACTGAAAATTAAAAAAAGTAAAAACCCGAGAGAGAGAGAGAGAGAGAGAGAGAGAGAGAGAGGGGGGGGGGGGACTGTCAGCCATTTCTAAAGGTGACTACAAAAAATGTTTCGAACAGTGGAAGCACCGGCGGGACAAATGTATTAGTTGTAATGGAGAGTATTTTGTAAGGGATAAGGTTGTTTTGTAAGCAATTTAAAAGTATATAGCTTTTAAAACATAATTCGGTTTTGTTTGGGTACCCACTCGTATGTACGAGTCCAGTCTTGATACTGTTTCATGTCATTCTGGCGCTATATGGACCAAACGGAGTGTCGCGTCCAGCCGAAGTGACACGTTGCCAACAGTCTGGCAAAGGCAGTACAGAGGTCGGTGCTGCTGGTGGCCGGGAAGCCCTGGTTTGCGACGTGCGATTTCCATGTTTTTGCAGACTTAAAGAAGATCTGGGGGAGTGATTCTCAAACGATGAAGACGTTCACAAAGCGGCTCTAGGATGGCTCTGGCTTCAAGCAGCGGATTTCTGTCTTCCAGGAATTGAACGATTGGTAGAACGTTCCAACCGCTGTTTCCAGATACCTGGTGGATCTTTTGAAAAACAATGTCCTGTAACCGTGTCACTTTTGAAGTGTAGTGCACCATGCAACAGAAGCAACTTGGCCTGTCATAAAAATGTGTAACTTACTTTCTGAAGACGCCTCGCACAGTAGGAAAAATCACGGCAACTAGCAAGACGATAAATGATACAAGATAAACAAAGCAGTTATTATATTCTCGTTTTCTGGCCTTAGTTCCCACAACGGTGGGTTTACGACAGGTGGTTATTTGGTAAAGTTTACTCTGACCTTACTACGAGATTGGTTTTCTCCCACCTGAGTACCGATACCTGCAGACAACGCGTTGCTGCTCACGACAGCTGACTTTGGCGTGACGGTTTTCCCCTGATCCCACTGACAGTACGCTGTTGACAGGGAGGCTCGTGGTAGGCCCGACGCCCGCTCCACCTCAAACACGGAGCATCCCACGCGTCAGTTTCTGGCCGCTGTTAGGCCGTGTCCTACGTGAGCGACAGAAGCGAGCCACTTCTGGATACGCGACACTCCACTGACAAGCAGCAGCATCGGGCGAAAAGCTTGGGTGTCCTGTGTGCGAGTGGCTATGTCGCGCTACAAGATGGCTGCTTAGAGCCAACCAGCTGTTTCTATAAAACGGCCTCCTTAACCTGTAGAAAACTGTAGCTGGAGAGTAAGGCTACAGAATTAGGTTTACTCAAGAAAATAAAGCGAAAACGAATGCTGTGCATGAAATTTACAAAGGGAGGAATCTCCATGGAGAATTTCACAAGTATCGTCAACTACGAAGATCACCAGACAAGTTCTTCGAATACACGTGAATGAGCAGACGAGTATTCGACTATCTCATCAATAAATTAAATACGAATGTTTCTTTACAGCAAGAACTTTTAACAGCCAATAAATGCGGAGGAATGACTACTACATGACTGACTACGCTAAATACAGTAACACTGCATTGGCTGCCTGGGGAGTAGGGGTAGCGTATGTGGTTTGAGCCTACGTCTGTGAGAAAAGGTCCTGGGTTCGATTCCACGTCGTTCTTATAATTTTACTGACTCAGTTACAATTCTGTATACCAAGTTTTATGTATACTGTTTACACTGCACCGCTGAGTGTATTTTTAAGGTCTTGCCAAAGAACTTGATCTTCACACCCATCCCAGTATACCACACACATTTAATTCCTAATAAATTACAATGATCCATGAAATTTTACAGATATTTGACGTTGCGAACGTAATTGATCAGCACTCAAAGTTAAGGCCAAGCGTTTCAATTACTCTAAATAGTCTGTAAAAGTAAAGCTTACAAAATTGTGGAAAAGAAAGTCAAACATTTTGTGTAATGATTTCTCTAAAAGTATAAAATAAAAAGTTTTAGCGAAACATTTGGTGCACCTCATTTTCCGTTCATGATTTCGAGCATAATTCAAAGTCACGTAGAACGTTTCTCTGGTCTACTTATTTCTTTTACACAAACCATTTCATAAAATATTTGACTGATTTATTTCATTTTTTAATTTCAAGTTTTATTCAGAAATCATGATCTTACTGACTCTTCGTTTGCCTTCCTAACGTACTTGATTCGAAGGAAGCCTTTTTGACAGTTCAATACCGCACCAATGTATCTTTTTATGTGCAAAATAGACATTTTTGACTCTTCATTTACAGCAGCCTTTTGTGAAATATTTCAATTTTTCCTCAGCTTATTAATTACGTTTTCGTTAATTACCCTGATTTTGCAGTTAAATATTTTCGTGCCAAACTAGACCTCATGCTGGTCACGGTCATACCCCGTTTAACTGTTTCTCTCCCTTTGTTTGGCTATGAAAATTTGGACAAAACCTCATGGTGTAAGTTATAGGGAGTCTTGTTTTCGCTCTGCTCACGCGTTTACAAAAACGTATCGAGTGTTAATCATATGATAAAATAGTCCTTTCTGCGTGCTGTCATTTCCAAAATTCGTCGTTTCGATATCTTGAACCTTTTATGAGATACGTCTACTTTTGCGACCACTTGATTCGCGTAGCGCAGGAAAGGTTTGGAGGGGGCGCGAGCGACCCGTCCACGGATAGATCAACCAATATCTCAAGAATGAGAAGCATTATCACTCCAGTCTCAACTTTAAATACAATTTAGATATATTGGTTACGTTTCATACGCAATAATGTATGGCCTTAAATGAAGTATACAGAAAGTCTACACAATGTGATTTTACCGCGCAAAATCTTAAAAATTTCGTGCAGCCATGTACTCAATTTCGTGCTGCACAGTAACTTTGCCGAATGACGAAAATAAATTCAGACCTTTATCGTTCAAAGATATGAAGCTATAGGTTGCGGAAGAATCAAATTTTTTCACCGAATAGTTTTCTTAAAATCGGATGTTAAGTAATTCATAGCTGCCGTCGCGTCCGCTCCACTGCTTTGCCAAGGAGACACGTGGCTGTCGCTCTGTGTCGCGCGTGCTGTAGCGACAAGATTCAAACACGTTCGAATTCAAACGTCGCCAGTTGCAGCGGAAGACAGGAAGCGATACAGATGTCGCTCACGTAGGACACTTCCCTAACGACACCTGCGGTTGTGGTTTGTCGCCTGAAGCTGTCACTCGCTTCTGTCTTTCACGTAGGACACGGCCTATAAGTCGCGTGAGTGTCGCACGCTGAGCCACGCCGGCGGCCGGTCCAAGATCTGGCGACATTCGCCTTGGCTGCCTTTCCCCAGCTGGGCTCTCCCTTTGCTGGTGTTTATCCTGCCGTCTGGGTTCCCCATTTTAGTGAGTTGACAAATTTAAACCGCTGCAAATCAAACTAGAACACCTCGTTGGCAAAAGTCACATAGGCGTGAAGTGTACTACGTAGGCAAATCAGAAAGTCTTTGCTCCTATTTGTGTCAGCCAAATTACGGCACTAAATGCGAAGTCAACGTATCCAGTCCCAGCCTTGGATGTTCCTCGGTTCGTGCCGGCCTTACTTCCCGGTAGCTCCGCCGCACGGCGCTGCTGTCAGTTGTTAAAGATGGCGGTTGTGCTTCACACGTCCACTGCGTTAAAGCAGCGAAGTGTGATTCGTTTTCAGTGGAGCAAGGGACGAACGCCCATCGAGATCTACAGGGAAATGCAGCCCACGCACGGGGAAAACTGTCTCGCATTGAGAATTGCGAGGTGTTGTGGTTTCGACAATGGCCGTGCGGTCTTTCACGACAATGGGCGGTCGGGGAGGCCGCCGTTCGTCGCTGACTGACGACATTTCCCGCGTGGATGCAATGGTGAAAGCAGACCAGAGTTTGCATATCGCGGCCATTTCCCTGGAGCTTGGTATATCGTATGGGGGTGCAGCGGTTCACAAGTAACGATGAGGTCGAGACGGCAGTCTGACGGTGGCTCCATAGTTAGCTGGACGAATCCTACCAGAAGCATTTCATAATTTAGTGCTGCAGTGGGACAAATGTGTGAACTGGCTAGGGGGATATATCGAAAAATAGTGTAACGTACGTAGAATATGATGTGTATTTCTCATCACCTGTTGTACCTCACTTTGGCTAATAAAAAATGAGGGCAAAGACTTTCGGATTTCCCCTCTTACTTGCCTGTGTTTTCAAACGACTAGCACGTTAACGAAACCGCACAGATTAGCTAGAACTACCGCCATCTACATTCTGAACGTAAGAAAAAAATTTTCTGCTAGTTTCTCGTTCGGAAATCTTATTTCAATGTTAATGCTTTGTCAAAAGATCGTGTTACGCCTCAAGCAAGAAGAAGAATCGTCTACAAGGACGTGACGGAAATCGACAGCGGCAGGGTTTCAGTAATGTTTCAGACCACTGAATTTGCGTCTTTCCCAATACAACAGTGACAAGAACGGTTGTGGATGGTACAAGCAATTGACGACCGGCGATCTTCTCACGTTCTGCCCATACAGGTGATTAGACGCGCATAGTGGCCCGAAAAGTGACGTATAGAACATAAAGTCAACGTCCAAAAGGACAGTAGACTGATTGTGATCACAACAGCTAGATTGAAACTCAACAGTAGTTACTCCCGTCTGCTTCTCCGCAGCATTCATACTATGCCGTCGTTCTCACTGCGATTGTTATGAGTCTGAGGATATGAGCCAAATATACTTTGGTCACCATAAATATAGAAGGTAGTCGAACTTCTACTTTAGGAGATAGTTACAGTTAGTCATGAACTCCAGACTGGTCTGTTGATACTCCTGGTAACAGTGAAGATAAAAATTATACCAAATTTCTGTTTGAATTCTCGATGAAAAATTGCCACTAAATTATAGGCAACGAAAGACAGCGTCTGTGTATTTTGATCATTAGTTTTACTGAATTTACATCCTTACAAAATAATGAAGTATTGCATCAATAAGAAACATTTATGCCCCGTGTATCACTGCAATGTTATTACAAAACCTGCGTGCCTGAAGAGTATCGTACCAGTTCCTCCGAAGGATCATCTCAGTTGTGCGGCTGCATTCAAGATTTCGTGTCAGAAAGGTCACAGTTTGCAACAATTATCGGAAAGAGAAAATCTGGCGTTCCCCAGAGAAGTGTTACAGACGCTATATTGTTTCTGATCTGTATAAACGATTTAGAAGAGAATCACAGCAGATACCTGTATAGGGCAAAAAGTGGCATTTGACTCTAAATAATGAAAAGTGTGAAGTCGTCCACTAGAGTACTAAAAGGAATCCGCTAGATTTCGTTTACACGATAAATCACACAAATCTAAAGGCTTTAAATTCAAGAGCCGGCAGCTTTGGAAGAGCGGTTCTAGACGCTTCGGAAGAGCGGTTCTAGACGCTTCAGTCCGGAACCGCGCTGCTGCTACGGTCGTAGGTTCGAATCCTGCCTCGGGCATGGATGTGGGTGATGTCGTTAGGTTAGTTTGATTTAAGTAGTTCTAAGTCTAGGGGACTGATGACCTCAGATGTTAAGTCCCATAGTGCTTAGTGCCATTTGAACCATTTTTTTAAATTAAATACTTAGGGATTAAAATGACGAATATCTTAAATTGGAACGATCACATAGACAATGTTGTTTGTAAAGCAAACCAAAGACTGGCGGAAGACTAAGAAAATGCTACAGGTCTACTAAAGAGACCGCCTACACTGCGCTTGTCCGTGCTCTTCTGGGGTATTGCTGCACAATATGGGATTCGCGCCAGATAGAATTGACGGAGGACATTAAAAAAGTTCAAAGAATGGTAGCCGTTTTGTACTTTCGCGAAATACGGAAGAGTGTCTCACGAATATGATACGCGAATTGGGGTGGCAATCATTAAAACAAAGGAGTTTTTCGTTGCGGCATCACCTTGTTATGAAATTTCACCGGATTTCTCCTCCGAATGCGAAAGTAGTATTTTGGCGCCTACCTACATAGGGATAAGTGATCACTGTAATAAAATGAGAGACATCAGAGCTCGCATGGCAAGATTTACCTGTTCATTTCTGTCGTGCGCTGTTTGAGGATGGAATGAAGGAGAAATAGCTCGTTGTTGTACTTTATACACATTGTATTAATGTACCAAGGGAACTGTCATTCTACAGATATGACTACCTGTTACGCATTTGGCGTTTCCGGATGCAGTGCACCCAGCGCGATTGTGTGCTTGTCCTGCAGTAACGAGCGTCATTTATCACGGAGAGACGTGTCCGGGCAGCACGCCGCGGTTTCTGACGTCCACGGCCGTCTCGTTTCGTAACACGCTTATGGTTCCCCTCAGTATACAACAATTACTGCTGTATAATTGAGAAGTTTGTTTCTCCAGTCAGATTCGAGCCTTGCGAAACCACAGAACAAGGCTGCGGAGACCTCAGCCAGACACGGATATCCGCTCCTGCGGGCGGTTAATACGTGCTGCGCCTTGCGTAACCGCCGACAGTGATAAAATAAAACGCGGAATTCGCGGCCACGAGTCCTTGCCTCGCGCTTTCGAACAGCTGTACGCAGTAGATTTTGCGGGTGGCTGCAGTGGGACTGCGGTTCGTTATAGAGTCACATAAATAGGTAATTCTGCGGCATTTATCTCCTATCGTGTCCTGTCCCCCTGTACTTGGGGCAGCAGACAGTGTAAATTAGGTGCGTGCCCTCAGCTGCGAGGCAGGCATTGTTTCAGCTCTCGCTTCGTGACTGCCTCCAGGCGTGAAGCAATTCCGCGGTCACGAACAAAATGCAGAAACAGGCTGGGTAGACAGAGGGATTCGGCACGCGTATCCAACCGAGTCCGATCGTGCCACCGTGTCGTGGTGGGATGGACTGACCAGTCATTGCTGGGCACTGTTTACAAAGAGGACGCCGAATGGACAGTAGGTGGACAAGTTGCGGAGGTGACGCTCACGCGAGAGCCCTTCAGCCGGTACCATCTTCTGACAGAAGTCTCACTTCATGTTGAGGTAACGGCTCCATGCTGCCATAATACAGTATGTCTCACAAAGAAAGCAACATTTGGGATCATAATAACATGCACATAAAATAATATACGTACAACTACAGAGTGTGTTACTTGCGATTGCGTATGAACTATGCAGCCTTTCAAAAATAACTACACCCTCCGACTCAGAGTTGAAATATTAAAAGTTTTCGCTGGTTTCGTTGTCTACGGGCTGGGATAAGTACTTGCCGCATTACAAGCCAAATACTGATGCGTCTACAGTATACAATATGAACAGACACGTGAATCGAATGGTCAAAGGTTCCTATCACTCAGTAATTGCGAATTTTATAAATAAAAGATTGCAATTAAATAAAATCTGCAGGTGCTATCTTAACGACTTTAAATGATGGGTACAATAGCAGAAGTACTTTTGAGAATGCGGTATCTTTCTGCAAAACACTTACTGGTGTCAATGGTCCAGCAATTAAATAAAATATATGCTGAATAATAGGGAAACAATAGATTCCAACGGCACGTAATTGATTATGAACAACACAGCTCACGAGATATTCACTTCTAAACGCACATTACATCTTCACTGCAGAAGCCACGGAAATCACACAAGAGCACAGGTCGGCACTCCGAAATATTTCTATCCTCCGCGACCACGCGCAAACTCTCCGCTGTCCAGGTCTTTCCGCCGACTGTGCGTCGGTCGCGCTGTACTGTCAGCGTCCAGCACTCACCCCCGTGTCCCGTGCCGTACCGTCCAGAACTGCCACGTGTCCTCTCTCGAAACGATGCTCTTTTCCCCCTTCCATCTAGTCTCGCCATTCACGAGCGCTGTGATTGGCTAGAGCGCTCGCGCCATGTCTTCAAACCAATGCACGCTCACAGCATAATGAAACATATACGAAATTCTGGAATTGCTTGTAAATAGTTGAAATTAAATAAACATTCCTACGGATAGACCATAAACAAGCTCTAACACACATTATTAAATACATAAACAAATTAAATAAACATGGGGAGGTATTGAATAGAATTTGGGAGAAGAGGAGTTTGTGGCACAACTTGACTAGAAGAAGGGATCGGTTGGTAGGGCATGTTCTGATGCATCATGAGATCACCAATTTAGCATTGGAGGGCAGCGTGGAGGGTAAAAATCGTAGAGGGAGAGCAAGAGATGAATACACTAAGCAGATTCAGAAGGATGTAGGCTGCAGTAGGTACTGGGAGATGAAGAAGCTTGCACAGGATAGAGTAGCATGGAGAGCTGCATCAAACCAGTCTCAGGACTGAAGACCACAACAACAACAATATCAAAAGAAAAGAAGCAAAAGGTAGGCCACGAGCCTAATGTCTCTGTGCTTTCTAAAACACAGTAAATAATTGACCAGTTTCTTCTTGAATAGCGTATATCGGATATTAACAAAGACATAGAGGAATTAATATATTTATAAGCATGCTGCTACCGTTTTTTCGTGTAACTGTGGAGTACTTATGGCCTGACGCGATCGATAGTAATCGGCCACTTTGACCTCCAATAACTCACGTACTATTTAAGTTACATGCCTGTAATTTATTCCAATTTAGGTTTACACTGATAGCTTTCTAAAGACACGTCGATCGACAAAATCGGATGAACCATTTAGATTTTGGAAATTCGTTGCTGGGTGTTACTTGTATAATTTACAGTCAGATACTAAACTTTAAAGTAATAAAGATGTTGAAAATCTGATTACACCTTCAGAATCGCCGTGCAAATAATGGTAATGTACATGTTTGTTTTTGAGGTATCATGATTCATTTGGCTATTATTAATTTTTGTACGAACTGTGAAATGTCTGCCATTAAGGTTTCACAGAGTCCGCCGTGTTTGTTGCCGGGGCCCCAATTCCCAACATATAATATTTCCAGGGTTCCACAACTCGGCGGTTACCTCACACGTACGATAGGAGAGAGCTGTCTACATTGTACCAGCACCTAATTTGTACCACTACCATAAAATTCGTACCTCTTGTACATCACATATTTAGTGACGTCAGCGTAAAGTACATGCTTCTTGGAGCCATGTTGTCAGCTATCACTTCTGTGTTGAGGAACAGATCGTCGTAAGACAGCATTCATTTTGTTGTAGTCTTGATGTACATTCTCAGACAAAAAGACGCAACGCGAAGGAATTATCCGAATGGGACGGAAATCGGTAGATGTGATGTACATGCGCAAAAAAACAAACGATTACTGTTTCAAAAAAACTGACTCATTTGTTCGAAAGAAAGAACTTTACAAATTGAGCAAGTCAGTAACTTGTTGATCCACCTACGGTCCTTATGCAAGCAGGTTATTCGGCTTTGCATCGATTGATAGATTTGCTCTACGCCCTCCTGTCCAGTTCTGCCCAATTGGCGCTTTAGATCGTAAAATCCCGAGCTGATTGGAGGGCCCTACCCATAAAGCTCCAAACGTCCTCAATTAGGGAGAGATCTGCCGATCTTGCTGCCCAAGCTAGGGTCTGCCACGCACGAATACAAGCAGTAGTAACTCTCTCTGAGTGTGTGTAGGAGGGCGTTACCTTGCTGGTATGTAAGCCCAGCATAGTTTGCCGTGAAGGGCAACAAAACGTAGAATATCGTCGATATACTGCTGTGCTGTAAGGGCGCCGCGGGTGACAACCAAAGAGGTTCTGCTAAGAAATGAAGTACAATGGCACCCCAGACCATGACTCCAGGATGCCGGGCCGTATGGCGTGCGACAGTCAATGCCTGGGGCTTCTCCAGGCATGTCTTAGACGTAGAGTCTCATTGACTGGAGTAGATTTGTCTCGAGTTCCGCATCGAGTTGGGTCCCGATGACCATCGAAGACGTATCTGGGCGCGCACCAGGCAGTGGTGGGATACCAGTCAGACTGTCGCCTGCCGTATCGCCCACCAGCCGGGAGTGACTGTCTCAGGTCGACGATATTCTACGCCACAATCCCTACCTTGGGCAGCAAGGCCGCCGGATCTCTCCGAAACAGAGAACAGTTGGAGCGCTACGGGCAGGGCCCTCCGATTGTGTCGGGATTCTGACGATCAAACCCGCCAGTTGGACAGAATTTGGGACGATACCCTCAGGAGGACATCCAACAGCTCTGTCAGTCAGTAGCAAACTGATAACTCCAGAATGACATTTTCACTATGCAGCGGAGTGTGCACTGATTTGTTTCATGTCAGCGCACACACCACTGCAGAGTGAAAATGTCATTCTGGAAACACCCCCCAGGCTGTGGCTAAGCCATGTCTCCGCTATATCCTTCCTTTCAGGAGTGCTAGTTCTGCAAGGTTCGCAGGAGAGCTTCTGTAAAGTTTGGAAGGTAGGAGACGAGGTACTAGCAGAAGTAAAGCTGCGAGGACGGGTCGTGAGTCGTGCTTGGGTAGCTCAGATGGTAGAGCACTTCTCCGGGAAAGGCAAAGGTCCCGAGTTCGAGTCTCGGTCCGGCACATAGTTTTAATCTGCCAGGAAGTTTCAAGCTGATAACTGTTTGCATAAGGACCAGACGTGGACCAACACGTTCTTGACTTGCTCAATTTGTGAAGCTCTTTGTCTTGAATAAATCATTCAGTTGTTCTGAAATTGTATTCATTTGATTTTACATTTACATCGCATCTAACGATTTTCCTCCCGTTCGGATAACTCTTTAGAGGTGCGTCGTTTTCTTTGTCTTAGAGTGTAGCTTTTTATGTACATAGCGAAGAGAATTACTGTTGTAAGTGCCAACATAATGTTTTATTTATGGGCGAATATACATGTAGTAACCTCAGTTTTCAGACTGTCAGGAATCTCTATTCATTATGACTCATTTGCAAGAAACTGCCACAGTGGCGGCGTTGCCTATAATCTACCGGTGTAAGTTTCCGATAATGTACCGGTACCATGTAAGAAGGATGGTCGCGTAGTGAGCTTTAAAAAGGGCTCTTAGAATTATTAATACAACGTAATGTAAAAACAAACCTAACTGAAGCAACGCAGAAGAAATCTGGAACCGCGGCTCCCACTGTGAAAAGGAAGTGTTTTTGAGACTCTGCGGGGAAGCCACCACAGAAACTCATGCGTGAAACAGAGGCATGCTACTGCGAGATGTGGGAGGAGAATCGAATGGAATAGATGATCAGACGCGTGAAATGCAAAATGTGGATTCACGCAAAGTGTGCAGGGATGGCGAAAGGAATGAAAACGTTACGTTACAATGCTGCAAATAGTGATGTAAGAATTAAAACATGAATTTCCTTAGACTTATATATCTCTAAACTCATGGACATAGTTTTGTAACGGTGGTACAACTTATGCACCAAATGGTAAAACAAGGTAACTACATTCATAAATGGTACCATTTCTAGATGTTTAGAAAATTAAGTGTAGTGTGTTTATTTTCCTCAGAATTTCCATTCTTTCAGTCAGGTACAAAGGAAAACATCCCACAGTTTGAGGAAGGCGTTATTTAAATAATTTTATAGCTCACTGCTTATGCTGAAATAAATAAAATCTCAAAAGTGGTACAATTTGGGCAACTCTCGCCTACGGCTCAAATGCGCTCCACGACCGTGCAGGCACTGCCTCGTTCTTACGACGAAGTTTTTCGTAAGTTTCCAGCATACTTGCCCCTCTACTTCTGAAATTTCGCGCCGAATCTCTGCCATGAGACCTGGAAGTAATTGCGGTTTGTAGGCGCACACAAGAGATTTCATATACCTCCGCAGAACGAGACCACAAGGTGCCATATCGTTAAGATCAGGGTGGCCAGTTCACGTCACCGTTGTGAGAAATCGCCCGCCCAAGAAACCTCTCTCGTATCAACTTCATTGTTGCAATCGATGTGTGAGAGGTTGCGCCGCGTTGTTGAAACCAGACCTCCTGAGAATTCACACGATCCAGTTCAGGCCACAAAAACTGTCTCAACATATTGCGGTTGCGTTTGCCGTCCACTGTTAATGCGTTGTGGCGCAATCTCCAAAGAAGTACGGTCCAGTTACGCCCCCAGCCCCAATGCCACCCCACACGCTAACTCGTTGTGGATGTAGTGGCTTCTCCATGATTACTCGAGCGTTTCTGTGCCCCAAGCCCTTCAATTTTGCTTGTTCACCAAGACATTCAACAGATTATTTCCTTGATGAAATTGTTGTCTGGTCTTTGCTTTTCACGCTGCCAACGGGCAAATGCTCGGCTCTTTTCGTGATCATTTGGGTTCATTTCCTGTGTCGGTTGGATCTCATAGGCCAAAAGGTGCAGATCTTGTTTCAGAATTCGTTGCATGCTAGTTCGTGGGATATCCAATTTTTGTGAACGTCGGCGAACAAATTACACCGGACTTAGAGCAACATTGTCTCTCAACGATGGCGATGTTTTGCGCACAACGACTGAAACGGACGCCCCGAGGTGTTTCAAAGGCGAAACGGCTTTTTCAAATTTTGCTATCAGTCTCATCACTGTCGGCTTATCGGTGCATTACGCTGACCGTTCCACGGAGCTTGCGAAAATTCTCTGCACAATATTTGCCATATCCGTAACAAATTTTCACTTTGACAACGCCCTGTTCCGTCATAAAGTGCCACAAAAATAAAAATCGCACGAAGTTCAGTCTTGCCAAGCTATTGGGACAGAAATGGGGGCAACTCGTAAGTTGTGTTGTTTATGGGACAGCCTACAACATACTGTCGTAGGAGGCTTTGAAGTGGGGCACTATCTTGGAAGACGCATTCTGCCCAAAGGTAACCCCTAATACATATTCCATAGCTTAGTACAAAAGTTAAAAATACGAAAAATAATAATGAGCGATGAACTTTTAACGTTTCAAAGCGAAAATATCCATAATAATTTCCGTATGTAAATATACGAAACATTAGGTATGTTTTGTGCTGCGGTATGCAAATCATACAAAAACTTGTTCAGTTAGCTTACTTTCTCTTTTATTATCTCCTATGATACCAAATCTTATTAACGAAAGTACGATCATACGATGCACCAAACAAGATTTCTGACTGGGTTGAGCATTTCTTTATAGGTAGGGCGAAGCATGCTATATTGGATCCAGAGTCATGAACAGACTTAGAAGTATTCCAGAGGTGGCCCTGGGTAGTGTATTGGTCCCCGTGCTGTTCATTCTGCATGTAAATGACCAAACATTGTCCAGATGATTCAGCTGTTTAGAGCGAGGTACCCTGTCATTACAGCTGGACAAATACTCTGTCATAGCTTGATAAAGTTTCAAAATAGTGCAAAGACTGTGAGGTTGCCTTTCATATTCAGAAATGTAAATAGGCAAATTGACACAAAAAAGGCTATGTCTCTTATGTCTAAAGCATCAGTTAATTTCAGTTGGATTCAGTCAGATCAGATACATACCAGGAGATATTAAATGAAATTATCACATATATTCAACGATAGGTAAGGCAGGAGACAGACGTCGGTTCATTCGTGTCGGCTTGGAAAATTTGGGCAGTCTACAAAGGAGATTCTTTACAAAACATTCGAACGAGACATCCTCAATATTTCTCAACTAAAGCAAATACGTATGGAACGACTGGCCCTGAGTTCCTCAAGCGGGATGTTCAGGCGCCTGTATACAAGTTCATTCTTATTGGACACCGCTTCGGGGAGTTGCGCGCCAAACCCAACCGCTGGAAGGGGACTTACAGTTTCACGTGGAATTCGAACCACGTATCATTCTCGGCATATATGAGATATGTCCACAAAGTCAGTTCCGTTTGGTTATATAAAACAAACGTCTACAGATACAGGAAAAATATTCATTGTACAAAAATCTAAAATTGTTAACTACGTTTCTACATAGCCTCTCAAATTTTGTAGGCACTTGTCACAGCGTGGCACAAGATTTTGCATGTCTTGTTCATAGATGGTTGCCGCCCTTTTATTCAACCATGTGGTAACATGTTCTTTGAGCTCGTTATCATCGTTGAAGTGTTGACCACCAAGGACAGATTTTAGGTGTAAGAAGAGATGAAAGTCGCTAGGAGCGAGGTCCGAGCTGTACGGAGGAAGATCAAACGCGTCCCAGTGAAATGCCCGTGAGAGTTGTTTGGTCACATTCGCCGTGTGAGGTCGGGCATTATCGTGGGAAAAAAAAACCACACGTTTTGAGCGCAATTTCTTAATGGTCGCACAGTAACCATGTGCATTGATTGTTTGGCCTCGTGGTAAGAAATCAATCAGCAAAATGCCTTTTCCGTCCCAAAAAACGGTGCACATGACTTTTCGAGGTGTCAATATTTGCTTAGGCTTAACCTTCATTGGGGATGAACTGTACCTCCATTCCATTGATTCATCCCCCGTGACTATCCGAAAAGAAAACCATCGCCTTCTTCATTGTAGCGTGTCAAAAACTGAAGTGCACTGCCCATCCGTCGTTTTTGTGTTGTTCATTAAGAATTTTGGGTACCCAACGTGAGCAAAGTTTTCGAAATTTCAGTTTTTCAGTAACAATTTCATGAATTAGTGATCTTGGGATTTGCGTAACTTCCATAGCAAGGGCACTAAGTGTAATCTTACGGTTGTGCTTAATCTTCTCTTCAATTGTGTGAACCAGTTCATCAGTAGCCATAGACGGGCGTCCAATACGCCGGTCGCGGTGGCCGAGCGGTTCTAGGCGGTTCAGACCAGAACCGCGCTGCTCCTACGGTCGCAGGTTCGAATCCTGCCTCGGGCATGGATGTGTGTGATGTCCTTAGGTTAGTTAGGTTTAAGTAGTTCTAAGTTCTAGGGGACTGGTGACCTCAGTTGTTAAGTCCCATAGTGCTCAGAGCCAGCAATTTTGAGCGTCCACTTCGTCCTTCATTGAACAGTCTGACCCATCTTCTAACCATTGAATCACTCATAGCATTTTCTCCGTAAACCTCGGAGATTTGGCGATGAATTTCCTTTGGGTTAACTTTCTTTGCATTTAGAAAACGAATCACGCGGCGGCATTTTCAAGTGCGGCTCCGACATGATAAAGAAGCACTACAAAGCACACATTGGCAGGAGCGATCTGAATATGTCGTACATGTCTTCTCCTTGAGGCAGAGTAACTGCCGCGCATGCTCGGAACTGCGATCGTAGCGCTGCCAGAAATGTTCAAATGTGTGTGAAATCTTATGGCACTTAACTGCTAGGGTCATCAGTCCCTAAGCTTGCACGCCACTTAACCTAAAGGACAAACACAGACACCCATGCCCGAGGGAGGACTCGAACCTCCGCCGGGATCAGCCGCACAGTCCATGACTGCAGCGCCTCGGACCGCTCGGCTAATCCCGCGCGGCGTAGCGCTGCCGCAGATACAAATAGAAACGGAACTTACGTTGTGGCCAACCCTCGTACGCACGTCATTGAGAGGTGAAGAATGGCGAAAGGTAGACTCCAGTGTGTAGGACCGATAGGACTAGCAGGGGATATTGGACATTACGTTACCCTCCTGCAGAGAAAGGTAGGAACAGGCAGTGCACCCACGAGCATTGTCGAACATGATGGTTTTGTTGGCGCTTGTGCTATGACATGGGAGGCATATTGTTGCGTAGGCGCACTGACCTGCAAATATTTGAACACGGCACATTTGCCGATCAGTGTGATTGTGATAATGTGTTACTTTCCCATGTACGTCTTTTCAGAGGTGCGTTCGGTCCTGACGTCATTTGATTGAATGGCAGTGCGCAGCTGCATCGAATTGCGCAGGAGGAGGAGGAGGAGGAGCTGTTTGAACGAAAGGATATCCTGGTGCACACGTGGGGCTCGTTGGGGAGACGTCAACACGCACCAACGAACATGCAGAACTTGTCAACTGTGCTGCAGGAGGAACGGAAGGCACTGCCGCAAGAAATGCGTACCCAACATTGTGGCCAGCATGAGACCACGCTGCAGGGCACACACTTCTTGGTGATCACACACCCTTTTTAGAACCGTGCCCCGCCTTTTCTAATGTCCAGGGACCACCACGGATCACGGTGACTTAAGTACAGGGTCTTGCCCTGATTATAACAATTTATTACAGAATAACCGTCCCTTATTTTATCGTGGTGATCGTTTCTTCCTATGTAGGTCGGTGTCAACAAAATATTTTCGCATTCGGACGAGAAAGTTGGTGATTGGAATTTCGTGAGAAGATTCCGTCGCAACGAAAAACTCCTTTCTTTTAATGATGTCCAGCCCAAATCCTGTATCATTTCTGTGACACCCTCTCCCATATTTCGCGATAATACATAACGTGCTACCTTTCTTTGAAGTTTTTCGATGTACTCCGTCAGTCCTATCTGGTAAGGATCCCGCACCGCGCAGCAGATTCGAAAAGAGGACGGACAAGCGTAGTGTAAGCAGTCTCCTTAGTAGATCTGTTACATTCTCCAAGTGTCCTACCAATAAAACGCAGTCTTTGGTTAGCCTTCCCCACAACATTTTCTGTGTGTTCCTTCCAATTTATGTCGTTCGTAATTGTAATACCTAGGTATTTAGTTGAATTTACGGCTTTTAGATTAGACTGATTTATCGTGTAACCGAAATTTAACGAATTACTTTTAGCACTCATGAGGATGACCGCACACTTTTCGTTATTTGGGGTCAACTGCCACTTTTTGCAACATTCAGAATATTTTCCAAATAGTTTTGCAGTATGTTTTGATCTTCTGATGACGTTATTAGTCCATAAACGAAAGCGTCATGTGAAAACAACCTAAGACGGCTGCTCAGACTGTCTCCCAAATCGTTTATATAGATAAGGAACAGCAAAGGGCCTATGATACTACCTTGGGGAACGCCAGAAATCACTTCTGTTTTACTAGATGACTTTCGTCAATTACTACGAACTGTGACCTCTCTGACAGGAAATCGCAAATCCAGTCACATAACTGAGACGATATAAGCACGCAATTTCACTACAAGCCGCTTGTGTGGTACAGTGTCAAAATCCTTCCGGAAACCCAGAAATGCGAAATCGATCTGAAATCCCTTGTCAATAGGACTTCATGTGGATAAAGAGATAGTTGAGTTTCACAGGAACGATGTTTTCTAAACCCATGTTGACTGTGTGTCAGTAGATTGTTTTCTTCGTGGTAATTCATAATGTTTGAACACAAGATATGTTCCAGAATCCTACTGCATATCGACGTTAACGATATGGGCCTGTAATTTAGTGGATTACTCCTACTGCCTTTCTTGAATATTGGTGTGATCTGTGCAACTTTCCAGTCTTTGGGTACGGATCTTTGTCGAGCGAACAGCTGTATATGATTAAGTATGGAGCTAATGCATCAGCATGCTCCGAAAGGAACCTAATTGGTATACAGTCTGGGCCAGAATTCAGAAAGGAATCTAATTGGTATACAGTCTTGACCAGAAGACTTGCTTTTATGAAGTGATATAAGTTGGTTCACTACTCCGAGGATATTTACTTCTACGTTACTCATGTTGGCAGCTGTTCTCGATTCGAATTCTGGAATATTTACTTCGTCTTCTTTTGTGAAGTGGGCGTGAAGTTGTAAAGCGAGATGAAATGTAACGAGCATGTGGGGATTGGGGCAGGGAAGGCGGATCGTCAACTTCGGTTTATTGGGAGAATTTTAAGAAAGGGTCGTTCGTCTCTAAAGCAGCCCGCATATAGGACGTACATATTTTAGGACGTAAGTGTGACCCATTCTTGATTGCTGCTCGAGTGTTTGGGGTCCGTACCAAGTTGGATTAAAGGAAGACATCAAAACAATTCAGAGGCGGACTGCTATATTTGTGGCCGGTAGGTTCGATCAGAATGCAAGTGTTACGGAGATGACTCGGGGACTCTAACATTAATCCCTGAAGGGAATGCGACGCTATTTTCGATGAACACAATTCAGAAAATTAGAAAACCGGCATTTGAAGCTAACTGCAGAACGATTCTACTGCCGCCAACGTATATCGCTCGTTAAGTACCACGAAGGTGAGATACGACATATTAGGGCTCATATGAGGCTCTGTTTGCCAGTGGAACAGGAAAGGAAATGACTAGTAGTTCGTAGGGTGCCCTCCGCCACGCACCGTACGGTGGCTTGCAGGGCTTGTATGTATAGACGTAGGATGGTAGGTCCGGCAGAGGGAATGGCTGTGGCATTCTACAGAACTTGATCATTGGGTGATGTGACTCTGTCACAGGTCCCACTCCAAGACGTTCCACAGTGTGCTAGTGCGTTACGGTGTAGGACAGTTTTCATACTCTTCCGTCCATAGGACAAGAAAGCTTAGCCCTTTGTGCTTTCCTACAGGATTTAATATTTTTGTGGGATCTGAAATTTAAAAACCTCTCACACCGGCCTGATTTAGCTTCACTGACCAGGATAGTAAAAAACATGCGTATATTAAGGGAATTTTCATTCACAAAGCAGGCTTATCACATTCACACAGTTCAGTACTGTTGTATCCTGATTAAATTGAGCTTAACTTAAATTCCATAAGGCAGTGAAGCAATTTCGAAGTCTCGGTGCAACGAAAATTGTCAGTCGATCTCCTGAAAACATTTGTAATAATTATTAACCTTCGATGATCACACGGGGAAGACCGGAGATCTGCTGGTAAGACCGTGTTAGCCCATTTATTGAAAGCAATAAATTGGATATCTTGAGCGTACAAAACGGCAGGTTCGTCCAGTGTAAATCAGACGTTCCCCACTGATCCCGTGCAACACAGCGTAGTAAGCAGACACTGTCAATAATAATCAGTTAAATAATACGCGAGCACACTTACTTTAGTTTAGTTCATGTATTAAATTCCTTCTCATATAGAATCTCATCAAGATGGCGACTAGCTCAACAATACATACATATACATCTTCGTTCTTTCGCGCCTAATCGGCAAGATCTGAATCATTCTTTTCATAAGAGAAAACATAGATAGCAGCGAAGCTATTACATGTAGTAAATGCACGCTCCAATGAATAATAGGGCTTGAAACTACTTTGCATGGATAATCATCGTATATTAAAGTTTAGGAATCTGTAAGATAAGAAGAGATATTTCGAGATATGTACTGAGTTATATAATTTATAAAATTTCTGAAAATGTCGCGGAGAGACCGCTGCAAGAGACATTGCAGTGAGTAGGTTAGATGCGAGCGCTAGTTTTCACCCTCAGCATGAAAGGCGTCTACAAATCAAGACTGCCCATTGGCTTCGCCCGTAATGTTATCATGCGTTCATCGGTCTGTTACAGATCACTATCAGCATAGGGCACATTGATAAACTGCGCGGTTCCGTTTGCCTAACGTCCATGACAAAGCGTTCAGCACTCCGGGACTCTCAGAAGCAGTGTGAACAATGGCCATTGTCGGGTACGGGTAGCGAAGTGTGCCAGAAATGCAGATATTCTAATGGCGTGTGTAATGTATGCGTAAAAACACTGCGAGCAGTTCCTGTGAAGGACGCGAAAGATTGCGTCAGTGTGTTACTTTCCTCAGGTGATTCTGTTCGCATTGCTTCTGTTGCGGCAAACGGTATCTAGTTCACGGTCGCCGCGAACGCGTATACTCGCAGTTGTTGTTTAACCTGCCGCTGTAACGCTTGCAATGCGATCCTTGCATTATTGCACGTTTGAACGAATGCGGCACCGAATACTCTGAGGTACCGTGATCTATCTTGGTGTAGTAGTTAACATTCGCATCGACGCTCCACAAGTAACAGTAGCCATTGTAAAAGCTGTGGGGTAACTACGACAGCGTGTGGCACCCGGGGCGGGAGTTCTGCGCGTTGTTTCCGCTGGGGCTTAGAGAAATTAGGAAGAGCAAAAGGAAAGCGGACGAGGGAGGGCAAAATGAAAGGGCGAAGAAGGGGGATGATTTGGAGTTTAGCATCCTGTCTACGAGGCGGTCATTAGAGATGGAATACGAGCTCGGATTCGGGAAGGAAATCCCGCCATTCGCCTTTACCGATGTAGGGAAATCACAGAAAATACTAAATCTGTGATGCCCGGACGAAGACTGCAATCGTCGTCCTACCGAACGCGAGTCCACTGTGCCAAACACCCTCCTGCCTCGCCCGGTAAGAAGAAAAAGAAGACGAAGGGATTAGGTTGAAGGACACTAACAACGGAAGGGCGCGGAGCTGTATCAGAGGGAGACTTGAGATTCACATTGGCCCGTGCTTTAGCAACAGTTCCGTAAGACCTTCCCCGCCTTGATACGGAGACGATTGTTCCATATTTTTATCTACTTAACAGAGCCGCTTTTGTTATTGCAAGCGAGCCCACGCATCATAAATGTGAGCAGTACTCTTTCTTACCTCTTTGCATTGATCGCCAATGACACAGCGAAAAGTTCGACATTTTGGAATCATGGGAGCAGATTTCAAATATTAAGCTACAACGTATTATGACAAGCCACGTAGCATTTATTTAATACTTCACTACATTACAGTGACTCAGGAACATATTACCAGTTTGCAGAATGAAACTTTCTCTCTGCAGCGGAGTTGCGCTGATGTGAAACTTCCTGACAGATGAAAACTGTGTGTCGGACCGAAACTCGAACTCGGGACCTTTGCCTTTCGCGGGCAACTGCTGTACCGACTCTTTTTTTGTCATTTTGTTCGTCGTATTTTGCCGTAGCGGACGTCATATGACATACACTGAAGTTCGTCGTCTCGGAACTACCGACTACCGACTGAACTACTCTCGACCCGTCCTCACAGCTTCAGTTCCTCCAGTGCCTCGCCTCCTACCTTCCAAACTTCACAGAACCTCTACTCCGAACCTTGCAAAACTAGCACTCGCGGAAGAAAGGAAGCGCTGGTGCGAATGTTAACTACTACACCACACCAACAACGGTCACAGTGTCTCCGAGCATTCCTTTCTTGCGAGAGTGCTACTTCTGCAAGGTTCGCAGGAGAGCTTCTGTGAAGTTGGGAAGGTAGGAGACCAGGTACTGGCAGAATTGAAGCTTTGAGGAGGGTCGTGAGTCGTACTTGGTTAGCTCAGTCGGTAGAGCGCTTCTCCGCGAAAGGCAAAGATCTCGAGTTCGAGTCTCGGTCAGGCATACAGTTTTACTCTGCCAAGAAGTTTTATGATACCACTTTTCAACATAAGTCTTCTAACAATAAAATTCTTCTCGATACATCACCGCATTGTCAGTGTGTAAAATTCTCCGACGTTTCGGCCACTGTTGCAATCGGCATTTCTAAGGACGTTTAGGACGAACGTTTACAACAGTGGCTGAAACGTCGGAAAATTTTACACACTGACAGTGCGGTCATATATCCGGAAGAATTTTATTGACTGTGGGAACGGCCGCAGAATCCTAAGCTTGTACTGTGTGGAACTGGGGACCTAGAAATGACGGAGAGGCTTCGTCCCCGCCGTAACCCTCAGTGGTTCATAACCCCACAACAGGCTACAGCCGTGCACTCACCCCACCGCTGCCCCACACTGAACCCAGGGGTATTGTGCGGCTCGGCCCCAGTGGACCTACCACGCTATGATGCACATGTTATCACCACAGCAAAACCCTGGAGGAACCCATGAACATTTACTGTCTTCTGACAGTGCGCCAATTTGTTGAGCAATCTTACGGTGGAACGCCGTGTGTAACATACTTCCCCAAGTGCAACGTACCATTTACCTACTTGCAAGTTCGTGGTAGAGCAGAGTCGTAAGTTTACGCCGGGCGTCACTGTTAGCCCAGTTTCAGTACAGTAGAATCAAGCTGCCAACTTCAGGTTACACTAGGTAACGAAATGGGGATGTTATTTGATCGAAATGGATCTACAATACAATATATACATTCGTCGAAGTTCTTAGTCCCATGCGTTAAATCTCTCTCAGTTTATTACGAGATGTTCTGTTGATGGTGACCAGTTTCTGGGAGAGGGACAGTGACTTCGGTGATCCATGTGGTGCTAGTTTAACACTCTCCTCTTCTCCCGTCTACAGAAGCAGAAGGAAGAAAAGCCACACAAGCGCTCAGTACGTTCACAGCCACTCGATAACAGTATCATACCTATGCTGTAAACGACAGGTTCACAGAAGAGCCTCTCCGAATAACATATCTTCATCTGAACTGTACAAGACAGTATCGCTGTACCCGCTGCATGTTGAATTCGAATTCATCGCTAATTGCCTGGTCATCTTAACGTTCAGATGCACTATGGCTGACACACTGCTACCACTACTTTCTCCCGCGTCCACAGTACCTAAAAGGAGGCAGATATTGCTCTAAGCCTTAATTTTCCTGAACGTAACTAGCCGTCCGGAGTGACCGAGCGGTTCTAGGCGCTACAGTCTGGAACCGCGCGACCGTTACGGTCGCAGGTTCGAATCCTGCCTCTGGCATGGATGTTCTTAGTTTAGTTACGTTTAAGTAGTTCTACGTTCTAGGGGGCTGATGACCTGAGAAGTCCCATAGTGCTCAGAGCCATTTGATCCTGAACGTAACTATAAGAAACTATTAGTATTTCACAGACATGAAAGATATGACCAACTTTGACTAGAAAGCAAATTCGTGGCCACATCATGAGGAAGTCCACACTCTATATGTACACTGCGCAAGGTGCCTTACGGTGTGTCGTGGAGGGTACTTTTCGTATCGTTGTAATTTTCCCCCGTCCTTGTACCATTCGCGAATGGTACGGGGAAGTTTCTGCATGAGCTCTAATTTCTTTGATTATCTTTTTGTGGTCATTTCCTGAGGTGTATGTGGGAGATTGAATGGCAGTACGTCACCGAATAAGCGCAAGGTTTTCTAATTTTGCCGTCACGATCTTTACATGAAATGTGGGACGGAGTAGCTCTTACTTTGACTCGTTTTGGAACCTCCGCTGCCGGAAGCGGTCCCATTTACACTCCTGGAAATTGAAATAAGAACACCGTGAATTCATTGTCCCAGGAAGGGGAACTTTATTGACACATTCCTGGGGTCAGATACATCACATGATCACACTGACAGAACCACAGGCACATAGACACAGGCAACAGAGCATGCACAATGTCGGCACTAGTACAGTGTATATCCACCTTTCGCAGCAATGCAGGCTGCTATTCTCCCATGGAGACGATCGTAGAGATGCGGGATGTAGTCCTGTGGAACGGCTTGCCATGCCATTTCCACCTGGCGCCTCAGTTGGACCAGCGTTCGTGCTGGACATGCAGACCGCGTGAGACGACTGGAGGCGGGCTGCACGATGTTGGGGCGTGAGTGGAAGACGGCCTAACGGTGTGCGGGACCGTAGCCCAGCTTCATGGAGACGGTTGCGAATGGTCCTCGCCGATACCCCAGGAGCAACAGTGTCCCTAACTTGCTGGGAAGTGGCGGTGCAGTCCCCTACGGCACTGCGTAGGATCCTACGGTCTTGGCGTGCATCCGTGCGTCGCTGCGGTCCGGTCCCAGGTCGACGGGCACGTGCACCTTCCGCCGACCACTGGCGACAACATCGATGTACTGTGGAGACCTCACGCCCCACGTGTTGAGCAATTCGGCGGTACGTCCACCCGGCCTCCCGCATGCCCACTATACGCCCTCGCTCAAAGTCCGTCAACTGCACATACGGTTCACGTCCACGCTGTCGCGGTATGCTACCAGTGTTAAAGACTGCGATGGAGCTCCGTATGCCACGGCAAACTGGCTGACACTGACGGCGGCGGTGCACAAATGCTGCGCAGCTAGCGCCATTCGACGGCCAACACCGCGGTTCCTGGTGTGTCCGCTGTGCCGTGCATGTGATCATTGCTTGTACAGCCCTCTCGCAGTGTCCGGAGCAAGTATGGTGGGTCTGACACACCGGTGTCAATGTGTTCTTTTTTCTATTTCCAGGAGTGTATGTTGTGCACTTCGCATTTTTCGTCCTTTCGAGGATCTCCGGTTTTCTATCGTTCCGAGCTGAACAAACCACTAACAAATGGGAAATTTTCGTAATTCTATTCCTTGCAGACGACAAAGACAACTAATGAATCTGTCTCACAAGTTTTATTTTCTCTTCTTTGTAACGAGCTTCTTCGTGGATTAATTAGCGCTTAGGATTTTCCCAACAAATTTTCGTACATCTGATTCCTTACAGCTACGTTTATGTGCAGTGATGTTTGACGATTGTGTGTTTTTATTCATTTCCTCAGGCCTCTAAGAATCTCCTGCCGAAAAGCTACTTCTTTAAGGATGAATCATTAAAAAAAAGGAAAAACTAACAAGATTTCTGGGACCTTTGACTATTAATATAGTAAAAATTGTCTATACTGGCGAGGAAATCCTACTTACGTTTATGTCCATTGTTGAAGGTATGTTACACAGGGTCTACCAATGGAAAGGGCCCTCACGAGCAGGGGCGATTCTGGAAGTCGGGGAGGGGGGGCTAATTGGGGGGGGGGGGGTTAGTGGAATGGAATATCCCTTAACAAAACTAGAGTTGGAGTCCACCACCAACAAATTGGTAAAATTTAATGTTGCTTGAAGTAGTTTTTGGTGACTGTTTGGAGTTCAGGGTAAAAAAAAAAAACTTATTTTAACATGGGAGATTTTATATATTACATAAACCATAAAAAAGGTCCACTTACAACAAATAAATTTTCATTAATTTTCTGGATACAGAAGATGATATGAATGTAAAAACTTGAACTTTAGACGAATATAAAAAAATTCTGTAACAATATTCACTGGATATTTCCGTGCTCTGCCCAATTTGCCATGCTCATTCGTCTCTGTTTCTTTTTACTGAATATGTCAATGATATTTGCAATGTCCATATCTCTTTCTTTATGGATATTTGCAAGAGCCAATCTATTTAGTCTCACCTGCCCCATTGTGTTACGCAAATAAGTCTTTATTCGCATCCATGCCCGAGGCAGGATGCGAACCTGCGACCGTAGCCGTCTCGCGGTTCCAAGCTGAAGCGCCTAGAACCGATCGGCCACACCGGCCGGCTATTACACAGAACATGTCAGTCTTTTGTCAATGCAGGAATTGACTGACCAATGCATGTGGCTCTTAATTACACCACAAATGTGTATTCTGAGAGTTTTCATAGCAAGAGAAGTGGAACCACGCCTCATCACTGAACCATGTGTACTGCAATATTCCTGGCCCCTCAGCAATAAATTGCTGAAACGAACGGCAAAATGTAACGAGTTTGTCTTTGTCATTGACGTTCAGTTCGTGAACAACCCTGAATGGATACATGCCGGCTTTCTTCGCAGCTCTGTGACATGTGCTCCGTGATATTCCATATTCCTGAGATAAACGTCGAACAGACTTTGCAGGAGAGGCCAACAATCGTTGTTTCACGTTAGTCACTTTTTCTTCCGATAATGACAGCCTACCGCGGCCATGAAGATCCAGAATCGTTCCACTGCTGTCCATCTTGTTTACTAACTTACGTACGCAGCATTTATAAGGTATAAGGTGTTCACCAAACTATTCGACAAACATTCGCTGACATGTCTTAATGGACCCAGTAATCCAATATTGTTCACAAGGAACACGCACTCTTGGACAGAATAGCGATACATTGTCACTAAACACTGAACACTGAGCTCCTTAGATGATGTCCTTAGGTTAGTTAGGTTTAAGTAGTTCCAAGTTCTAGGGGACTGATGACCATAGATGTCAAGTCCGGTAGTGCTCAGAGCCATTTGAACCATTTTTTCTGTGTAGTATCACAGCGTCACATCACCAGACCAATTTTTTTCGAGTCTACTGTGACAAGGGCAGTGTACTTAGAAATGATCCGGGAATTTGTGAACAAATTGGACGTTGGACGATGAAGAACTTACCCTCGGCTGGTACCAACAGGATGGCGCCACATGCCATACACCTCGAGTGACCACGGCTGGGGTCGAATCATTTTTCCCTGGCAGAGTGATTTAGAAAGGACTATGGGCTCCGAGGTCACCTGATTTAACACCACCTGTTTTTTGTGGTATAAACGGCAAGGTGACAGAAACAAACCACACAACTCACACGGCTTGGAAGGTTTACAAGAGAACTTCGTTTGTGAAATCCAAGCAGTGACACCAGAGATCCTGGCAACAGTGTTTAGTATATGTGTGCGTGTGTGTGTGGAGGGGGGGGGGGGGGGCGGGTAGAGAGCTTGATACAGTAAGCAGATTGCATTACTCAACCAGAGGTGAAGCGGAGTTCACAAGATAGACTAGCATGAAGAGCTGCAGCAAATGTATTTCTTAAAAATTTTTAAATTTCGAATTGGGTAGCGGAACACCGCAATGCCCTAAATATTTTTTCATTGTATTCCATTCCGGCAGGGAAACTGAACTGCTTTTTACTGTCCGAAATTATGGGAAACATTTTGTGGCAGAATTTTATTCACCTTGTATCGCTACATGTGTGTGTGTGTGTGTGTGTGTGTGTGTGTGTGTGTGTGTGTGTGTGTGTGTGTGTATGTGTGTTTGTTTGTTTGTTTGTTTGTGTGTGTGTCGAGTTAAGAGTTCGCATGTGGAAGGGCTTCGACGATTATTGTCTGGAAGGAAAGTGAGAATGCTAGTCTCTAAACATGTGCAGAGGCCGATTTCTTATTTTTTTTTTTTAATTTTTTTTATAATTGTGATCAGTGCAGCCATAAAACTGATGAACAACTGCATGAGTACATAATCCACCAAATCGTCTTCAAATGCTTATCCAATTTATTTTTTTGTGCATGCTACAGTCACTAGGTAGCCCCACTTGTCAGAGTGAATTATAGCGTACTTTGGTCAAAGGAGGTGGCAGTGCAAGGAAGAATCAGTTGTAATGTGTGAGAGACGCGGCGTAAATCCTGTAGGTAGGCGCTTGTGGGCACCGGTCACGCAGATTACAGACTTTTGTGGGAAATACCCCCATGCCAGGACAGAATATCACTGATGACGAGTTGTAATTTAAATAGGTAGTCACCGTAAAAGAAGACAGTGAAATTTGATCATTTGCAGCCTTCGTCCGCATTCAACACGAGTATTCGGTGAACTGCAGGAAGGTGATATTCGCGTAAAAAAAGGAATTTATTTACGGCTCTGCTACTGGTCTATCTCACTGTGTTGGGACTCAGCTGTGGGACGCGGCACGGTGCGGCCACTCGATTGCGCAACGCGAGCCGAGACGAGAGCGAGCGGCCGGCCCGGAGCGGCGAGTCTCAAACGTCTGCGTTGCGACAAAGGGGCGCTTCAGCTACAGGCAGAGGCCGTTTACGAGGTCCACCTCCAGGGAAGGGCTTCCGCACCGGGGAAGGGTTTCCGCAGGCCGGGGGGGTCCACAGGCGGTCCGCCGTATGCGGCCAGCTGGTGCCTTCCCTCCGAGAGACCCGTTCCAGCTGCGTATCTCGTCACGACTTCTCCGGATTTTTTTACGTCTGTCCGAACGGCCACTGCAGCTGATGTGCTGGACAGACGAACGAAGCGCCGGTGTTGGACTCGCGGTCGCCAGGACGGCGATTAAAATACGCGTCCAGCCGCACAAGTGTAAGTTTCCCGTGGTTTGCGTTTAGGCTGGAGGCGAACGCCGGAATGGTAGCTTTGAAGAGGACTTCGCCCATTTCCTTCTCTATCCTTTCCCGATTCGAGCTGGAGCTCCGTATTTTTCACATCGTCTTTGACGGGATGGTCAACCCTAATCCCTCTTCCTTCCTTATTTGGCACAGCGAAATCTTTCCGCATTACCCTCGGTCACAGGCTCGCCGAAGCTGTATATTCTACTGTGGCGCACCTGCACATCAGAATCGCGAAATTCACGTCCTGTTATACTCAGATGAAAGGTGGAATTGGCGCACACGATCACTCAAGTACGTCGGCAAAACGTTCCGTTCGCGACAGCGGATCAAATGCTTCGTCTTGCCGCGGCTGACTTCGTCACGCAGAGCGCTTAAGAAATGGCAATTTGTCAGAGAGCGGACTGCTCGTGTGGAGCTCGGACACAAGGCTTGGAGAGCCGCCAGCGATGCCGGGATATGCTCGCGACACACACACACACACACACACACACACACACACAGCCATGGCGTCCGCGTTGCGGTCACGGCCGTGAGATTTCCGTGGCGCGGGGCTCAGATGTGCGTTTAACGGTGTTAAGCTCCGTCCTTCTTCCGCCAAGTCTGAAGAACTCTACTGTCGTCGTTCGCACAATTCGATCACGATTAGTAATTAGTACACGATCACTAAAGAAAACATGTAAATGGCGAAACAATGTCTCATCTCTTGTAAAAACGTTGTAAGCATTGTCGTCAGCCTCACTTTGTCCTACGACACTCGTACAACGTTAATAGGCCGCAGCTTGAACGCTGCTCTGTACGCGCTCTTGTTGTCTCACCGTGTCTCAGACTACTGAACAGGAAAATTATACACAGTTAATAGTCGCCACTTAACCTCTCAACTAATTCCTCGCAACGGCTCTGGAACTAGAAAAAGTTGTCTTGACGCAAACAGTGTAGAGGACAAAATCGAAACTCGTTAGTCTATAAGGCAACAATACAGTTCAGTTCCACTTCAGCAACCAAACGAGTTGACACAGTTTTAGATTAGATTAGATTAGATTAGATTTACTTTCATTCCAATTGATCCGTAGTGAGGAGGTCCTCCAGGATGTGGAACATGTCAGAAAAACAACAATACATGACAAATATTTAAACTAAAACAAATAAGCTAATGTACCATTCCACAGGTCCCAAGTGGAATGATCGTCATTTTTTAATGAACACTAAGAGTCATTTTACAAATACTATTGCACTGAATTTAAAATAAAAAAGTTTTATATTTATTTATAAGGTAAGAAACATGTAATACAACTACTGTAATACTTATTTACAATGAACACATTACTGCACTGAAATGGTGCAGAAGTTAGATTATACTTACACACACACACACACACACACACACACACACACACACAAATTTTCAGTGAACACATTACTGCACTGAAATTGTGCAGAAGTTATGTTGTACTTATATACAAATCAGTTGGTTTTCCTCAGAAATTCATCAATGGAGTAGAAGGAGTTGGCCACCAATAAATCCTTTAGGCTTCTCTTAAACTGAATTTCATTGGTTGTTAAGCTTTTTATGGCTGCTGGCAAGTTATTGAAAATGTGTGTTCCTGAATAATGCACACCTTTTTGTACAAGACTAAGTGACTTTAAATCCTTGTGAAGATTATTCTTATTTCTAGTATTGATTCCATGAATTGAGCTGTTGGTTTGAAAAAGTGATATATTTTTAATGACAAATTTCATTAAGGAATAAATATATTGGGAAGCTGTAGTTAGTATCCCTAGTTCCCTAAACAGGCTTCTGCAGGATGTTCTTGAGTTCACACCACATATAATTCTTACTGCACGTTTTTGTGCCCGGAAAACTTTAGCTTGGCTTGATGAATTACCCCAGAAAATAATCCCATATGACATTATGGAATGAAAGTAAGCATAGTATGCCAGCTTTTTCATTTTTATATCCCCTATGTCTGACAAAATTCGCATTGCAAACAGAGATTTGTTAAGACGCTTCAGCAGTTCTGTGGTGTGCTCCTCCCAGTTGAATTTATTATCAAGCTGTAATCCCAAGAATTTAACACCGTCCACTTCTTCTATCTTCTTGTCATCATATGTTAGACATATACTCTTGGGACACCCCTTACAATGCCTTACAGTGCCTCAGGAAATCAATTGGCATTTGAAAGGCTATCTCATCTTGATTTCCTCAGTCACCTACGAGTATAAGGTGAATGCCGTGATATTTTCTTTGAAAGCGACATGGCGCTATCCCTTCCTGCGCTTGACCAATCTGACCTCATCCGTCTGTGATGACAATGACGTCGACGGGGCGTTAAATACTAATCACCATTCCCTCTTCCACTTTTGATCAAGGCCTCCTCCAGCTCTTTACTGCCCTACAACCTAACAGGGGTGCTTTCAAAACTCATCACACGTCTTAGCCAATTCACTACACCGCAATTTGAAAATCGTGTCTGGAACATACATACATCTCCCTCGGTTCCTCATTCCACGACGCGACAAACTTACGTCCGTTGTACCAGTTCAGCGAGTCCAGAGCACTTGCCGACGACTGTTTAACGTCCCTCGTTTCAGGCAGTCAGGGCTGATGTTACAGATGATTGGTGTTTGCCGCAGCAGCAGTCATTCTCATTATTCCTACCTCCTATACTAGCTGCTCCCTACTGACACAGTCTCACATTTCTATTACATATATCCTGAAGTTCAGGAAATTTTTCAGAGAAGGTATGGAAATAGGTCCACCCAGAAACTCTTGCGGGAACATTCTGATACTACGAACACCTCCTCAAAGCCATTCCTCGGGGGTATGCCGACAAATGAAAAAAATTTGGAAATTTGTGGGAAGTTCCTATGGGACCAAATTGTTGACGTCATCAGTCCCTAGGCTTACACACTACTTAATCTAAATTACGCTAAGGACAACACACACACCTGAGCCCGAGGCAGGACCCGAACCTCGAACGTGGGGAGGCGCGCGAACCGTGGCAAGGCGCCTCAGACCACGCGGACACATTCGAGCATCCGGAATACACGGTTTTAACAAGGCAACTAACAACAGCTGCCGTGTCGGCGACACGAAATTACGGCAAAGCGGAGGCCATGCCGTGCATCACACTTAATGTTCCTATAGTGACTCCCCTAACTAAAACCGAATCGGAGGAGACACTCTTGTATGCTTGGTGCTATGCAGCTTGTAAGTGTTTGTCAAAAGACATCTTGTTAACACCATGACTTGCGTGTGAAATATTTCATTGCCAGACCGTTATTCGGACACAGAGGTACTTAATATGTAAGTTAACTTACGTTTGTACTGCATGTAGACACTTATTCCCTTACGTCTGGCAACGTTTTCTATCGAATTATCTCCTCTTTTAATGAAGTTCTGGCGTAAAACTCCCTTCTCCTCTGTTCCATTGAGTACCTCCTCAATAGTTAATGATTAAGCTTCTAATCCTTAGCGTTCTTATATACAACCACATTTCGAAAGCTAGTCTCTTCTTCTACTATTTATCTTCAATGTTTCATTTCAATACAAGGATACATACCAATCAAATAGCCTTAGAAAAATTTTCTTACATAAATTTATATTTGATGTAAACGTCTGTCTCTTTTACATGTAAGTTTATCCTGGTACTGGCAGTCTACCATCCGCTTTACTTCTGCCGTCATTAGTTATTATTCTGCCTAAACAACAAAACTCATTTACTACTCTTAATCCCTCATCTCGTAGTCTAATTCATTCTGGAGCCACTGATTTAATTCGACGACGCTTCATTAAGCTTGTTCTGTTTTCACTGCTATTCATGTCATAACCTCTTATCAAGACACTATCCATTCTCTTGAACTGCTGTTACAGGTCCTTCCTCATCTCTGACAAAACACAGTGTAATGGATAAACTCTAGCTCCTATTTCTTCTACTTAAATTTCAGTCCCTTTTCGAAAACCCTATTCCTCTAATAACTTCGTCGTACGTCCCTTTCGAGCTTACAGAACATGCCAGCATACTTGTGACTGGCTTCAGGACTTCTTAGCAGGTAGAACTCAACACGTTGGTCCTGACGGAATGTAGTCGACAAAATTTCAGAGGTGCCTCTAGTGAGGGCGTTATAATTACGTAAGTGGGCAACGTCCAAAGCCCCGTGGGTCTGTATGCGAACGATGATGTTGTCTATAGAAAAGTGACAGCAGCAGAAGACTAGCGAAATGTAACAGGATCTGCCTGGGGATCGACGTTAGGTCCACTGACTGGCAGTTGACGATGAGCTTAAATAAGTGTAACGTATTGCGAATAAATTGGCGGAGAGAACCGTTTCTGTTCGATTACGCTATGGTGATGAATCGTTAGAAATAACATCTGTAAAATACCGAGGAGTAGCCGTCCAGAGCCACCTAAAGTGAGATAAACACTTGAAATAAGTTGTGGGAAAAGCAGATTCCAGGCTGCGATTCAATGGAAGAATGGAAATGAGATTCAGTTATGAAAGAAGTGGCTTGGAAAACTTTCGTTCGATCTGATCCTAAGCATTGCTCATCAGCCTGGTACCCTTAACATTTTGGCTTAATAGAAGAGAGAGACAACATCGAACGAAGAGCGGCGTGTTTCGTCACGGGGTCGTTTAGTAAGAGCGAGAGCGACACGGGAATGATCAGCAAACTCCAGTCAGTGACAATAGAAGACAGGTATCAGACGTCACGGAGAACGAACAGATTTGCTGTTGGAATTCCGAGAACATACGAGCCAGGAAGGGTCGGTCAACATATTTGTATTACGTTCTTCCACAAACATCTCGCGAAATGTTAGCAACAAGAAAATCAGAGAAATTAGAGCTCATACAAAAACTCAGAAGTACATCTACATCTACATGGATACTCTGCAAATCATATTTAAGTACCTGGCAGAGGGTTCATCCAACCACCTTCACAATTTTCTATTATTCAAATCTCGTATAGCGCGTGGAAAGAACGAACACCTATATCTTTCCGTGCGAGCTCTGATTTCCCTTATTATATCGCGGTGATCGTTCCTCCCTATGTAGGTCGGTGTCAACAAAATATTGTCGCATTCGGAGGAGAAAGTTGGTGATTGGAATTTCGTGAGAAGATTCCGTCGCAATGAAAAACGCCTTCCTTTTAATGATTTCCGGCCCAAATCCTGTATCATTTCTGTGACACTCTCTCCCATATTTCGCGATAACACAAAACGTGCTACCTTTCTTTGAACTTTTTACATGTACTCCGTCAGTCCTATCTGGTAAGGATCCCACACCGCGCAGCGGTATTCTAAAAGAGGACGGACAAGCGTAGTGTAGGCAGTCTCCTTAGTAGATCTGTTACATTTTCTAAGTGTCCTGCCAATAAAACGCAACCTTTGGTTAGCCTTCCCCTCAACATTATCTGTGTGTTCCTTCCAATTTAAGTTGTTCGTAATCGTAATACCTAAGTACTTAATTGAATTTATGGCTTTTAGGTTAGACTGATTTATCGCGTAACCAAAGTTTAACGAATTCTTTTTAGCGCTCACTCATGTGGATGACCTCACACTTTTCGATAATCAGGGTCAACTGCCAATATTCGCACCATTCAGATATCTTTTCTAAATCGTTTTACTATTTGTTTTCATCTTCTGATGACTTTTACTAGTCGATAAACGACAGCATCGTCTGCAAACAACCTAAGACGGCTGCTCAGATTGTCTCCCAAATCGTTTGTACAGGGTGTTACAAAAAGGTACGGCTAAACTTTCAGGAAACATTCCTCACACAGAAATAAAGAAAAGATGTTATGTGGACATGTGTCCGGAAACGCTTAATTTCCATGTTGGAGCTCATTTTAGTTTGTTCTTCCACCTACGGTCAATGGAGCACGTTATCATGATTTCATACGGGATACTCTACCTGTGCTGCTGGAACATGTGCCTTTACAAGTACGACACAACATGTGGTTCATGCACGATGGAGCTTCCGCACATTTCAGTCGAAGTGTTCGTACGCTTCTCAACAACAGATTCGGTGACCGATGGATTGGTAGAGGCGGACCAATTCCATGGCGTCCACGCTCTCCTGACCTCAACCCTCTCGACTTTCATTTATGGGGGCATTTGAAACCTCTTGTCTACGCAACCCCGGTACCAAATGCAGAGACTCTTCGTGCTCGTATTGTGGACGGGTGTGATACAATACGTCATTCTCCAGGGCTGCATCAGCGCATTAGGTATTCCATGCGACGGAGGGTGGATGCATGTATCCACGCTAACGGAGGACATTTGGAACATTTCCTGTAACAAGGTGTTTGAAGTCACGCTGGTACGTTCTGTTGCTGTGTGTTTCCATTCCATAATTAATAATTTGAAGAGAAATAATAAAATGGGCTCTAACATGGAAAATAAGTGTTTCCGGACACATGTCCACGTAACATATTTTCTTTCTTTGTGTGTGAGGAATGTTTCCTGAAAGTTTGGCCGCACCTTTTTGTAACACCCTGTATAAGCCGTCCTGCGCAGTGCAGATGTAACTTAGGGATTTCCTCATGAGTCGGCCGCCAGTCTGCTCTTGTAGTCGAAGTTGGCCACGCCTTACACGTCCGTGAAATACTACCAGTTAACTTAACGTCTAGTTCCATGGAGACGAATTAAGGCTTAGAACAAAATTTGCCTTCTAGGTACTGTGGGCTCGGAAGAAAACAGTGGTAACAGTTTGTGAGCCGAAATGCATGTGAACGATAACTT